>NW_028270154.1:68165864-68471020 GCF_037043375.1 Chiloscyllium plagiosum | reverse complement strand
ATGTGAATTGACATACTGGTCATTTAATTTCCCTTTCTGCCTAGAAAAATGTTACTCTGCCATTTGACACCTCAGCCGAAAATGACACTGCAACTTTCAGGTGATATTTGGAAAGACTTTGGAAGATAGATT
This sequence comes from Chiloscyllium plagiosum, assembly GCF_037043375.1. Classification (NCBI taxonomy): domain Eukaryota; kingdom Metazoa; phylum Chordata; class Chondrichthyes; order Orectolobiformes; family Hemiscylliidae; genus Chiloscyllium; species Chiloscyllium plagiosum. Next base: position 68,470,888 of record NW_028270154.1, on the reverse strand, counting down.
CTTCTTAAGCAAAGGGTTGAAGGTTCACAAGGGTAGACGGAAATGTGAATTTGCAGTTAAAGTCTTATTGGCTGTGAAATAGGCTTGAGGAGAGGAAAACCTTACTCCTTACTATTACGTATGCGTTTATGTAAAAGAAAGACTCAAGACTGTGTAACCATTCTCAATCAAATGAAATTCATTTCAGGATATCTTCCATTGTCTTACTTTTGCAATCAATCTAGAACTTGTGATTGCAATGCAATCTCAGCTGTGTATTTTAAAATAAGCTCAATGACTGCTTTTACATCAATTTTTTACTTTGGCTTAAGTTAGAGATCCCTACTTAAACCCCTGGCATTCAAGCCCCAACATAACTTTTGAGTACAATATTTTGAAAAGCTCTCAATACTGAATGCAATTTTATGATTTACAATTGAAATGAATGAAATGATTTGACATCTTTAGCAGATAATAGAAAATAGTCAGGTGGGATTTACAATGGCAGCTAATGCAATATGATTATATATTTTTCATCTATCAGCATAAACTAAAATTACCCTCACGTTAAAACTGATGAACCTGTATAAAAGCTCTTCATAAAGTTAATTTATCCTGCTTTACATTCCAGGAATTTCAGAAGTCTCCATTACCCAAGAAGGGCAACAAATTACAATACTAGCAGAGAAGAATGTCATATACATTTCCCATGTCTTTGCTGCTCACTTGTTGTCTTCACACTTGCTCACTTACCTGTATGCTCGCAACATCTGTGCCTTACCTTGCCAATTAGTGCAGTCACAGATGAAGCAATCTTGTTGTTTGGCAGTCTACAGTGAAGGGGTGTACATCTCGCAGCCTGCTACACTGATCTTACCAATCTGTAGTCTGTGCCAACAACCTACATGACAAACACACTCTGTGTAGCAAGCAAGCAGCTATGTCTCAAAGTCTTAGGGACCAAAGTCTATAGAGGCAGCTGTCAGGCAGGGGACATCACAATAAGTCAGGATAGCGTTTCTTACCAGTTCAGGGGATTGACATGATCAAGTATCTGACTGGGATGTTCTTTGGAGGCCTGTGCCGCTAAGTCCAGGAACTGGGTCAAGGTTGATCCTGCGGATCCATAATGGCCATGTCCAAGAGGTAGGACGAAGACGATTGGGGAGAAATATGGACATCAGTCTCGGATATAGATAGTTCTTATCCAGTGCTATCCAGTTAGATCACACAAAGGGGAGAGGGGGGGTGATGGTTAATGGTCACTCCAGGGAAAGGGGTAAAGGGAAATAAGGGATACCATTGCCATGAGAAAAGTGAGGAATCTATTTTTTTAGGATTGGGGATCACAGACTGGGAGGAAGCAGGAATGATAATTGTGGAGGACCTGATTACCTATGGATTGTCCTGAGAGGAGACCTCTGAGGGAAGTATGTATAGTTCGTCCTCGAGCTGAGTACTTCTTGGCACTTTCCTGTCTGCTTTTGAGGATGGGGTATCTGGAATACATGTTGAGAGTGTGTTGCTGGAAAACCACAGCAGGTCAGACAGCATCCGAGGAGCATGAAAATCAACGTTTCGGGCCGGAGCCCTTCATCAGGAAGGGAATTCCTCAGATAATTGGCAGCATCCGAGGAATCCCTTTCTGATGAAGGGCTCCAGCCTGAAACATTGATTTTCCCTGCTCCTCGGATGCTGCCTGACCTGCTATAGTTTTCCAGCAACGCGCACTCAACTCTGATCTCCAGCATCTGCAGACCTCACTGTTTCCGATCTGGAATACGTGCCTTCAGTTCTAAGAATTGATGGAGTGGTGATCAGTGCAGGGTCTGGCATTTCACCTGCAGATTCTGAGGGTGCTGAGCCTAGCTCTCCATGACAGCGCCAACTGTCAATGGAAGCAGATTGCGAGTAATACGATTCAATGCATGGCTGAATGGAGAAACACACTCCTCAGAACTGGGGATAGGTCACTCGACCAAAACATTTCTCACCACAGATACTGCCAGACCTGCTGAGATTTTTCAGCACTTTCTGATTTTGTTTCTAATTTTAGATCTATGTTCGGGGTTGTCTTCCAGATCAAATGTGTTGGATGTGAATGACCAGATATATCACCAGAACCACAGCCATCTACATACAGCTGGAGAAACTGTTCTGTCATTACAGGCAAGTAATGAGGAAAATGTGGTTTCATCATCATCCTACAGAGTGCAGAACCACTATCAGTTCTCAAGGTTTACCATTCCCCAGCATTGAAAATGGACCCACAACAAAAGTTGTTATTACAACAGTACACAGCACAAAAATGACGTTCCCTGAAAAAAGATCATTACCCTAGATACAAGCAGCAATGCTCAGTCAACAAAAATACAGATGGGTACAATTAGTAAAGCAGCTTGATTTAAAAGATGACATATGCAAGGCATTGTCAAGACTGACAAAAGCACGACCAAGGAGACTTAAGTCAATCTGAAAATTAATTATAATAATTATAGGCAAAAATGAGGACTGCAGATGCTCCTCGGATGCTGCATGACCTGCTGTGCTTTTCCAGCACCACTCTGATCTAAATTATAATAGTTATATGCTTTGTGACCATGTACATTAAGTAACCTGTAACTGTAAATGACAGTGCATGCAAATATTTCTATTAATGAAAAGTAGGGTATTTGGAGAACTGCAATTGTACCCTTTGCATACTGTCTGATTTGTCTTAGTCTTAGTTACTTCAGTTATAAGTGATATCTCAAAGTTTGCAGATGATACCAAGTTGGGTGGAAGGGTGAACTGTGATGAGGATGCAGGGATCCTTCAGCGTGATCTGGATAGGTTGGGTGAGTGGGCAAATCAATGGCAGATGCAGTACAATTTGGATATTTTTTGAGGTTATTCACTTTGGAAGCACAACCAAGAAGCCAGACTACCACCTGAATAGTTATAAATCGGGGAAGGGGAGTGTGCAGTAGGACTTGGGTGTCCTTGTGTACCACTCAATGAAAGTAAGCATGCAGGTGCAGCAGACGGTCAAGAAGGCAGGATCAGCATAGGCTTGGTGGGCTGAAGAGTCTTCTTTGTCCAAATGGTATGTTGGCTTTCATTGTGAGAGATTTTGAGTACGGACACAGGGATGTGTTATAGAATATTGTGTGCACTTTTGTCTCCTTTTCTGAGGAAGGATGTTCTTGCTCTTGAGGAGTTCAGCGAAGGTTTCCCAGGCTGATTCCAGGGATGGCAGGAATGACGTATGAGGAGAGATTGACTAGGTCAGGATTGTTTTGTTGGAGTTCAGGCAAATAAGGGGGATCTCATAGAGACTTATAAAATTCGAACAGGACTGGATGGGGTAGATGCAGGGAGGATGTTCCTGATGGTGGTTATGTCCAGAACCAGGGTGTCATAGTCTGAGGATTCGGGGTGGACCATTTAGGACGCAGATAAGGAGACATTTCTTCACCCAAAGAGTGGTGAGTCTGTGGGCGGCACGGTGGCACAGTGGTTAGCACTGCTGCCTCGCAGCGCCAGAGACCCGGGTTCAATTCCTGCCTCAGGCGACTGACTGTGTGGAGTTTGCTTGTTCTCCCCGTGTCTGCGTGGGTTTCCTCCGGGTGCTCCGGTTTCCTCCCAGAGTCCAAAGATGTGCAGGTCAGGTGAATTAGCCATGCTAAATTGCCCGTAGTGTTAGGTAAGAGGTAAATGTAGGGGTATGGGTGGGTTGCGCTTCGGCGGGTCGGTGTGGACTTGTTGGGCCGAAGGGCCTGTTTCCACACTGTAATCTAATCTAATCTAACCTGAAATTCATTACCACGGAAGTATTCAAGAGGTGGCTAGATATAGCACTCGAGGTAAATGGAACCAAAAGTTATGGGGAGAAAGAAGGATTAGGCTATTAAATTGGATGATCAGCCATGATTGAGATGAATGGTAGAACAGGCTCAAAGAGCTGAATGGCTCCCTCCTGCTTCCATCTTTCATGCTCCTAAGTGCTTTTACATATAATCTGTAGAAGCCATTAACTCTCATTACTTGACATAGCCAAAGTTTCAGTACTAAATAACAAAGAAAACTCTGGATGCTGAAAATCAGAAGCAAAAACAGAAATAGTTGGGAAATCTCAATAGTCTGGGAGCATTATATGGAGAAAAAGCAAACTAATCTGAAGAAGGGTCACTGGATTCAAAATATTAACTATGCTTTCTCTCCATAGATACTGCATAACCTGCTGAGTTTTCCCAGGAATATCTGTTTTGGTTCCACAGTTTCTATATTTTCCTGTCTGCAGACCATGTTGTAGAAATTCAATTTTTGTTTTTATTATTGTTTGCCAATTAAAAACGTACATACTTTGTAATACAACATGCTACAGAATTGATTATTCTAGTAATTTTACAGTTTTTAGATCTATAATGCTTTTAAATTTGTACTAAAACGGACACGTGAACAAGGAGGACAGGAATTATTTCACTATTATCCAATTTCCAGAGACTGCACACTCACTGGTAAATTCTTTGCCTTCCTCATGTTATTACATTTGAATCTCAAGAGACTATATTCCGTGTTTGTTTGTGATTACAGTGTTAAAAAAGGAGGGTTAATTTTTCAAGCACTTAATTATCAGCATGTATTGTACAATTTGCAGAGTGCCACATAGTTATCAAATGCTGGTTTCAAAAGGTAGCAGTGTTGAAAACCAAGATAAACATCAATATTGTCTTTTGATTTGAAAATAACATTGAAACCAACATTCAATTTAATTGCGTTGCATTCATATAAATTGATGAAGTAAGTTTGGTATTCATTCTATCAACAGAGAATAAAGAGCACAGATATTACTTGTCTTCCTTAGCCTTTCTTTCGTTTGTCACTTACGACTTGCAAAACCTCTACTATTTGCTTATTGATTTGTGTAATTTTGTCTCTATTTCCAATTTTGTTGAGATCCTATAGGATGGAACATGTCCTTTCTATCCTTGGATCCAATCAGGCAGAATCTATCCTATCTCTTCTAGGATCCTATAGTGTGGCCTTTATTGCCACGAGTTTGGTGGTGCTGTGGCACTCAATCATTGCCCAGTTACAACCAACATTCTGTTGCTCATGATATTAACAAAACACTGGGCCATAACTTGCCATGTAGGTAACATGACAATGGGTTCACATGGAGTAGAAATGAATGGTTGCTCCTTGTTCAAAGGCATTCTGTGTATATTCAAGGAACTTGGCATTAGGATTAGAAAGGAAGCTATTGAAAATGACCCTTTCATCTTTTCTGACCAATTCCTCCTTCAAACCCAGATCTATTTCCCACCAACTGGCTAAAACACCTTTTAAATTGCGACCTCAAGTGGCTGTAGGACGTCTCCAGTGGCACTGCTGAAGAGCTACTGCTTCTGTATAGACAACAGAACTCAGTAGGAGGGATTTCTTTCCTTGGGACATTGCTCATGGAGAAGGTCCTGCTGTTGGCCTGCTAAGTGACTGACTGGCATTATGCCAGTGCAATAAGGCATTCTCAGAAACAAAAGCAGAAATTTTTCAGAACAAGGGTCACTGGGCCTGAAACAGTAATTCTGATTTCTCTTCAAATATGCTGCCAGACCTGCTGAGCTTTTCCAGAAATTTCTGTTTTTGTTTCTGATTTACAGCATCCACAGTTCATTTGATTTTTAATAAGAGGTTCTCACTGGCTTTTCCACCAGCTGCAGAAAACTCCACTTAACCTTCACTTCAGTTTTAAGCAAACAATATTAAATTGTATAATATAAGATCTGTGAGGAGAAAGTGAGGTCTGCAGATGCTGGAGATCAGAACTGGAAATGTGTTGCTGGAAAAGCGCAGCAGGTCAGGCAGCATCCAGGGAACAGGAGAATCGACGTTTCGGGCATAAGCCCTTCTTCAGCCCTTTCCTGAAGAAGGGCTTATGCCCCAAACGTCGATTCTCCTGTTCCCTGATGCTGCCTGACCTGCTGCGCTTTTCCAGCAACACATTTCCAGCTAATATAAGATCTGGTCTCCTTGCTGTGGGAAAGATGTTGTTAAACTTGAAAGGGTGCAGAAAATATTTGCAAGAAAGTTTCTGGAGAGTTTAAGTTTAAGTTAAAAGGGAAAGGTTAAATAAGCTGGGGTTATTTTCCCTGGAGCATCAGAGGCCAAGGAATGATATTGTAGAGATTTATAATATCATGAGGGACATGGATAGGATAAATAGCCTAGACATTTATCCCAGGATGAGGAGTCCAAAACTAGAGGGCATAGATTTAGGTTGAGAGGGGAAAGATTTAAAAGGGACCTGAAGGGCAATTTTTCACACAGAGGATGGTGCATGTATGGAATGACCTACCAAAGGAAGTGGTGGGCATTGGTACAATTGTAACATTTAAAAGGCATCTGGATGGGTACATGGATGGGAACTGTTTGGAGGGAAATGTGCCAAATGCTGGAAAATGGGACTAGATTAGATTAGATTAGATTAGATTAGATTAGATTAGATTAGATTACTTACAGTGTGGAAACAGGCCCTTCGGCCCAAATTTAGGATATCTGGTTGGCATGGACGAGTTGGCCTGAATGATCTGTTTCTTTGCTTTACCACTCTATAACTCTATGATCAAAAAAACCCATGGAGGTCCATTTGTCTTTTGTATTAAATTTTAAGCATGCCTACAAAAATAAATAAGTCAGAAAGGTTGAAATCAAGCTTGTTGCCATGGTAACTTAAGGCATTAATTAGCTACCTTGAGAAGAAAACAAAACTAGACTCTAATAACAGTCTCATAAATAGTGCTGCTTATTGATGCAAGTTATTATAACATCGTAAGGTTAGCCCAGCAATCTGCCCAAGATGAGATGTGAGGAGGGTGCAAAGATACTGCTGTGTGATTTGAACAGTTTGCGTGAATGGCAAATGCATGGCAGGTTTTATATAATGTGAATAACTGTTAGGTTGTCCAAATTGGCTGCAAAAACAAGAAGGTAGATTATTATCTGAATGGTGATAAATTGAGAAAGGGTGTCCTCATACACCATTTCCTGAAAGTAAACACACAAGTATAGCAGATGTTGAAGAAGTCAAATCAGTATGTTTGCCTTTATAGCGAGAGGATTTGAGGGCAGGAACAAGGATGTCTTACTGCATTGGTGAGACCACACTTGGAGTATTGTGTGCAGTTCTGGCCTCCTTATCTGAGGAAGGATTTTCTGGTTATGGAGGGATGGCAACAAAGGTTTACCAGACTGATTCCTAAGATGGAAAGACTAACATCTAAAAAGATCAGTTAGCACTATATTTACCTGAGTTCAGAAGAATAAGGGCAGGATCTCATAGAAACATATAAAATTCTAATAAGACAAGACAGTGTAAATACAGAAAGAATGTTCTTGATTACTGGGGACATCAGGAACAGGAGTGAATTTAGATTTGAGATGAGGAGAAATCTCTTCATGCAGACAGTGGTGAGCCTGTGAAATTCTCTGTCACAGAAAGTGCTGGGACCAAAACATGAATTTTTTCATAAAGGAGTTAGATATAGCTTTGGGGATTAGAGGGATCAGAGTGTAAGGGGAGAACGTGGGAACGGGGTAATGAGTTAGATGATCAACAACAGTCATGTTGAATGGTGGAGCAGGTTCGAACAGTTGAATACCTACCTCCTGTTGTAATTTCTATGTTTCTATGAACCAGTTGAGCTTTAACAATCCAACTCATTGAGAAGCAACCTGAATCATTGTTTATATTCCATTGATAGAAATTGGAAGGGAATTGTATAAATCTCCTGCATAGAGATTTAAGGCAGCTGGGAGAGATTTGGGTATGATCTTCCTTCTAGAGCAGGAAACTAACCAGTCAGGCTGTTTTTTTCCCCAGTTCTGATCCCATTCATGTGGGAAATTTTTTTTTCACAAACATGGATTTCTAATTGCTGAGAAGTCAAGATAAGAGACCCTTCAGTAGCTATACGAGATAAGAATGGAGGCAAATTGCATGAGTTATGTACTCGATTTAAATTGACATTGGTAATTGTTACTATGAATACCATTCATGACACTACCTGCTTTTGGAAAGATATTTACAGAGTGTCAAAAGCAACATCCTGACTTGTGGATGTGAGCATGGGGAGGGTCCTCAAGCTCCTAAGAGAGACATCAACATCCCGGAGACTGGTAGGACGATCCGCCCAAAAAAACCAACCAGACCTGAGCTAAAGTTGCTGGTACAGTGAGCAAAGAGGGTTCAATGGGCTAAAATTGGGAAATTCCTTCCTCAGATAAGGAGGTCAGAACTGCACACAATACTCCAAGTGTGGTCTCACCATTGCAGTAAGACATCCTTGTTCCTGCCCTCAAATCCTCTTACTATGAAGACCAACATACCATTTAGAATTCTTCAACACCTGATGTACTAACATGTTTACTTTCAGCAAATGGTACATGAGAAAATCCTTTCTCAATCTATCACCATTCAGATAACAACCTGCCTTCCTGTTTTTGCAATCAATGGTGATGGGTAGGCAGGAGAGATGCCAATCCCTCAGGACAAACCACTAGGTATTTTCCTTCAGCAAACATACCAGCCAGTGTACATTCTGCTCCTAAACCTCAGAGAAATGTGTGCTCAGGGTACTTTCTAACTCTGAGGAATGGCTCAAAGCTGCAAGCATTGATACATGCAGACGTTAATGAATATGGTTACCAACACTGGCCAAAGAATCGAACAAGACCTTAACTTTATCCTTTTTGTTCTGGAAGGGAAATGGGCACATAATACCAACTCAAGAACCCAGACCAGAGGTGAGATTCCAACCCTGAATGATATCATTACATTGGAGGAGGGAACTGTGGATATTGCCAACGTGGCTCAACACATGTATGTTGGGCAAGGTTGGAAAAGCATCTGTGGTGGAGCTGATGATTGACAAGGGAAATCAATTCACTAGCGGAGTGCATTATGGTCTACTCCAGCTGACAGCTTACCAAAGACTGAACTATATTCAGAAACCTCTACTCTGCAAAGGCTAGTTTGTTCTCCAATGCTAGTTCTTATGATCTTTTTTGTATCTCCCATAGATACAAATATTCAGGCAATGGCACCAATTTGTTTAACATCACTTAATGAAGGGTAGCAACAGCAGAGCTCAGAGGAGTTACTTTCACACCTTACAAGCACAACCACTACCACCCAGATACAGTCAATTTGCAGCGATGTACTTACATGTGTTAGATTGATATTGGGTAATGAGCATGGCAGCAGTGTGGCAGTTGGAGCTCAAACATAGGGCTCAGGATTTATAAGGAAGATAACTACATGGCCTGGCAGCAACAGATATGTTGTTACATGTCATCATCACTTCTTTTCCCCTAGCACATTAGACAAACAGGCCCTGGAGATCCCTACATGGAAAGTCTATGGTGGCAGTAAATCTTCCAATAGATCTTACACCATGCTGAGCTCTGATTAAGATGAACCACATAGTGATGAGCTCCATTTTGCTACAGCATGCAAGCCACTGGCAGCCATGGAGATCTGATCTTAAGGATGGTTCTGTGCCTCCAGCTGGTTCCAAATCTCCACTCACAGCTTTAAGAAGGCTGCTTGAGCAGAACTGTTACTTTTTTTTTGATCCACCCCATCAACACCTCTCAGAGTTTTCATCAAATCATAACATGCTTTTTCTGAACTCCAGCAGGTATAAGCCAAGACTGTCCAAACTTTCCTTCTTATTGTCAAGTGATTTGTGCTTGAAAGTGTGCACATATAGATGTAAAGTAAGGAGCTATGCTATTGTAGTAAAAAGGATAGCCAAAGACACAAGAACATTAAGGCTTAAAAATTACCATTTGGATTGAGGCACCAGGGAGTGCCATGTTTTTGGAAACAAGAAAGCAGACAGAAAAGATGAAAGAAATCCCAAAACAAAATATGGAAATCATTTTTTTGGTTTTTTAACCAATCTTCTAGAACATTTTTAAACAAATCATTGCTTTATAACATAACATGCATCATCCAAGGAAATGTGATTTTTTTTATTAAGGGTTGAAATCTCAATAAGCCTCTGTAATAGTTTACATTTAACTTCTCTGGAAATTATTTGTATATCTTTTTTAGTTTCAAGTCTTGCAGTGATTCTTGACGTGGCTGCAAACATAGGTACTTATGTGCCAAACCTACATTAAAAACATATGATACCACTGGCCGAATATGATATGCTGTTCCAGAACATGCATTCACATTCAATACCACAGAATTGTAAAGTAATGAATTGCTATTGTGTAGGCAGCAACATTGTCACTCAATGGCACAAAATCTTCACAACTTGGAACCTTTATTTAGATTAGTTAGCACGATAGCATTGGATATTGAAAAGAGTAGAAGGAAAAATGTGATTTTTTTTTCCATTTAGCAAAATTAGACTTTTGTTTCTATCATAATTGAATTTTAAATGAACATTCACTAAATTACTCAGTCATTCAGAAATTACTATTTCATTTGCTGTTCAGCAAGATAAATGTGACTCAAATAAAAGATATGCTTTGCAATAAACATTAACATCAAAAGTCATGACTTAAAATGTTCACAAGTAAAGTACTGTTGACTGTTTCACTGAACACAATGAATTTTTGTCACTGTACTCAAACTGATATTAGATTGAGTAAAGGTGCATCAGTTATAAATGAAAACAAATTCTGAAGTAATATTGCATTAATAACAAATACTGACAAATAATATTACACAGGCAGAAGCTGACACCTAAGTAATAAGTGTATAGCTTCAGTGAAATGATATCTAATCAAAGTAGTGTTGTGCGCTCTGAGCGTCACACAGAATTGCTCATTGGTAACCATACTTGTATTTGTTGCAAATTTGTGACAGCACATCCTCTATTTCCCATCCCTATCTTCCATATGCTTTGTTCTAAATATGCCTTTTATATCTCAGTGGGTGAAGCAGAGCCTCCTCAATTCTTGTTGTGGCTCTCCTACAGAATATTAATTCATCACAAAGATTGGTGAACAAAACTTTTATAAGTCAAGGACCCATTTAGCTACTGGAAGGCATGAAATAACCATTATTATAAGTGTGTTCTGATTAGCCAATATGCTTTCATTTTTCAAATGAATTCAGTTTTCACAGTAATCTGAAACAGAATTGCATTCACCAAACCTTTTCGCAAAGAGTCCTTGGAAAGTAAGGAAATTAGAGCTATTAATGTTTTAAGATAAAAATATGACCCTTAATCTTAGTGAAAGTTATGCATTTAAAAAAAACTTGTCAAATATAGGTAATCATAAGTCCCACTGATTTCAATAATGTTAATTTCAAAGTTTACTTACTGGTGAAGGTGGGGATGAAAATGACCCATTTTATGACAGCAATTAAGGTATAAAACTCTTTTCAGTAGAATTGTTAACAGCTGTTACATGTCTATTAGTATTTCTTGGAGCCTGGAGAGATAGTAAGGAGTTTGCAAGCTGCAGTTTGCAATTTGTTTCACAGCAGGAAAAGTTTTTCAATTCAGGCTAAATGTTGAATGGCTTTGGTACAAACTTTGCTTGGGCTTTCTGCAAGGTTTTGTATGTTTGAGCATGGCCAGATGAAGTTGTGCCTGCTAAAATTATTGATATGAAATTTGCTTCATCATTGGTTTATTTTTTTTAAATTGTGCTGCAAACTGGTTTGCCGTTTTTTTAATATGTTAGCTGATGTAAAATATAACATGAAGTAGGGGTTCTTTTGAGTTGGACATCTTAAAGTTTACATTTACTTGGAAAATAAATTTGCGTTTAATTTCAGTTTGGGCAGTTCTGCAGAAGCCCTGGCTACAGCTGGACGTGTGAAACAGTTGCTCCTGCAAATGGGAGGAAATGGTTTAGAATTGATAAAATAGACAATCTTATAGTATGAAGTTCAGTTTAAAAGTTCCAGACCACAAGTGCCTATTTAACATCCTGGAGGAGTTATTTGAAGTTGAGAAAAATTGAGCTTCGTTATTGATATTTTTAATCAATCATCAATTGAACAAATCATCACTAGGGCTGGTGAGCCATCAACACAGACCATACGACCCAGAGATTGGGACAGTACCAATGTAGACAAAAAGTCCTTAAGATCAGATATATGATAAATCTAGGAAGAAGGCATCAGATTCTAACAATCAGAAATTAAACCATAGATAAATAACCTACACTATTCCATTTTCATCCTTATGTCTATCTAATGACCATTTAAATGCCTTTAAAGTTGGCGAGTCTACTACTGCTGCAGGCAGCCATTTCATGCCCCTACTATTCTCTGAGTAAAGAAAAACCTCTGACATCTGTCAAATATCTATCACCCCTCAATTTAAAACTATGTTCTTTTGTGCTAGCCATCACCATCTGAAGAAAAAGGCTCTCACCGTCCACCCTATCTAACCCTCTTATATGCCTCAATTAAGTCATCTCTCAACCTTCTTCTCTCTAACGAAAACAGCCTCAAGTCCATCCGCCTTTCCTCATAAGATCTTGCCTCCACACCAGGCAACATCCCAATAAATCTACTCTGAACCCCACCAAAGCTTCTACATCCTTCTCGCAATGCGGTGACCAGAACTGCACTCAGTATTCCAAGTTTGGCTGCACCAGAGTTTTGTACAGCTGCAGCATGACCTCGTTGCTCCGAAACCCAATCCCTCTACCAATAGAAGCTAACACACTGCATGCCTTCTTAACAAACCTATCAACCTGGGTGGCAATTTTCAGGGATCTATATACATGGACACCAAGATCTCTCTGCTCATTTACACTACCAAGAATCTCACCATTAGCCGAGTACTCTGCATTCCTGTTGCACTTTCCAAAGTGAATCGCCTCAACTTTTCCACATTAGACTCCATTTGCCAACTCTCAGCCCAGCTCTGCAGCTTATCTATGCCCCTCCATAACCTGCAACATCCTTCAGCACTATCCACAACTCCACCAACCTTAGTGTCATCTGAAAATTTATGAACCCATCCTGCTATGCCCTCATTCAGGTCATTTATCAAAATGACAAACAACAGTGGGCCCAAAACAGATCCTTGCAGTACATCATTAGTAACTGAATTCTAGGATGAACATTTCCCATTAACTGGAGGAGAAAGTGAGGTCTGCAGATGCTGGAGATCAGAGCTGGAAATGTGTTGCTGGAAAAGCGCAGCAGGTCAGGCAGCATCCAGGGAACAGGAGAATCGACGTTTCGGGCATAAGCCCTTCTTCTTTCCTATAACTACCAGCTAGCCAATCTCTGATCCAGACCACTAAATCACCCTCAATCCCATGCCTCCACATTTTTGCAATGGCCTACCGTGGGGAACCTTATCAAATGCCTTACTGAAATCCATATACACCACATCAACCGCTTTAACCTCATCCACCTGTTTGGTCACCATTTCATGGAACTCAGTAAGGTTTTTGAGGCACGACCTACCCTTCACAAAACTGTGTTGACTATCCCTAATCAACTTATTCCTCTCGAGATATTTATAAATGCTATCTCATATAACCTTTGCCAACACTTTATCCACAACAGAAGGCTCACTGGTCTATAATTACCAGGGTTGTCTTTACTCCCCTTCTTAAACAAGGGAACACAGGAACATTTTCTATCCTCCAGTCTTCTGGCACTATTCCTGCAGGCAATGATGACATAAAGATCAAAGTCAAAGGCTCTGCAATTTCCTTCCTGGCATTCCAGAGAATCCTAGGATAATTCCCACCCAGCCCAGGGAATTTATCTATTTTCACACTTTCCAGAATTGCTAACACCCCCTTCTTGTGAATGTCAATCCTGTCTAGTCTAGTAGCCTGTATATAGTTAAAAATCACACAACACCAGGTTATAGTCCAACAGGTTTAATTGGAAGCACACTAGCTTTCGGAGCGACGCTCCTTCATCAGGTGATTGCCTGATCACCTGATGATTGCCTGATCAGGACAATCACCTGATGAAGGAGCGTCGCTCCAAAAGCTAGTGTGCTTCCAATTAAACCTGTTGGACTATAACCTGGTGTTGTGTGATTTTTAACTTTGTACACCCCAGTCCAACACCGGCATCTCCGAATCAAGCCTGTATATCAGTATTCTCCTCAACAACATTGTCTTTTCTAGTGTGAATACAGATGAAAAATATTGATTTAGTGCTTCCCTATCTCCTCAGACTCCACGTGCAACTTCCCACTACTATCCTTGATTAGCCCTAATCTTTCTCTAGTTATTCTTTTATTCCTGATATGCCTATAGAAAGCTTGAGGGTTTTCCTTGACTCTACCTGCCAACGACTTCTCATGTCCCCTCCTGGCTCTTCTTTAGCTCCCTTTTCAGGTCTTTCCTGGCTAACTTGTAACTCTCAAGCACCCTAATTGAGCCTTCACATCTCATCCTTACATAAGCTTTCTTCTTCCTCTTGACAAGAGATTCAATGCCTTTAGTAAACCATGGCGCCCTCACTCGACCACTTCCTCCCTGCATAATAGGTACATACTAGCAGTTCCTTGAATAAGCTCCACATTTCAATTGTGCAGTTTCCTCCCCCCATCCTATGCATTCTAAATCTTGCCTAATTACATCATAACCCGCTTTCCCTAGCAATAACACTTGTTCTACATTATATGCCTATCCCTTTCCATTGCTAAAGTAAATAAAACCGAATTGTGGACACTATCACCAAAATGCTCACCTACCTCCAAATCTAACTCCTGTCCGTGTTCATTACCCAGTACCATATTCAATGTGGCCTCACTCCTTGTTGGCTTGTTGACATACTGTGTCAGGAAACCATCCTGCAAACATTGGACAAAAACTGACCCATTTAAAGTACTTGAACTATAGTATTTCCAGTCAATATTTGTAAAGTTAAAGTCCACCATAACAACTGCCCTGTTGCTCTCACTCTTATTCAGAATCATCTTTGCAATACTTTCCTCTACATCTCTGGAACTATCTGGAGGCTACAGAAAACCCCCAATAGGGTGACCTTTCCTTTCCTGTTTCTAACCTCATCCCATGCTACTTCAGTGGACAAGTCCTCAATTGTCCTTTCTGCTACAGTTTTACTGTCCTTGATCAACAATGCCACATCTCCCCCTCTTGTACCATCTTCTCTGTTCTTACTGAGACATCTAAATCCTAGAACCTGCAACAACCATTCCTGTCCTTGCTCTATCCATGTCTCTGAAATGGCCACAACATCAAAGTCCAGGTACCAACCCATGCTACAAGTTCACCCACCTTATTCTGTATGCTCCTGGCATTGAAATAGACACACCTTCCTGCTTGCCGATGAACCTTTGCGACCTTGAAACCATATATCTGACCTCACTACTCTCAACCTCCTGGACACTTAAACTACAATTTAGATTAGATTAGATTAGATTAGATTAGATTAGATTACTTACAGTGTGGAAACAGGCCCTTCGGCCCAAAAAGTCCACACCGACCCGCCGAAGCGCAACCCACCCATACCCCTACATCTACCCCTTACCTAACACTATGGGCAATTTAGCATGGCCAATTCACCTGACCTGCACATCTTTGGACTGTGGGAGGAAACCAGAGCACCCGGAAGAAACCCACGCAGACACGGGGAGAATGTGCAAACTCCACACAGTCAGTCGCCTGAGGCGGGAATTGAACCCGGGTCTCTGGCGCTGTGAGGCAACAGTGCTAACCACTGTGCCACCGTGCCGCCCACCAATTTAGATTCCCATCCCACTGCTGAATTAGTTGAAACCCTCCGGAATAGCATTACAAGTTTCCCCACCAGGATATTGGTACCCTTTGTTCAGGTGTAGACCATCCTGTTTATAGAGGTCCTACCTACCTTAGCTCCCTGATTTTCTGCTTTATATCCCATCCCTTTTCCATCAATGTCATTTGTACCTATGTAGACATGACTTGGAGTTTCTCCCCTTCTCTCTTCAAGGATCCCAAAAATATGATCCGAGACATCACGACCCTGGCACCTGGGAGGCAACACACCAACAGTGAATATCTCTTGTTCCCACAGAACCTCCTATCTGTCCCTCGAACTATGGAGTCCCCAATGATTAATGCTCTGCTTATTCCCTGCTTCCCTTCTGAGCAACAGGTTCAGACTCTGTGCCAGAGCCCTGTACCCCGTGGTTTATCCCTGGTATGTCATCCCCTCTACAATATTCAAAACGGTATACTTGTAATTGAGGACAACAGCCACTGCAGTTCCCTGCACTGCCCGCTGGTCCCCTTTCCATCCCCTGACAGTAACCCATCTGCCTTTTTCTTGTATCTGAGGTGTGGCTACCTCCCTGTAACCCCTCTCAATAACCCTCTCCACCTCCTAAATGATCCAAAGTTCATCCAGCTCTAGCTCCTGTTCCCTAATACAGTTTTCGAGGAGCTGGAGTTGGGTGCACTTTTAGATTAGATTAGATTAGATTACTTACAGTGTGGAAACAGGCCCTTCGGCCCAACAAGCCCACACCGCCCCGCCGAAGTACAACCCACCCATACCCCCTATATTTACCCTTTACCTAACACTACGGGCAATTTAGCATGGCCAATTCACCTGACCTGCACATCTTTGGACTCTGGGAGGAAACCGGAGCACCCGGAGGAAACCCACGCAGACACGGGGAGAACGTGCAAACTCCACACAGTCAGTCGCCTGAGGCGGGAATTGAACCCGGGTCTCTGGCACTGTGAGGCAGCAGTGCTAACCATTGTGCCACCGTGCCACGCTGACCCAGATGCAGTCAGCAGGGACACTTGTGGTGACTCTTATCACCCACATTCTGCAGGAGGACCATTCAACTGCCCTAACCACCATTCCTACTATTCTAAATTCCCAAAGAGACTATAGAAAAATAAAGAATATGAAAAAAAAAGTTATCTTACCAGTCTGGCACACAGAACCTTTTTTTGGTTAGAGGAGGAGAATGGGTGGGAGACACTACCTAAGTAATGTTTTGGGTAATGCAACCACCCAAATATATTACTTCACTTACTTAGCAGTCCCATTTTCAATCCTGCTCAGCATGTGCTCCGCCTATACAAGAGATAAGTTTATATAATTTTAAGTTTATCTTCCCGGCAGGCCACTGTTCTCTCTAGGGTTTGTGTACTGTAAAAAGATACTGCTCTAATTGATGGGATTGCGTTTTACCATGTGTTTTGAAATCTTTTAAATGTACATTATATGTAAATAGGAGAAAATGAGGACTGCAGATGCTGGAGATCAGAGCTGAAAAATGTGTTGCTGGAGAAGCGCAGCAGGTCAGGCAGCATCCAAGGAGTAGGAGAATTGACATTTCGGGCAGAAGCCCTTCTTCATGTAAATGGTTTGGTTTACTCTACTTTATGCACATTATAGAAGCAATATGATAGAACTGGAGTGGAGTTCAACCCTGTCAAGTGTGAGGTTGTCCATTTTTGAAAGACAAATAAGTATGCGGAATGCAGGGTAAACGGTAGGGTTCTTAGTAAGGTGGAGGAGCAGAGGGATCTTGGGGTCTATGTTCATAGCTCTTTGAAAGTTGCCACTCAGGTGGATAGAGCTTGTAAGAAGGCCTATGGTGTATTAGCGTTCATTAGCAGAGGGATTGAATTCAAGAGTCATGAGGTGATGTTGCTGCTGTACAGGACCTTGGTAAGGCCACATTTGGAGTACTGTGTGCAGTTCTGGTCGCCTCATTTTAGGGAAGATGTGGAAGCTTTGGAGAATGTGCAGAGGAGTATTACCTGGATGTTGCCTGGAATGGAGAATAGGTTGTACGAGGATAGGTTGAGAGTGCTAGGCCTTTTCTCATTGGAATGACGAAGGATGAGGGGTGACTCGATAGAGGCTTATAAGATGATCAGGGGAATAGATAGAGTAGACAGTCAGAGACTTTTTCCCCAGGTACAACAGAGTGTTGCAAGGGGACATAAATTTGAGGTGAAGGGTGGAAGGTATAGAGGGGATGTCAGGGGTAGGTTCTTTACCCAGAGAGTGGTAGGGGCATGGAATGCGCTGCCTGTGGGAGTGGCAGAGTCAGAATCATTGGTGACCTTTAAGCGGCAATTAGATAGGTACATGGATGGGTGCTTAAGCTAGGACAAATGTTCGGCACAACATCGTGGGCCGAAGGGCCTGTTCTGTGCTGTATTGTTCTATGTTCTATGTTCTATGGATGGAGAGGTGACTTACCAGGTTGTTGCCCGTTTCATAGAGTTTGGTTAGAAAGAAATTGGATAGACAAGGATTGTTTTCTTTGGAGCAGAACAGGCTGGGGGAGTCTGTGATTGAGATTAATAAAATTATGGGACGCATACATAGGGCAGAGAATAATAGACTTTTCTCCTTGGCAGAGGGATCAATGACCATACAGCATAGAATTAAGGTAAGGGCCAGGAGTTTTAGAGGGAATGTGAGAAAAATGCTTTTTTTACCCAGATAGTGGTGGGAATCTGGAACTCAGTGTCTGGCACAAACTAAAACTCTTATGACATTTAAGAAGTATTTAGGAGTGCATTCATGATGCCAAGGCATATACGGCTATGGACCACATGCTAGTAAGTGGAATTAGAATAGTTAGGCTGTTGTTTTTGACCAGCACAGACTTAGATTAGATTAGATTAGATTAGATTACAGTGTGGAAACAGGCCCTTCGGCCCAACAAGTCCACACCGACCCGCCGAAGTGAAACCCACCCATACCCCTACATTTACCCCTTACCTAACACTATGGGCAATTTTAGTATGGCCAATTCACCTGACCCTGCACATCTTTGGACTGTGGGAGGAAACCGGAGCACCCGGAGGAAACCCACACAGACACGGGGAGAACGTGCAAACTCCACACAGTCAGTCGCCTGAGGCGGGAATTGAACCCGGGTCTCTGGCGCTGTGAGGCAGCAGTGCTAACCACTGTGCCACCGTGCCGCCCACTTGATGGGCCATGGCTGTTTTCTGTATGGTAGACTTCTAAGACCCTATTTTAAAATTATTTCTTTTGTACAATAAAGTTCTGTTTCATTATTAAAACCAAATCTTCAGTGTTTTGTACTTATATTTCATTGAAAGATCACCTCATCAAAACCAAAAGAAAATACAGAATATGATCTATCAATCCAGATTTCAGTCTGGGATCTGACTTGTTCAGTATTAACATCAACTATTCACATAAATGACTGACTGAATATCATGCACTGAGTAAACTACACAGAGAGCGTCTGAAGGAGGCTTTATACCAGTATGTTTTTGTCACTGTCTTAAAGGTACACATCTGTGTGGCCTGGCACCTGTGCCATAATAGAACATTATAACCAGAAATAATTAATGGATGGTTAATGCTAGTACCTAATAGGACTAATCAAATCAAACTATCCAAAAAACTCTCAAAAGGAAAGACAAGAGGAGCATTTTATGACTCAGTGAGCAGAATTCTACCTGGAAACCATTTTGTGCTGATTAAAATGTAGATGAGGACGATAAAGCTGAAAAGTAAAATGGTATAAAGTCTGAAATAGGAGAAATAGACAGAGGTTGAACTGTTGGTTAATGATTCACTTATGTTTTTAGTGTATGTAATATTTTTGGCTTCACACAAAATCCCAAATTGCTTTAAATATTTTGCACACACCCCTAAACACATCCAGCTCTTAAAGAGTGCTTTAATTAAGGAGAGTCCCTGAACAGAAATATATCTATTTCAAAAACAGTGTTGATATTATCATAATTATGTTTCAAAGAAAAACAGGTATCTTTGATTATGGTTAGGAAGAGGATTTTCTTTTTGTGAAATGTTTCTGGAGGACAAACTCAGGCACTGAATCAAGCACGAGCAAATCCAATATTATCATTGAAAACATTGTTTGGACCTAAGATTAAAGATAGTGTAGACATGAATGACAAGGATGATATTGAAACACCTTAGTTGATTGTAAATTGTGAGTTCATCAGTTGAGATACAAGAGGGAATTAGAGAAGCAGAAATGTTGAACAAGAGGATTTCATGTTTCTCATAAAACCAACTGAGTACAGACAAGCAACACAAAGCCATAAAGCAACATTCAGTTTAGATTGAAAATATAAATAAATATAAAAAGCTTCAAAGGACTGAAATGATGAGAAGCATCAGTTTAATTTGCAAAATAATTGGGTTTTAATTTGCAAAATAATAGTTCCTTTAATTAGTATAATGAAGAAATCTTTAAAAATATTGATCTTAGAACAAGAAAAATGATTTGGAATATAATTCACAAGAAGGCATTAATGAATTTAACAATTAAGCTATATTTACTTTTTACTTTCAAATAAACAAAAGAGTGAATGATGTTAGAGGACCAAATATTTAAGAGTTAATAGTTCCACTGAACAAAATGAATGCATTCTTTAAATTTCAAACTGAGTGTTGGAATAAATAAAGGATTTTAAAATTAATCTGAGGTGAACATACACTGAGGATGAGCTAACAAATATTAAACTATTCAACTAAGTACATATTTGAAATCAAGTAGGATTGTTTTGCTATTATGATCAGCAGATATTTTTAAAGATTAATTTGCAATTGAAAGTAGGGGACTTAAGAATATCAAGTAGCTTGGCATTATAGTGATGCAAGTTGTTTGAGCATCTGTTTAGGAAATAGAAGTTTATTTGTAACTACATGATTATTGCATGTTAGACAAATACTGACTATTATTGAGAACTAGACATTTTGTACCACTGAGTCATGATAAAGTATGCACTTTTGAAAAAAAATGCTACTTTTAAAGCCAGAAAGACAATGATACATGATGATATGACATTATTTGTGATTTACATCAAACAGAGAATGCTACACATTAAAGTGAGAATCACATGGTTCTTTTTCCTGCAAAACACTACCTCAGGTTTTGCTTCCTCAAAAACAAGAAAAAGTAAATGTTTGGTATGTAATATCACAGTTAATGTTGCTGATACACAGTCTAACCCTTCACATTTTATGTTAGTATCCAATTAGGTAGCATGTTTAAAAGTGAACTCCGAAGCTCTGAAATCGGGTCTTGTCTGACAGTATTTAAAATCAGAGACTTGGTGTGTCTGTTATTCAGGCTATTACTACTAAAATGATTTATTCTAAATTGTGAATGCTACCTCCAACCTTTTAAGGAAACTGATTTTCCAATTTCCACTCACCTCAAGCAAGATGCTAAATGGACACTGGTGTCTTGAAAGCTGAGAGTTTGATTTTTCACTGGTCTCCATTTGACTGTCTGTTAAATATCTGCTTCAACTCTTCACATAGCTTTACCTTAATGTCATATCACTAAAAGAAATCTGACTACAAAATACTGGCGGGTGAGAAAGAAAGGAAGATTCAAGAAATCAATCATTTGTGCGCAATTTATATTTTGGAAAGTCCTGCTTAGAGGTTTCATATGCTATTACAATTCTGCTCAATCACAATTTTTGATCCAAAATATCAATGTTATTGTCAGAAGTAAATTGATATTCCTTGAGTAATTGACATGCAGTTGTCATGGAAATTGTTCAGTTATAGTGGAGGTACTTTTATTATGAAGTAATATTAGTTATTTACAATATATGTCATGTTTGAAGACACTTTATTAATATGGTAATCTGTACAATCCATCTATGAATAAACCAGTATCACCTCTTCAAGTTGCAAGATGGCAGCTTTATTACCTGGAAGATCTGACAATGTAACTATGCAGTGAAATGTGTTGGACCTCTCATCCCATTGCTAAGATTTTACTTGGCCAAATCTTCAGAAGTACAATAATCCAGATCGTCATGGACCCAATGTAGATTGGAGCTGCACGGTGAAACATGAGGGCTTCTATGATTTTTGTGTGTCTGCTGCTTCTTTGTTTTCTATCTATCTAACTAAATATGCATTCCAACAATTCTGTGTTGGAAGACTTGTGCAATGGATGGATAGGCCTTGCACACTGTATTTTGACACAATGGGGGTGAGTAGGGATATAGGGAGGAGGCTAGTAAATGAACTGATGTTTATGATGGATGAAGAACGTGAAGCTGGCTAATCTAACATTGCAATAGTGAAGTCTGGCATTGATAAAAGTGTGACACAGGGTTTTGGCAACAGTGTGCAGATACAAAGTCAGATGTTACAAGAAAAATACTGTGTTGTGAGAACAGAGCTCTAAATAAAGTTGGTAATAATCCATTACTTGGTGTGCATACAAATAGATGTAATTACATTAATTGACTGTCTAATAGTTCTATAATTAAAACTACAAAGGCAGTGTTAGTTTTTCTTTCTATTATTCTGTGGTATGTTCTATGAGATCTTCCTAATTTGTTCTTTTAAGCATTGACAGATGCTGTAGCATATTTACTCACATTTACTTTATAGCTCGCATAGTGAGGAGCTAATGCTGTGTGACTGATTATCCTGAAAAGCAAGTCACAGACAAATATAACAGCAAAATACGATGCTGTAGTTCTTTGTCAGTGTACAAAGCAGCAGAGATATATCACTGTCATTCCACATATTTATCAAATAATCCAGTTTATAATGTGCACTGGACAACTAAACTGAAGGCACAGAGGGAAGGAATAGCTTGATTTTTCTGAGAAGCTCTATGCAACAAATATACGTTGGTGACAAACTGACAGGAATGAAGAAGTGTATGTGCTCTAGGGTCTGATACAAGTGGATGAATCAGTCTAAAATATCAACTGACAGCTCAATGCAATACTGAAACAATGTGCTTGAGCTGTCAATTCTCAAGTGAAACATCAAATCAACCTCCCTATAAAATGACCAAATAAGACCATTTTACACAAGTGGCACAGCACTGCTGCCTCACAGCACTTCGCCCAATGAAGGAGCAGCACACTGAAAGCTTGTGATTTCAAATAACCTGTTGGACTATAACCTGGTGTCGTGTGACTTCTGACCTTGTCCACCCCAGACCAACACCAGCACCACCATATCATTTTCGAACTCTGGAAGGAAACCGGACCACCCGGAGGAAACCCATGTAGTCACAGGGAGAATGTGCAAATTCCACAAAGACAGTTGCTGGAAGGTGGAATCAAATCAGTCTCTGGCACTGTGAAGCAGCAGTGCTGCCCAGTGGGCAGATAATGCAGGAAAAAAATGAAGTTGGGCACTTTAGCAACTTGGAGATAGTGAGTACTGCAGATGCTGGAAATTTAGAGTCAATAAAATGTGGAGGTAGAAACGCACAGCAGGTCAAGCAGCATCAGAGGAGCAGGAGAGTTGACATTTCAGGCAGGACCCTTCCTCAGGACTTTAGGTAGAAGAAACAAACGTTTCTCAGCAACAAACCCAAACGAGCAGACAAAACGTGCCCATTTTACCCTACAGCAGACAACTCTGAAATGACTGCCAGACTACTGAGATCTCTTCGAGGAGAAAGTGAAAGGGCTTATGAAGAAGAGCTTATGCCCGAACCGTCGATTCTCCTGTTCCTTGGATGCTGCCTGACCTGCTGCGCTTTTCCTACAACACATTTTCAGTACTGAGATCTCTTGGCATCATGATGCCAATGGGCGGCACGGTGGCACAGTGGTTAGCACTGTTGCCTCGCAGCGCCAGAGACCCGGGTTCAATTCCCGCCTCAGGCGACTGACTGTGTGGAGTTTGCACGTTCTCCCCGTGTCTGCGCGGGTTTCTTCCGGGTGCTCCGGTTTCCTCCCACAGTCCAAAGATGTGCAGGGCCAGGTGAATTGGCCATGCTAAATTGCCCGTAGTGTTAGGTAAGGGGTAAATGTAGGGGTAGGGGTAGGGGTATGGGTGGGTTCGCTTCGGCGGGTCGGTGTGGACTTGTTGGGCCGAAGGGCCTGTTTCCACACTGTAATGTAATCTAATCTAATCTAATCTAATCTAATGATAACCCACTAGCCCACCAACACACTTAAACAGCAGCTAATTAACTTAAAACAGACAACAAGCAAAACGAATATCATTTACAAAGTACCTTGCAAGGACTGTAACAAACGCTACATTGGACAGACAGGCAAGACACTAGCCACCAGGACACATGAACATCAACTAGCCACAAAAAGACATGACCCACTATCACCAGTACCTTACATACAGATGAGGAAGGACATCACTTTGACTGGGACAACACAACCAACCTCGGACAAGCCAAAAAGAAACATGCATGAGAATTTCTAGAAGCATGGTATTGCAACTGGGACTCTATCAACAAACACATTGATTTGGTCCCCATTTACCATCCTCTGAGAAAAAGAACTGGAAACAATATCACGAAACACCCAAATAAACCTAAACAGATAAAGTGAAAGCAGGACATAATACCAGCGCTTCACCGGAGGCTCACTGATGACGCTCCCTAGTTATGTTGACAAAATATCTGAAGTTGAACCTTCCAGTTCAGCGAGTAAACGCACATCCAGAGAACCTCAACCTGAGCTACAAATCTTTTCAAAACTCTAGTAACCTGTAAGTAGTTACAGAGATGCAATCAACAATGTCTTGTTTAATCTGCAAAATTAGATGATAGATCTTCTTGTTTGATCAGAAGATTGTTATGTTCACATATAATAGGCCACATAAGCCTTTAAAGAACTAACACACTTAGAAAATATTGAAGGCAGCACACATGTATTCAAGTGATCAAAGTGGGATTTGAAGATTTAATTCAGTAACACCAGCCTCAGTGAAGTAGACATGCTGGTAACCCAGAAGACTTTAAGGAAACTAGATATTGTTGATTGTGGAACACATTGAATCTGAAAACAAACCTTGTGGCGCCACTTAACGTGGAAGAATGTTTCAAAGTATTGAAGGAATATAGGAAACATTTTAGACCTGATAGAAATGGCTGGAATAGAAGAATCTGCAGTTTCAAGGCAGAGATATATGTTCCTTCAAAAAAGAGGGGTGAATTATGGCAAGTTCAAGTTTAGCCAGGGAGTGAACAGATTTTGGTGATTGCTCGAGTGAAACTAAAAGTCCCCAGTACAAATGGGAAACTTTGTACAGTGCAGTAGTTCAGGCAGATGAAGACAGATGAAAAGTAAATGTTTAACATTTTAACCATTCTGTGTTCTCCACGATAAATCTTCCTGTTTCCACCTGTAATTGACCCACAATTATCCTTGCCTTATTATTTTCCTTTCACTTTCCAATTGCATCTTTCACAATTAGCCTTTATGTTCCTCACTAGCTTAGAATTAATTCTCTCTTTTTCTTTTCCTGACCAGTTTCTAGGTGCTCCTATGCTGGGTCCTAAATTACTCCCAACCTTAAGATCTAACCTTCTAAGTGGTTACCTTATTAGGCTACTTCTTTGTTCAAATGCAATCTTAAACTTTGTTCATTAAGTTACCCTTTTCTTTGGGTCTTCGAAAAATGTACATCTATTAATGACTTTGTAATATTTCTTTAAGTACTAACCTTGCTTGTCTATAATCAGCCATTTTAGAGTAATTTTTCAATCCACCATAGCCAACTTATTCCACATACCCTCAAAATGTCAAGACCATAGTTTCAGAATGACTATGCAACATGCAAGCCTTCTGTAAAATTCTATTATATTAGTGTCACTATTTTTCTAAGGCTCCTTTATGGCAAGGTTAGCCCTTTCTTATTACACAACACCAAATTCAAATCAGCCCAACACTGAATCGGCTCCTTGACAAATTGTTCCAGTAACCCATCTCATACACACTTCAGGAATTCATTCTCCATAGCTTTATTGCAGATTGGTTAATTCAGTCGAGAAGCAAATTGAAGTTGTCATATATTACTGTATTACCCTCAGTATATGCACCTGCACCTTTCTGTTATACAGCATGACTACATTTAGTCCTATAACTTTGTGTTCTATATGCTTGCTTCTTCTGATTGTCTTTTAGCTCCATCTAAACTGATTCTTCATCATCATTCTTGAGGCAAAGATCCTCTCTTATTAACATACTGATGTTATCCCTTGTTAGGAGTACTACCACACCTCCTTTTACTTTTTGTCTGTCCATTCTAAATGTAGACTATGTTTTGATATTCAATTCCCAATCTTGGTCCCCTTGTTACTTATATATCTGTCATAGCAATTAAATCTATTGATCTTGATTTGTGTATTCAAATAATTTAACATTTTGTGAATGCTACACATAGATTGTGCCTTTAATTAAGATATTTTAACATCATTATCCATTTTGTTTCTATTGATATTTGCCATTGCTTTGTCTTGTTTTCCTATTGCCCTTCTTTTTATTTGTTTTGCTTCCCTTGAATCTGAGCTTGCTTTCAAGTTCCCTTTTCCCTGCAGTCTGCAGTCTTCTTCTTGACCTCTCCGCCTCCATCCTACTCCGACCTATCACCCTCACCTTGACCTCTTTCCACCTATCACATTTCCAACGCCCCTCCTCCAAGTCCCTCCTCCCTACCTTTTATCTTCTCCTGCTGAACACTCTCTGCTCATTCCTGAAGAAGGGCCTGTGCCCGAAACGTCGAATCTCCTGTTCCCTGGATGCTGCCTGACCTGCTGTGCTGTTCCAGCAATAAAGTTTCAACTTTGATCTCCAGCATCTGCAGACCTCACTTTCTCCTTCCCTTTTCCCTGCCAAACTACATTAAATCTTCCATAGCATTTATCCCAAGCCTAGCACAATGAAACTTTTTCAACCCTGGTTCACTATTTAGTGACAATCGCTAATTTAGTGACAATCGCTCCATAAAAATGTTGAAATTAGTGAGATATGTATTGACATAAATATGCTCTTGCCAAAAGGCTAGATCTGGATCATCTGATTTTCCTAGGAAAACACTTTATGTCTTTCTTCTATAGTAAACTATTCTGCCACATTGGAGTTTTGTGCGTGTAGCTATTTGACTGCTTACTTTTCTCTATGTCCTACTTTGGCACATTTTTGTATGATAACCTATTGTATCGCAAATAATGCGTGACATTTTAATTCTGGGCACTGCCTTTGCCAGTGAATTTCTTTGGTCAACTGAGATTAATTATATTTGAGGAAGTAATTTATTTCATAGTGTTAATGAGATGGAAAGGTATAACTAAAATAGTTTGGTGGAAACGTTTTTCATCGCAATCAATACTAACAAGTGTTCATATTCCAAATGTTACAAACTTCAAGAAGTAAAGCAAACCAGAGGTAGCAACAGGACAGTAAATCCACTTGAGGCAATCGAAGACAGAATACTGCTGTCAATCTAAAAGGAATTCTACTTATCATGCAAATGCATAGTATATATAGGAGTGGTATATGAAGTTCTGTGCCTACATGACATCAAGAATATTGGCCATTTGTCGTAAAGACTAGGATAATATAAAACAGCACATACCTTTGGCTATTCACAACAAGCCTGTGTTTGCAAAACTCACAGCACTATATCCAACATAATCTGTGATTCCATGATTGGACAACATTTGTTAAATCATTCTGAGTTTATGAAGATTTATAATTATACCTATTTAAAACTGTCAGTTGTCTATTGGTGTGGTACAATTGCATGCACTAGAAGTTGCATATGTTAATACAGAGCACCCTGTTTTTGCAGGCAGAATACTCAAACTGTATGCATATTGCACCTGTTTCTACTCAACAAAATTAGTGATAATCATTCTCCTTTCTTTTTCAGGAAAATGATGTAACCAATTTGAATCAATCTAGCTTATTTAAAATTGAAACAAAGCTTTGCAGTTATGTTACACTTATTGGCACAAGCACACTGGAAATCAAGCCTGCTAATTCATGACAGTTTGTCACTATAATTAAAGATTTTATAAAAGTGTAAAATTTCCACAATTTATCAAACTTTTAGGCCCAGGTTGACAGAAAGATGAATTGGGATGGATTTCCATTCCAACTCCTTTGTTTATCTAATTGCAATCCGTGCATGATCAATTTAGGAGAGGTGGTGGCCTCGTGATATTATCGTTATTAATCAAAAAACTCAGCTATAGTTCTGGGGACCTGCATTCAAATCCCTCACAGTGAAACTTGAATTCAATAAAAAATATCCGGAATTAAAAATCTATTAATGGCCATGAAACCTTTTTTGGTTGTTGGAAGAGCACATCTGGCTTATGAATGCTCTTCAGAGAAGGAAATCTGCCATTCTCACCATTAGAAGTGACTCCAGACCCACTGCAATGTGAGTGACTCTTGACTGCCCTTGGAAATGAGCCAAGAGTGTGGTGCTGGAAAAGCACAGCAGGTCAGGCAGCAACTGAGGAGCAGGAGAATCGACGTTTCGGGTAAAAGCCCTTTCCTAATGAAGGGTTTTTGCCCGAAACATTGATTCACCTGCTCCTCGGATGCTGTCTGAACTGCTGTGCTTTTCCAGCACACACACTCTCGCCTCTAATCTCCAGCTTCTGCAGTCGTCACTTTCACCTGCCCTCTGAAATAGCCGAGTAAGCCATTCAGTTCTATCAATGGCTATGAAGACTCTAAAGAAATGAAACAGGATAGAACACTTGGCATTGACCAAGGCACTGGAAAAGACAACAGTGGAAACAGCCCTGCCAACCCTGAAAAGGCCTCCATTCTAACATCTGAGGGCTAGTACAAAAATTGGGAGAGCTGTCTCACACACACTATTTAGCAACAGCCTGACATAGTCATACCCAAACAATCTCACCTGACAGACAATGTTATAGATACCATCACCATCCCGGATATGTGTAGTCCCACAGGCAGGACAGGACCAGTAGAGCTGGTAGCAGTAGTGTACAATTGCGAGGGAATTGCCCTGGGAGGAGGATTCTGGGTAATCCAAGATGGAGGATGGGAAATATTTCTGGCTGTAACAGCTGCTCCTCTTTTGAGGTATTTTAGGTGCTGGAGGTGATTTCCTCGAATTCCAGGCGCAGCAATTACTGTTTCAAATGCTGTTGCATTGTTTTGGAACTTTGGAAAAAAAAGTCAAAAGAACAGCAGTTTAAAAGGGAAGCACATGGACAGACAAAGGAAGCACATGGTGAGGTCATTGCAGGAGAGAGAGAGAGAGAGAGAGAGAACCTGCAGAGTTACTGCCTTTGCTGTTTTAATCCATGTATCGTTGGACATCGGAGTGCATCTGGGAAAATTAACAAACAGTGAAATTCACAACTGATCTTGGAGGAACTGTTGGTTGAAGTTCACAGCACAGAATCAGATAAGTTAATCATTATTTTAAGTGTGGCCTACAGAGAATCTGCAGTAGTGAGTAGAGTGGGTTCTTTCTTGATTATGTTTTTGGAGATATATCTTTTGATTAAACTTAAACTATAAGCCATAACTGTTAATTTAACCTGGGATAGTGTTTGTAGAGGAATAAGACGGTGTTAATTTCTGGGTCTGTAGATTGTGAAGGAGCAAAATGGCCTTTAATAGAGTGGTATGTACTTTAATAGAGTGATGTGGGAGTTTAAAGAGAGTTTAAGGGTTACAGCAGATCATATCTGCCATAAATGCTGTTGGCTGTGAATCTTATCAGATCGAATGGATCTGTTGGAGAGACAGTTAGAAGCACTGAGGAATTTGCAACAGCAGTGGATAGCAGTTATAGGAAGGGGAGCAAGTCTCAGATACAGTTACATAGATGGTTTAATCCAGGAAAGGTAAGAGAGGTAGACAGCTAGTGCGGGGGTCATTTGTGGATATACCCATTTCAAACTGGTATGCTGTTTTGGAAAATATAGGGGGTGATGGATTCTCAGGGGAATGTAGCATGAACAGCCAAGTTTCTGATATTGAGACTGGCTGTAATGCAATGAGGGATACATCAGGTTCCAAGAGATCAATTGTGTTAGGAGATTCTCACGTCTGAGGTACAGACAGGTGTTTCTGTGGCCACCAGCGAAAAATCAGAATGGTGTGTTACTTCCCTGGTGACAGAATCAAGGATGTCTCAGAGAGGGTGTAGCATGTTCTCACTGGGGAGAGGGGCAGCAAGAGGGCATTGTCCACATTCGAACCAATGATATAGGAAGGGAAAAGGTTGAGGTTCTGAATGGAGATTACAAAGAGTTAGGCAGAAATTTGAAAAGGAGGTCCTCGAGAGTTGGGGGGGAGGAATGTTTGATAAGGGATAGCATTACAGCTGTGCTGAGAGAAGATATTCCTGGAAATACATCCAGGGAAGTTATTTGGGTGGAACTGAGAAATAAGAAAGAGATGATAACCTTATTGGGATTGTATTATACACCGCCTAATAGTCAGAGGGAAATTGAGAAAAAAACTCGTAAGTAGATCTCAACTATCTGTAAGAAAAATAGGGTGCTTATGGTAGGGGATTTTAAGTTTCCAAACATAGACTGGGACTGCCATAGTGTTAAGGGTTTAGATGGAGAGGAATTTGTTAGGTATGTACAAGACAATTTTATGATTCAGTAAGTGGATGTACCTTCGAGAGAAGGTGACCTACTCTTGGGAAATAAGGCAGGGCAGGTGACTGAAGTGTCAGTGGGGGAGCACTTTGGGGCCAGCGACCATAATACTATTAGATTTAAAATAATGATGGAAAAGGATAGACGAGATCTAAAAGTTGAAGTTCTAAATTGGAGAAAGGCAAATTTTGATGGTATTAGGCAAGAACTTTCAAAAGCTGATTGGAGGCAGATGTTCGCAGGTAAAGGAACGGCTGGAAAATGGGAAGCCTTCAGAAATGAGATAACAAGAATCCAGGGAAAGTATATTCCTGTCAGAGTGAAAGAAAAGGCTGGTAGGTATAGGGAATGCTGGATGACTAAAGAAATTGAGGGTTTGGTTAAGAAAAAGAAGGAAGCATATGTCATATAGACAGAATAGATGGAGTGAATCCTTAGAAGTATATAAAGGAAATAAAAGTATACTTAAGAGGGAAATGAGGAAGGTTAAAAAGGGGACATGAGATAGCTTTGGCAAATAGAATTAAGGAGAATCCGAAGAGTTTTTACAAATACATTAAGGACAAAATGGTAACTAGGGAGAGAATAGGGCCCCTCAAAGATCAGCAAAGCGACCTTTGTGTGGAGCCACAGAAAATGGGGGAGATACTAAATGAGTATTTTGTATCAGTATTTACTGTCGAAAAGGATATCGAAGATATAGACTGTATTGAAATAGATGGTGACATCTTGCAAAATGTGCATATCACAGAGGAGGAAGTGCTGGATGTCTTGAAATGGGTAAAGGTGGATAAATCCCCAGGACCTGATCAGGTGTACCCTAGAACTCTGTGGGAAGCTATAGAAGTGATTGCTGGGCCTCTTGCTGAGATATTTGTATTGTCGATAGTCACGGGTGAGGTGCCAGAAGACTGGATGTTGGCTAACGTGGTGCCACTGTTTAAGAAAGGTGGTAATGAGAAGCCAGAGAACTGTAGACCAGTGAGCCTGACGTTGGTGGTGGGCAAGTTGTTGGAGGGAATCCTGAGGGATAGGATGTACATGTATTTGGAAAGGCAAAGACTGATTAGGGATCATTAACATGGCTTTGTGTGTGGGAAATCATGTCTCACAAACTTGATTGAGTTTTTTGAAGAAGTAACAAAGAGGATTGCTGAGGGCAGAGCGGTAGATGCAAACTATATGGACTTCAGTAAGGCGTTCGACAAGGTTCCCCATGGGAGACTGATTAGCAAGGTTAGATCTCGTGGAATACAAGGAGAATTAGCCATTTGGATACAGAACTGGCTCAAAGGTAGAAGACAGAGGGTGGTGGTGGAGGGTTGTTTTTCAGACTGGAGGCCTGTGACCAGTGGAGTGCCACAAGGATTGGTGCTGTGTCCTCTATTTTTTGTCATTTTGATAAATGATTTGGATGCAAGCATAAGAGGTACAGTTAGTAAGTTTGCAGATGACACCAAAATTGGAGTTGTAGTGGATAGCGAAGATGGTTATCTCAGATTACAACAGGATCTTGACCAGATAGGCCAATGGGCTGAGAAGTGGCAGATGGAGTTTAATTCAGATAAATGCGAGGTGCTGCATTT
Source organism: Chiloscyllium plagiosum (assembly GCF_037043375.1). Taxonomy (NCBI): domain Eukaryota; kingdom Metazoa; phylum Chordata; class Chondrichthyes; order Orectolobiformes; family Hemiscylliidae; genus Chiloscyllium; species Chiloscyllium plagiosum. The sequence goes on along the minus strand of NW_028270154.1, from coordinate 68,438,988 downwards.
TGGGAAAGCAAATCTTAGCAGGAAGTATACACTAGGGAGTGTTGCTGAACAAAGAGACCTTGAAGTGCAGGTTCATAGCTCCTTGAAAGTGGAGTCGCAGGTATATAGGATAGTGAAGAAGACGTTTGGTATGCTTTCCTTTATTGGTATTGAATACAGGAGTTGGGAGGCCATGTTGCTACTGTACAGGACAATGGTTGGAATATTGCATGCAATTCTGGTCTCCTTCCAGGGAGAAAGGCAGTCAATAGCCATCTGTTAATGCTTGGAATCTTTCTCCACTGCAAGTAGCTTCTGACTGTTACAACTAACAGAAACTAGAAAAAGTCTGAACATAGAGAACTGATCACTCCCCTGCCCTTGTTAAACTAGGCTCTTGTCCAGACATTTATGACCTCTCTTAAAAAAAAACAAGAAGAAAATAACTTTGTCACAGTATCCACACATGTACTGTCCCTGAGAGTGCTTACTACTTATCTCTAAGCAAGTCTCTCAAATCTTTATGTAGCAGAACACTTCCTTATTTATATCTGTACATAGCAAGTTCTCAAACTTGCTATGTACAAATATAAATCTCACTTGTTTGCTGCTTAGATCCTCTTGTTACAAATGCTAACTCTAGACTGGTGTTTTCCCTCATATTGCTATTAGACTCATGTCAATTACACCATTATGATTTATATGAATTTAACTTTTTCCATAAGAAAGCTGACCTGGCAATAGAGGTTGAGCAGAGTGAACCTTCTCTGAACATTAGAACAATGAGAGCTGGTTTCAATGAAATGTATAGAATTCTTAGAGATTTTGAAAAAGTAGACTCTCAGAATTTGGTTTCCCTGGCTGAGGAGTCCTATGTATTTTATTCACTCATGAAAGATGAAAATTTATTATCTATCCTTAGTTGTCTCTGAGAAATTAGTAATGACGTATCTTTTGTACCACCACAGTCTACATGCTGTAGATAGACCTATAATGCCCTTCGGGAGTCAGTTCCAAGATTTTGAACTACCGACAGTGAAGGAATAGTGATATATTTCTACATCGGGATGATAAGTGGCTTGAAGGGGAACTTACAGGTTGTGGAGTTCCCATTTATCTGCTGCCCTCATCCATCAAGGTGGAAGTGGTTGTGGATTTGGAAGACATTGTCTTAGGATCTTTGGTGAATTGTGCAATGCAGTTTTTAGATAGTATTGCTACTGAGTGTTCATGTGGTGGAAGAAGTAGGACAAGGGATCATCCCTCAGAATAAGGAGTTAGCTATTAAAGAAAACATGAGGAAAACTTTCTTTGAGTCTAGGAAATTCTCTTTGCAATTGAACTGTAGTTATTGTTATGGGCATGATCAGACTTCCTCAAAATATAATAAAAAGGTAGCCCAGACCCTAACATTTTCTTATTTTAAATGCAAATGTGAGGTTCTGTATTCTAAATCCAATTCAATTGGTCAAATTACTCAACGTTAAGCAAAACATGATTTATTCAAATACAATAGTTAAAATACAATAAAACAAAGAATGCATTAATTTAACTGTATTGGAAAACTTAACAGAATAATAGATATAGTATATATTAGTAAGTATGTAAGTTAGCTCATTGAGCTTGAAGGTTTGTTTTCAGTTTTTGCGTCATCATACTAGACAATTTCATCAGTGAGAGTTTCTGGTGACGTGCTGGTGGTATGTCCCACCTCTCTATTTATAGGTCTTGGTTTCTTAAGGTGGTGATGTCTTTTCCAGTTCTTTTTTCAAGGGAAAGCAGATAGGGTCTAAATCGATGTGTTTATTGATGGAGTTCTGGTTAGAAAGCTATGTTTCTAAGAATTCTCTTGCATGTTTTTCACCTGTCCTGGGATGGGTGAATTGTCCCTGTCAAAATGGTGTCCCTCTTTGTCTGTATGTGATAGTGAGTCATGTCTCTTGGTGGTCATCTATCCAACCCAAACGTTGCTACATAGATGACACCTTTGTCATCACAAATTGGAATAAATTAGACAAAACATACAAGACCATCAACAATATTCTGAGAGGCATAAAATTCACAAAAGAGGAGGAGAACAATAACAGACACCCATTCCTAGACACGACAGTTGAACATCCAGTTAACGGAGAGCATCAAATCAATGTCTACAGAAAAAGAACACACACGGACCAAATACTTAACTTCAGAAGCAATCATCTCAACACGCACAAACAGAGCTGCATCAACACATTATTTCAATGAGCTACATCACACTGTGCAGTACCCAAGAACTACAAAAAGCAGAAGAAACATTTCTATACAACGTTTTCAAGAAAAGAGTTCCCAATAAGTACAATCCACTGATTCCTCAGAAACAAACCCAAACAAGCAGACACAACACAAACAAAAACTGTAAGCACATTACCTTACATCAAAGTCATATCAGAAATGACTTCCAGACTACTCAGACCCTTTGGCATCATGGTAGCCCACAAACCTACCAACACACTTAAACAGCGACTAATGAACCTAAAGGATCTCATACATACCACCAGCAAAACTAACACCATTTACAAGATACCACACAAGAACTGTATAAAACACTACATCGGACAAACTAGAGGTAACCTTGCCATCAAGGTACATTAACACCAACGGGCCACCAAAAGATATGACCTACTATCACTAGTTTCTATACATACAGACAAAGAAGGATACCATTTTGACTGGGACAACACACACATCCCAGGACAGGCAAAACAAAGGCACACATGAGAATTCTTGGGGGCATGGCATTCTAAAGAGAACTCCATCAATAAACAGATCAATTTAGACCCTTTCTGTCTTCACTTCAAAAAAAGAACTGGAAATGATATCACTCACCTTAAGAACCAAGACCTATAAATAGAGAGGTGGGACATACCACCAGCACTTCACCAGAAATTCTCACTGATTATGCTACCTAGTATGGTGATGAAATATCTGAAACCGAATGTTCAAGCTCAGCGAGCTAACTTACATACTTATCATCAACCTGAGCTACAAATCTTCTCAAAAATCACTAGTAAGTATTACTAATTGACTGTTCCAGTGTAGTAACATCCCACAAACACTCCTTTGGGTAAAAGGCAAATTCAGAAAACAGATTGTCTCACATGCAGCATCAGTAGCAAGCAGCGAACCCCCAGCTTTTGGCTGTAACCGAGAGAGAGACAAAGAAATAGTTTCCACCTCTACTGCATTGACTTGTCTGTTCCTTACGCTGTTGCTGATTTAAAAGTAATCTAAACGTGTTTGATTTTGGAGTTGGTAATAGTGCTGATTGATTATGTCTGAATCAATGTCATTCCATTCTGTGCACATATGAATCAACAAGATATGAATCTTTTGTTGTAGATCCATTGATAAATTACAGCACAGAAAGAAGCCATTTTTGCGCAGCTGAATAATCCCATCACCCATTCTAAGGAGAAAGTGAGGACTGCAGATGCTGGAGATCAGAGTCAAAAGGTGTGGCACTAGAAAGACACAGCCGATCAGGCAGCATCCAAGGAGCAGGAGAGTTGATGTTTCAAGCATGAGCTCTTCACGTTCCTGATCAAGAGCTTATGCTTGAAACGTCGACTTGCTGCTTGTCGGATGTTGCCTGATCGGCTGTGCTTTTCCAGTGCCACACAGTTACCCCATTTTCCAAAGCCCATCGTCTGCAGCATTTCAACTTATAGAACTTAAAATTCCTCTTAAGTGAGTTGAGGAACTTATAATAGAAATTGCTTATTATGTTGCCAATTAGTTACTCGCTATGTGTTTGAAGTCAACTGCTTATTCATTATTCTAATAGTGTAGAAGTTAAAGTGGAGAAAGTGAGGTCTGCAGATGCTGGAGATCAGAGCTGGAAATGTGTTGCTGGAAAAGCGCAGCAGGTCAGGCAGCATCCAGGGAACAGGAGAATCGACGTTTCGGGCATAAGCCCTTCTTCAGTTAAAGTTAAATTAACATTTTCTAAAAAGAATTTGGTTGACTTTGTACTGTAGCTGAAGTTTATATAGGTTACTGGAAATGTGTATGCTATATAATAATTATTTTTGTATGATATATATTGATTGCTATAATTATTCTTCACTTTGAGTTTGAGTTGCTATGCACAGGGGATAGAAAACATTTGAACGTCTGCAATTTTGAAAATAAAATATTAAATTAGAAAGCTGCAACATGGAATTTGTTGTCAAAAGAACAAGCAATATCAACCAAATAAGATTGCTCTGTCAGTTGACAGTAATGTTAGGAAAGTAAGACAAGAAGTTCCAGTGTAATCTAAAGTGCAAGCTACTACCTAAAGTACTCACTTATTTGCCAGAATGGAAACCCAAGAAATGTCTAGTATAAATTGCCTGGGTTATCTGCAGGAAAGCAGAAAATTTGATTCAAATTCCAAAATCTCGGTTGTAATAGATTGCACCTTCAAAGAATTTAATCAGTACAACATCTACGCTTTAATTTCACTTTATCATGGAAACTGTGCTATTGGGAAAAGGGTTTGGCAGGTTCTGCAGTTGTTCAAAAAACTCTTCCATATCTCATTTAGTATCCACTCTCCACTGCAGTGCAATATTGCAAATCAAATTATATTAAATGTATGACTTCAAGTTGGTACTTGAAACAAATGAAAGCAGTTGGAAACAAGTTGTTTCGAGGGTTGGACAAAAAAAGAGACCTTGGAGTGCAGGTTCATAGCTCCTTGAAAGTGGAGTCGCAGGTAGATAGGATAGTGAAGAAGTCATTTGGTATGCTTTCCTTTAGTGGTCAGAGTATTGAGTACAGGAGTTGGGAGGTCATGTTGCGGCTGTACAGGACATTGGTTAGGCCACTGTTGGAATATTGCGTGCAATTCTGGTCTCCTTCCTATCGGAAAGATGTTGTGAAACTTGAAAGGGTTCAGAAACGATTTACAAGGATGTTGCCAGGGTTGGAGGATTTGAGCTATAGGGAGAGGCTGAACAGGCTGGGGCTGTTTTCCCTGGAGCATCGGAGGCTGAGGCGTGACCTGAAAGAAGTTTACAAAATTATGAGGGGCATGGATAGGATAAATAGACAAAGTCTTTTCCCTGGGGTTGGGGAGTCCAGAACTAGAGGGCATAGGCTTAGGGTGAGAGGGGAAAGATATAAAAGTGACCTAAGGGGCAACTTTTTCACGCAGAGGGTGGTACGTGTATGGAATGAGCTGCCAGAGGATGTGGTGGAGGCTGGTACAATTGCACCATTTAAGAGGCATTTGGATGGGTATATGAATAGGAAGGGTTTGGAGGGATATGGGCCGGATGCTGGCAGGTGGGACTAGATTGGGTTGGGATATCTGGTCGGCATGACGGGTTGGACCGAAGGGTCTGTTTCCATGCTGTATATCTCTATGACTCTATGACTCATTATGCTCACTTCAGTAGTTAGCTTAATCATTAATCTGACTAAAAGAGCAATTTGTCAGGCACCCTTGAATCCACTTGGGAATTCCTAATCTAAAAGCCTAGAGTAACCTCCCTTCACTATAATGAACCAGGATTACTTCTGAAAGAGCTTATACTAATTTACAACATGTTGCTCTCATATCTAAGATATGTTTCAAATATTAGTAGAAATGCAAAGAAATGTTTATTTTTCATGGAGCAGAATCATGAATAAGGGACTTAATGCTAAAATTAGAACTAAGCAACTCAGCTGCAAAACCACTTTATACATAATGGGGAGAAGCAGTTTGAATGTTATGAATGTTGGGACAGTTGAAGCTTTCAAGACTTTTCATACATTTCCATTAGGCAAAGGCTCCAGGAATTTATGGCAAATGTGAGTGAGTGGAATTCAGCTGCAGATTTTCCAACATTTAATTGAAAGAAGGAGAAAGTTTTGATGGCTGAATGCTCTATCCATGTTCTGAATGTTCCTTTGCTATTCAAAGTGCAAATAGAATGCAACACTAATGCTTTTGTGGTGTAATGTTAATGTCCCAACGTTTGAGCCAGGAGGACTGGGTTCAAGTTTCACATGCTCAGGAATAACACTCTTGAGCAGGTTGATTAGCAAGTATTGAAAATATGAATGAGTGTACTGTAGTATGTACATGTGCCCAAATGGAGAGTAACTTTGTAGTTTTTTTATTTTTCCTTTCATTTATACACAATAACAATATAATGAATAGGTAGAAGCTAACACAATTTAATCAAATATTTTCTCACTAGATGTATTAATTCCCAATGGAATTAAAATACATTGGAATGAAAATGGAAACTGCATAATAAGTATACTTATAGCAAAAGTTAAAGCAAGTTCATAGAAAATTACATTACAGCGCAATACAGGCCCTTAGTATTCAAGTTATAGTCTTTTTGGAAAAGAAGCGCAAGTGGACACATGTCTCTCCTCATGCATGCATACAAACTCACAGCTCCCATCTTTGGATCTGTAGGAAATTGACAGTTTCTACCTCCCTCAGATTCTAGTCATATCTTTATTAGGCTACTTTGAGAACAGTTTGATCACATTTCTTTTCAAAGCCTATACTCCCTTTTGGATTTCAAGCCAGTTCACAAATCTGGCACCAAAGGGATAGAAGGGGTTTATCAGTACATTACTAAGCAACCTTTTGCTCACAAATTAAACTGCTCACCAATGCTCGGTTTGAGATTGACAAGGACCATTCAGCTCCAGATCCTTTTACTGCTGTATGTGTACCTTGCCTTTAAGAAAGTTCATCTATCAGGCCAACATTTCTGTGTATGCATTATTGCAACTCTGCCTGGCAGTAGGCCTATTGTAAGTTTGCAAGTTGCACTCAGAAATCAGTTGCTGTAATGTTTGCTTCTTAACTTGAAGCGTGGTTTACCATTTAAAACTATTTTAATAATCCATGAAATGAATCAGTTCCTAAGATGCTGACTACTTCACTAATATCTTTAAGATGACAATAACATCCTTGATACAAGTATGGTTAAAAGGGCTGATTATCAAAAGTGAGGTGAGTTACGGATAATCCTTGACATCAAGGCAGAATTTGAAATGGATGACCAGTTATTGGCTTGTACAATTATATTTTTTACGCAGATGCCTTTCCTTATCCTACAGGGATTCACCATTATGAGAAACAATTCCAGACTTAGGGTTATCTGAAGCACTAGTGATGCTGCTCCAGTTTGTCATGTACTTGGAAAACTATATGCAAAAAAATTTCAGGATGAAAATTGAAAATGAAATGTACAACAGCAATTTGATTATATGCCCCAGAAGTGTGGGGAGGGATAGGTCTTATGCCTTAAATTGTTTATTCTTCATGCACAGGGATTTGTGTGCTCAAAATGCTTATTTGATTTGGAAAGAATAGCACTTTCTCATTTCTAACAGATAAACAATGATCTTGATATCGCAGGATTATTGGTAGTCAGTCAGTCAGATTAGAAGCAAAAATTTCAATTTCTGTGAAGAACTCAAGACTTCAAGCTTGGGGTCTGGCAAACCTTGAACTTGAAAAAAAAGCTTCAAAATAATTATTTGATTATAAATAAATAATGTAATATCACAGAAAAAAATGCTGATGTCCATTTAATAGAGTTGAAGGGTACCAATTTTAACTCAATAAGATAAAAATCATAATCCAGAGTTGATGTTATTGAACAACTATATCCTTAGCTTTAAACAGAAATATTTATTTATGTAACCATTTTTAGAGGATCATTCCTGTCCTATTAATCAAGATTTTAGTAACTTATGAATAAAGGAAATCCAGTCAATTAATGTTGTGCCTTTATGATCTATGATCTAAAACATGCAAGCTTATTCTATTCTGAAATGTTTCATAACTTAAACAAAATCAATTTTTGATTGTCTGACAACTGTTTTTATTCAACATGACGTGGACTTGTGAATTCATACGGAGAAGCTCCAATTTTTCCACAGAAAAATATTCAGTGCACTGTTTGGCTTATATTGTAGTCTATGTAAAGCAGGGTGTTATTGGATTTGCCGTAAGTAACCTCATGGGACATCTACTAGCATTGGCAAATATGCAAATGTGTGTTTTAATATTGTACATGAATTCAAAAAAGCTATTTTAGTGCACTGCTAGTCCATTAGACTCACTTCCATTGAATGCCAAAAGTGGATCCATGATAAAATAATGTTTGATATGAGTATCTGAAATCTGAGCTTTCAATTTTTCTGACAAGGAAAATTCCAGTTGATGGAGTAACTCAAATATAGAGTTTGAGATCCTAACTGGTGTAATATATTAAAGCTAAACCTATAAGGGAGGGTGGGCAGTGAATTGCAGACTGTCCTTTTGCTTTTATATAGAATTAGGAAAAATAAATATCGATGCAAAGGGAAACCTCCAGACCTATAGCATAAAATGGCAAATGGAACTAAATTCTGATTAACTATGGTGCTGAGCATTATGCAATCATTGGTGAACAGCCCCACTTCTGACCTTATGATGCTTTAAGTGCTTTGATGAAGCAACTAAAGATGTTTGGATCTGGGACAGTACCTTGACAAACTCCTGCAGAGATATCCTGAAGCTGAGATGACTGACCTCCAACAACCATGACCATCTTCCTATGTATTAGGTATGACTCCAATCTCGGGAGAGTTTTCCCCCTGATACCCATTGTTTACACTTTTGCGAGGACTCCTTAATGCCACACTTGATCAAATGCAACCATGATGTCACTCTCACCTCACCTCTTGAATTCAGCTCTTGTAGCCATGTGTAGATGAAGGCTGTAATGAGGCCCAGAGCTGAGTGGTCCAAGCGGAACCCAAACTGTGCATCACTGAGCAGGCTATTGCTGAGTAGGTGCTGCTTAATTGCACTGTCAATGACACCTTCCATCACTTTACTGATGATCAAGAGTGAAACAATGGGGTGGTAATTGTCCAGGTTGGATTTGTCCTGCCTTTTATGTACAGGACATACTTGGGCAATTTTCCTAATTTTCAGGTTGATACCAGTGTTTTAACTGTACTGGAACAGCTTGGCTAGGGGACAGGCAAGTTCTAGAGCACAGGTCTTCAGTCCTATTGCTAGAACATTGTCAGGGCCTGTAGCCTTTGCAAAGTCCAGTGTCTCCAACCATTTATTCATATTGTGTGGAGTGAATTGAATTGGCTGAAGACTGGTTTCTATAATGTTGGCAATCACTGCAGGAGGCCGAGATGGATCATCCACTTGGCACTTCTGGCTGAAGACTGCTGTGAAAACTTCAACCTTATCTTTTGTGCTGATATGCTCCCAGTATTGAGGATGGTGATATTTGTGGAATGTCCTCTTACAGTGAGTTGTTTAATTGTCCACTAACATTCACAATTGAATGTTGCAGGACTACAGATCTTAAATCTGATCCACTGATTGTAAGATCACTTAGCTCTGTCTATCACTTGCTGATTATGCTGTTTGGTAAGCGAGTAATCCTGTTTGGTGGCTACACCAGATTGACACCCCATCTTCAGGCATGCCTGATGCTGCTCCTGGCATGCCCCCCCTGCACTGTCCATGAAACCAGAGTTGATTCCTGGTTTGATGGTAATAGTTGAGTGGGGGATATGCTGGCCCATAAGGTTACAGATTGTGCTGGAATACAGTTCTGTTGCTGTTGATGGCCCATAGCACTTCATGGTTGCCCAATCTTGAATTGCTAGAACTGATCGACATCTATCCCATTTAGCACGATGGTAGTGCCACAATACACATTGGAGGTTGTTCTTAATGAGAAGGTGGGACTTCGTCTCCATAAGGACTGTGCAGTGGTCATTCTTACTGATACTGTCATGGACAGATGCACCTGCAGTTGGCAGATTGGCAAGGATGAGGTTAAGTATGTTTTTCCCTTTGGTTGGTTCTCTCAACGCCTGCCACAGACCCAGTCTAACAGTTATGTCTTTTAGGACCTAACCAGCTCGATCTATAGTACTGCTGCCAAGACACTCTTGGTCATGGACATTGAAATCCCCCATCCACAGTACATTTTGTGCCCTTGCCATCCTCAGTGCTTCCTCTAAGTGTTGTTCAACATGGAGGAGTACCAATTCATTAGCTGAGGGAAGGCAGTATCTGGTGATCAGCAGGAGGTTTCCTTTCCTATGTTTATCTTGAAGCCATGAGACTTCATGGGGTCCAAAGCCAATGTTGAGGACTCCCAGAGTAACTCTCTCCTGGCTTTATACCGCTCTGCTGCCACCTTTGCTGGGTCTGTCCTGCTGGTGAGTCAGGGATCAGGGACGATGATAGTAGTGCCTAAGACATGATCTGTAATGTGATTCTGCAAGTATGACTATGTTAGAGAGTTGATTGACTAGTCTGTGAGACAGCTCTCCCAATTTTGGCACTCGCCCTCAGATATTCGTAAGGAGGACTTTGCAAGGTAGACAGGGCTGTTTCTGCTGTTGTCTTTCCCAGTGCCTAAGTTGATGCCAGATGATCTGTCAGGGTTCATTTCTTTAAGACTTTGTCGTGATTGGTATAACTGAATGGCTTTCTATGCCATTTCAGATGGCAATTGAGAATCAACCACATTGCTGTGGATCTGGTGAGGATGGGAGATTTCCTTCTCTGATGGACATTAGTGAACCAGATGTGTTTTTACAACAATCGACAATAATGTCATGATGATCAGTAGATTCTTTATTCCAGATTTTTTTATTGAATTAAAATTCCACCAGGATTCAAACCGAGTCCCCAGAACATTAACTGAGGCTCTGGATTAATAATCTAATGATATTAGCACTCGGCCATTGCCTACCCAGTATTAAATATTAGGCTTTGTTCAAAAGATTTACAAAGATAAGCCATGAACTGACTGGAGGCTGCTCAGTTAACCTTAGCAGTGATGAACATTCTAGAAACAATAACACTCTGCAAAATTAGTTGCAAAAATTTGTGTTAATTGATGAATGCAGCAATGATTTGTTAAAAGCAAAACACATTTAACTAATTTGCTGAGTCTTTTGATGAGGTAATAGAAGGATGATGGAGGTAATGCTATTTATGTAATGCACTTCCGAAAGATACTTGACAAAATGCAGCACAACAGATTTTTCTGAAGTCATGGAACAAAAGCAACAATATGAACTTGGAGATGAAACTTTGTGGAGTGACAAGAAATGAGGAATATTTTCAGTCTGGAGGAAAGTTTACAGAGGTATTCCCTAAAGATTCCTGTTTCTTCTGATATAAATACTTAACTTAGACTTTAATGTACAGGACCCAGATTCTATATTTGTAGATAATACAGACTTGGAAGTATTGTGATCCATGAGAAGGATAGCAGAAATTTCAATGTACAGAAATATGTTGGTATAACAGGCAAATGGCAGATGAAATGTAATACAGAGAGATATGATGTGAGTATTTTCAGAGAAAGAGCCCAAAAGTATGATCTATGGCATGCAGGAACAGCAATCAAGAGATTTGAGTATATATGAGCATAAACAATTGAATTCAGCAGGAGAGTATAGTAAATAAAGAATGATGCATCTTTGGCTTTATGAATAGTTGCATAGAGTCCAAAAACAAGGAACATATATCAAAATTATATAAAATTCTGGTTTGGACTCACCTGGAATCTTGCATTCAATTCTGGGTGGTACACCTTATAAAAGAAGTGAAGGCTTCAAAAGCAGTACAGAAAAGATTCACAGGAATGGTGCCATGGATCACAAATCTCAGTTACATAGAAAATTGGAAATTTGGGGCCTGTTTACCTTGAAGAAGAGAAGGTTGAGAGGAGATTTAATAGATTTTCAAAATCATGAAATGTTTGGAATGAGTAGGTAAGGCAAAACTATTCTTATCGATAGAAGGAACAACACCAGAAGGCCCAAAGTTAAGGTAAATAGCAAAATCAGCAATGGTACAGGAAGAAAATCTTTTTCAGTCAGCAAGTGACAAGGATCCAGAATGCACAGTCTGTTTTGAAGCAGGTTCAATGGAGGCCTTCAACAGCGAAATGAATCACTATCTGAAACAGGAAGAAAGTGTAAGTTTACAGAAAAAAGACAGAGAAATTACCTTGGGTAAATTGCTCCATCAGAAAGCTAGCACAAACATAGGCCAATGACTTCTGCTGTCGCAAAGAAAGCAAAGGAAATGGAGCAGTTGCCTTACTAATTAGAAAGAATATTAAATCTGCACTCAGAGAGGACATACTGCACTCAGCTATTACAAGGGGGCATAGCTTTAAATTAAGGGGGGGTAGGTATAGGACAGATGTTAGGGGTAGGTTCTTTACTCAGCGAGTCGGGAGTTCATGGAATGCCCTGCCAGTAGCAGTGGTGGACTCTCCCTCATTATGGGCATTTAAGCGGGCATTGGATAGGCATATGGAGGATAGTGGGCTAGTGTAGGTTAGGTGGGCTTGGATCGGCGCAACATCGAGGGCCGAAGGGCCTGTACTGCGCTGTATTCTTCTATGTTCTATGTTCTATACTGGAGGGCTCATCCACCGAGGCAATGTGGGCAGAGCTCAAAAATGTGATGGGTGCAATCACTCTGATAGGATTATAGTATCGATACCTTAACAGCCACCAAGACATTGAGGAATAAATATATAGGCAGATTATGGAATGATAGGAGAAAGTGAGGACTGCAGATGCTGGAGATCAGAGCTGAAAATATGTTGCTGGAAAAGCGCAGTAGGTCAGGCAGCATCCAAGAAGCTGGAGAATCGAAGTTTCGGGCATGACCCCTTCTTCAGGAATCAGGAAACGATTCCTGAAGAAGGGCTCATGCCCGAAACGTCGACTCTCCTGCTCCTTGGATGCTGCCTGACTTGCTGCACTTTTCCAGCAACACATTTTCAGATTTTGGAATGATGCAATGAAAACAGAGTTGTCATAATGGGTGACTTTAGCTTCCCCAATATTAACTGGGACTCTCAGAGTAAGAGGCTCAGATGGGGTAGAATTTGTTAAGTGCATCCAAGAGGGTTTCTTGAAACAGTATGTGAATAGTCCAGCTAGAAGGGGTGCCTTACTGGATCTTGTATTGTCTAATGAGCCTGGTCATCTATCTGATCTTTCAGTGAGACAGTATTTTGGAATTAGTGATCACACCTCCTTAAGTTTTAAGATAGCTATGAATGAGGATAAGTCAGGACCTTGTGGCAAGGTACTAAACTGGGGGAGGGCAAATTACATCAGTATTAGGCAGGAGCGAGGGAGTGTTAATTGGGAAGAGCTGTTATCAGGCAAGTCCACATCTGACATGAGGGAATTGATTAAAGACCTGCTGATGAGAGTTCAGGACCAGCATGTTCCAGTAAGGAGGAAAAACAAGGATAGCAAGGTAATGGACTTTTAGGGTGTAGGTTTGAACATAGAACATAGAACAATACAGCACAGAACAGGCCCTTCGGCCCACGATGTTGTGCCGAACGTTTGTCCTAGCTTAAGCACCCATCCATGTACCTATCCAATTAAAGCTTAAAGGTCGCCAATAATTCTGACTCTGCCACTCCCACAGGCAGCGCATTCCATGCCCCCACCACTCTCTGGGTAAAGAACCTACCCCTAACATCTCCTCTATACCTTCCACCCTTCACCTTAAATTTATGTCCCCTTGTGACACTCTATTGTACCCGGGGAAAAAGTTTCTGACTGTCTACTCTATCTATTCCTCTGATCATCTTATAAACCTCTATCAAGTCACCCCTCATCCTTCGCCGTTCCAACGAGAAAAGGCCTAGCACTCTCAACCTATTCTTGTACAACATATTCTCCATTCCAGGCAACATCCTGGTAAATCTTCTCTGCACCCTCTCCAAAGCTTCCACATCTTTCCTAAAGTGAGGCGACCAGAACTCCAAATGTGGCCTAACCAAAGTCCTGTACAGTTGCAACATCACTTCACGACTCTTGAATTCAATCCCTCTGCTAATGAACGCTAATACACCATAGGCCTTCTTACAAGCTCTATCCACCTGAGTGGCAACTTTCAAAGATCTATGAACATAGACCCCAAGATCCCTCTGTTCCTCCACCACACTAAGAACCCTACCGTTAACCCTGTATTCCGCATTCTTATTTGTCTTTCTAAAATGGACAACCTCACACTTGGCAGGGTTGAACTCCATCTGCCACTCCTCAGCCCAGCTCTGCATCATATCTAAGTCTCTTTGCAGCCGACAACAGCCTTCCTCACTATCCACAACTCCACCAATCTTCGTATCATCTGCAAATTTACTGACCCACCCTTTGACTCCCTCTTCCAAGTCATTAATAAAAATTACAAACAGCAGAGGACCCAGAACTGATCCCTGCGGAACTCCACTGGTAACTGGGCTCCAGGCTGAATATTTACCATCTACCACCACTCTCTGACTTCGACCGGTTAGCCAGTTTTCTATCCAACTGGCCAAATTTCCCTCTATCCCATGCCTCCTGACTTTCCGCATAAGCCTACCATGGTGAACCTTATCAAATGCCTTACTAAAATCCATGTACACTACATCCACTGCTCTACCCTCATCCACATGCTTGGTCACCTCCTCAAAAATTCAATAAGACTTGTAAGGCAAGACCTACCCTTCACATATCCATGCTGGCTGTCCCTAATCAAGCAGTGTCTTTTCCAGATACTCATAAATCCTATCCCTCAGTACCCTTTCCATTACTTTGCCTACCACCGAAGTAAGACTAACTGGCCTGTAATTCCCAGGGTTATTCCTATTCCCTTTTTTGAACAGGGGCACAACATTCGCCACTCTCCAGTCCCCTGGTACCACCCCCTTTGACAGTGAAGATGACGGCTATGCAATTTCCCCTCTTGCTTCCCACATAATCCTAGGATATATCCCGTCAGGCCCAGGGCACTTGTCTATCCTCAAGTTTTTCAAAATGCCCAACACATCATCCTTCCTAACAAGTATCTCTTCTAGCTTACCAGTCCGTTTCGCACTCTCCTCTTCAACAATACGGTCCCTCTCGTTTGTAAATACTAAAGAAAAGTACTCATTCAAGACCTCTCCTATCTCTTCCGACTCAATACACAGTCTCCCACTACTGTCCTTGATAGGACCTACCCTCGTTCTCGTCATTCTCATGTTTCTCACATACGCATAATACGAATCTGCACTGGTACTTCTGCTATATATATAAATGATTGGATGTCAATATAGATGGGTGGGTTAGTAAGTGTGCAGACAATACAAAGATCAATGGAGTTAGAGATAGTGTAGAAGTTTGTCAAAGGATACACAGGGATATAGATCACTTGAAGATATGGATGGAGAAATGGCAGATAGAGTTTAATCCAGGTAAGTGTGAGTTGCTGCATTTTGGGAGATCAAATGTTAAGGAAAAGTACAAGTCATTCTGCTCAAACGTGACAGTTACATTCCTCTGCCACTATAGAAAATCATGATGAAAAATCAATAGGAAGTTTGCATATCCAAGCAGCACCTACAATTCATCAATTGCATTATAGCCAATTTGCATTGACAAAACGTGCATTAAACCAGAAAGACCTGTAAACAGTTAATGGCAGGACCCTCTACAGCAATGATATATGGAGGGATCTTAGAACATAGTACTAAGATATAGTAGGGTGACCAGAACTGAACACAATATTCCAAGTGTGGTCTCACCAGGGACTTATAGAGCTGTAACAAAACCGCGGCTCTTAAACTCGATCCCTCTGTTAATGAAAGCCAAAACACCATATGCTTTTTTAACAACCTTATCCACTTGGGTGGCAATTTGAGGGATCTATGTACTTGCACACCCAGATCCCTATATTCCTCCACCCTGCCAAGAATCCTGTCTTTAATCCTATATTCATCATTTGAGTTTGATCTTCCAAAATCCATCACTTCGCATTTATCCAGGTTGAACTCCATCTGCCCTTTCTCAGCCCAGCTATGCACCCTATCTTGGCGTTCAAGTCCACAGATTCCTGAAAGTGGCCACACAAATAGATATGGTGGTAAAGAATGAGGATGGAATGCTTGCCTTTAGTGGTCAGGGAATTGAGCACAAGAGACAGGATGCCCTGTTGCAGCTTTATAAGACTTTGGTTAGGCCGCATTTTGAATATTACATTCAGTTCTGGTCACCACATTAAAGGAAGAATGTGGAGGCTTTGGAGAGGGTGTAGAAGAGGTTTACCAGGATGCTGCCTGGATTAGAGATAATAAGCTATAGGGAAAGGCTAGAAAATTTCAAATTGTTTTCTCTGGAGTGGCAGAGGCTGAGGGGAGACTTGATTGAAGTCTATAAAGCTATGAGGTGCATAGATAGGATTAATGGTCAGAATCTTTTTCCAAGAATTGAAATGTCAAAAACCAGGGGGCATGCATTTAAGGTGAGGGGGGGGAAAGTCAAAGGAGGTGGAGGGGCAAGTTTTTTAACAGAGAGTGATAGGAGTCTGGAACGCACTGCCAGGGGTGATGGTGGAGGCAGATATGATGGAACATTTAACAGACTTTTAGATTAGCCCATGAATATGTAAGAAATGGAGGGATATGGACCAAGAGCAGGCAGAAGAGATTTGGTTAATTTAGCATTGTTCTGCACAACATCAGGGACCAAAGGGCCAGTTCCTATGCAGTATTGTTCTATGTTCTATCCATGGAGAGAGAGCGTGCTGACATGGGGCTAGATTAGTTGTGAAAACTAGGTGGCATTGACAAGCTAGGCTGAAGGCCTGTTTCCCTGCTGTAGGCCTCCATGACTCAATGACATAATACATCCTAGTACCCTTATTGATTTGTATTCTCTTATCTTTTTCCCTTTATTTTCCTGGATATACCATTATAAGTTTTTATGTCCTTCAGAGTTTTCTTCCAGCTTAAATGATCTCATACTGTGTTCTCCTTTTCCAGATTTATAATTATTTCTTCCTTAACTGAAAGATTTTTAATTAAAATGTTTCCAGTTTATTTTCCCATAAATGTTCAGCAATTCAAATCCTTTTGAAACAGTACACTTCTAGAACTGGATCTTCTAATTCTTAGCTGTCACAGATAGCTATTAGATGCCGGTTTTGCACAACTCTTCAATTGCAGTATTTCCTATGCTGGGTATTTAATTGCTTCTTATCTAAGTCATTTATTTTAAGCTGTGTCTGACTAGTCAAGAATGTCAATTTGACAAGTATACGCTGTCAACAGGGTGATATGTTGAAAGAGATGATACATAAGAACACTAGTGGGTGAGCTTTAGTAATTATTTCTAATGAGTAGGTAGGTCACTGATGTTTATTTAAAAAGAACAAGCTTTTTTGATTCTAATAGCCTTTATATTCTAAATATTCTTAGGGCGATTCTGTATTTAATTGCTTGTCTTTCAACTCTCATTAACACAGATTTCCTCTCTGCAATATGTGTCTTGGTACTTCTGCATGCCTTATAGCAGGCTCTGAATCTGGGACTTAAGTTCCATTTTAAATTATAAGGTGAACAATTTCAAGATTTCTTTTTAAATTTTGAAGACCCGAATGACCTACTCCATGTTTTTTCACTGGTTTTACACCTTTATTTTATTTAGACCAAAGACCATAAATATAGGTGCAGAATTAGCCCATTTGGCTCATTGAACCTGTTTCACCATTTGATCATGGCTGATATGTTTTTTAAACTCATTCCCCTGCCTTCCCCTGTATTCTTTGATCCCCTTACTAATCAAGAACCTATATTTATATCTATCTTAAAGACACTCAGTCTTTACAGTCTTCTGTAAAGGGCGTTCAGTTTTGAAGGTTCATCCCTTCACTGAGGCTGTGCCCTTGGGCCCTTGACTTTCCCACTAAACATTTTCCCTACATCCATTCTATCCAGGCCTCTCAATATTCATTAAGTTTCAGTAAGACCCCTCTCATCTTTCTAAGCTCCATGAGTACAAACTAGAGTCCTCAACCAGTATGACAAGCCTATCATCCATAGAATCATTCTTGTAAACCTCTACTGAATCTCCTCCAAAGATTTCACATCCTTCCTTAGATAATATTCCAAATGTAGTCTGACCAGTATCACATACAGCCTCAGCAGTACATCCCTGCTATTGTATTCTAGTTTCCTCGAAATGAATGCTAAAATTGTTATTGCCTTTCTAACTGCTAACTGAACTTGCATGTTAACCTTAAGAGAATCTTAAACTAAGATTCTTAAGTCCCTTTGACCTTCAGATTTCGCAAGCTTTTCCCTATTTATAAAACAGTCTACACCTCTATTCTTCTTAACAAAGTGCATAACCTCACAATTTGCCACATTGTATTCCATCTGTCACCACTTTGTCCAATCTCCTCGACTGTCCAATCTTTCTGTAGTTCCCCACCTCCTCAACACTACCTATCCCTTCACTTATTTTTGTGTCATCTACAAACTTAGAAACATGTCTTTTTTACAGATCGTTAATTTGTAATGCAAATAGTTGTGGTGCCAACACTGACTGCTGTGGAATTTCACTAGTCATGGTTGCCATCCTGAAAATGACCCCATTATTTTCAATCTCTGCTTTCTGCCTGTCAGCTAGTCCTCTATCTATGCCAGCATCTTGGCCCTAACAATATGGACTCATCTTATTTAGCAGCCTCCTGTGCAGTACCTTGTCAAAGGCCTTCTGGAAATCAATATAGATTATGTCCATTGGCACTCCTTTTAAAATACTTGCTTGTTACCTCTGAAAGAATTCTAACAAATTCGTCAGGCATGACCTCCCTTTGATGAAGACATGATGATTCTACCCTACTTTACCAGTACTTCCAAATACTTCTCAATCTCATGTTTAATAATGGACTTTAAAATCTCATACATGATAGATCAGGCTAACCTGTCTTAACTTCCTGTGTCTGCCTCCCTCCCTTCTTGAACAGGTGTGTTACATTTACTATTTTCCAGTCTTCTGGGACCCTCCGTCACTCCACTAATTCCTGAAAAAGCACCACTAATGCTCTACAACCTCCTCAACTAATCTCCTTCAAAACTCTGGGGCATTGTCCATCTAGTCCTGGTGATTCATCCACCCTCACATCTTTCAGCTTCTCAAGTACGTCATGGATATTTCTCATGAATATCCTTGGTGGTATCCATTAGCCTTCACCTCTGCTTCCTGACTCTCTTGAAGTTCTGGTACGTCTTCCACCATGAAGAATGATGTAATATATTCATTAAGTTCCTACACCATTTCTTTGTTCCCCATTACTACTCCTCTAACCTCATTTGTCAGTGGTCCAGTGTCCACCCTTGCCTCTCTTTACACTTTACATATCTAAAAAAAAACTCTTGCAATTTTTTTAATATTACTAGTCAGTTTACCCTCGCATGTCATCTTCTTCACTGTTATAGCTTTTTTTGTTGCTTTTTGCTGGTTCTCAAACACTTCTGAATCCTTTGGCTTCCCACTAATTTTCACCATATTGTATACTTTTTGTTTTGATTTTATATTTTCCCTGACTTCTCATATCAGACATGCTTGCCTCATCCTTCCCTTAATATGTTTCTTCCTCCTTGGGATTAATTTCTGCTGCCCCTTCTGAATTACCCCCAGAAACTCCTGCCATTGCTGCTCCATTGTCTCCCCTGCTAGACTCCCCTTCCAATCAACTCTGGCCCTGAGGTCTTTTTAGTTATTGTTACTTAATTATAAGATCATTATATATGATTCAAGCTTCTCTCTCAAATTTCAGGGTGAATTATATCATGTTAATATTATTGAGAAAATCATTAAAGCAGTTTCTATATTAACTTTAAATTAGAAGGCAATAAATTAGCCTTAATTTGCATTTTTATCTCTTATTTGAAAGTTGTTAATATATGTGATAACTCAATGTTTTCATCTTTTCTCCCAAATCCCAAAACAGTCTCGATGAACATAAAAACCTTTTCTTTTGTAAAGTAAATACTGTTCAAGTAAACCAAGAGAACTAGCAAAGGAAACACCATGATTGCAACAGTGAGAAAACAAGCTCCTTGCTGATTTTATAAAATGCTTAAAGGTGCTGAATTCAGTTATCAAAATGTGTTTAGGAACAGTTTTATTTCACTTAGATGGTAGAAGAGTTGTACATCATATTTGTACAACATCGAACAAATGTATTTTCATGATTTATAAATCAAGTCATATATTTAGAAAAAAATTGAAAGTTTGATTATTTGATTTGCAGTTGGGCTTTATTGGGCCTGATGTGGAGGAGCAAGGTTAAGCAGAAGAAGCTCTGCAAGCTTGGAACAATAGGAATTCTACAGATACAAATTTATTTTGAAGCCATCAATAACAACTTTCTACATGTTATTAATGGAATACAGAGCTAAATCATATTATAATTTTTATTGTGCTACCTAATGTTACAAGTGATCATAGATAAAATTTCTTTCGATATAGGATTGTCAACCTTCATTGTGTCATTGATGTATAACATGGAAAGAAACCCTTCGTTCCAACACATCCATGACTACCTCATATCCTAAATCAATCTAACTAGCTCTATTTAGTCCCATTTGCCAGCACTTGGCCCATATCCCTCTAAACCCTTCCTATTCATGTACCACTTCCTGTGGCAGCTCATTCCATACACACACCACCTTTGCATGAAAAAGTTGCCACTTAAATCTTTCCCCTCTCACCCTAAACATGCCGTCTAGTTCTGGACTCCCCAACCCAAGGAAAAAGACCTTGTCTATTTGCCCTATCCATGACGGTCATGATTTTATTAACCTCTATAAGGTTACCCCTCAGCCTCCGACTCTCCAGCAAAAACAGCCTCAGCCTATTCAGTCTCTTCCTATAACTCAAACCTTCCAACCCTGGCAACATCCTTGTAAATCTTTTCTGAACCCTTTCAAGTTTCAGTATATCCTTCCTACAGGAGGGAGACCAGAATTGTACACAATATTCCAAAGGTGGCCTAACCAATGTCCTGTACAGCCCTAACATGACCTCTCAATTCAATGGTCTAACCAATAAAGGAAAGCATACTAAATGTCTTCTTCATTATCCATCTACCTGAGACTCCATTCTCAAGGAAATATGAACCTGTACTCCGAGGTCTCTTTGTTCAACAATACACACCAGGACCTTACCATTAAGTCTAAAGGTTCTTCCCTGATTTGCCTTTCCAAAATGCAGCACCTCACATTTATCTGAATTAAAATTCTTCTAACTTGAACTACTTATGCGCTGAGAAATGATGTATAGCTTTCAGTTTGATTTTTATTTCTAAATTGCATGTTAAGGGGATGATATGGTTTTTAGTTTCAATGAAGATACGTTCTGAGAGTGGAATGGGGACAGTGCGATTTGGAGGTTTGTTTTTTTTACATGCACATTAATGAGGTTTTTAAACCCTTAAGACAAATAGTTTGGTGCATTAGAACAAAAGAGCAGCTGAGAGGGGGGAGAAAATTGCTGCTGCCTAGCAACAAGAGTCTAGTAACTCAGAAAATCAGAATAATCCCGAAGACGTCTGCCAGCGTGCAAATTCATTCAGAGAAAATGGATTCTTAGCATCAGAGGTGCTATTAGTTACCAGTCTATGCTGAAAGTAAGTCCTAAATACATTTAAAAAGTCAGTATAATCATAGCTCTAGGAGCAGAAGATTTGATATATCAGAGTAATTGTCATCTGTTGAAGACACAGGTTTAAGGAATATATTGGTAAGTAGTAAGTGAATAAACTTATCAGCTTGTTTCAGGGTCTCGGGAAGATTCAGTAACTAAGGAAAATAGCATGGAGTTAATGCTCAGAATGTTACCAAAAAGGAAACCAACTGTAGGAAATAAGAAGCTTTATTGTGGAGACATAGCTGAACCTTCACTGTGGGTTGGGTGTCTTTTAGGTTATTGTTAGGGTTGTTAAACATACGTAATGCAACTGTTTCAAATAAACCTTGTATACTGTTCCATAAGGTTGTGAGTTTTCTTTTCTGCAATGAACTTTTTTGCTGTTTTGTTAAAAGTCCACTAGTAGTTTCTTGTGGATATGTTCAGTGATTGATCTCCTTGGTAATACAAAAAAATCAATCTTATGATTTATCAAGCTAATTTTAATTCTGGGATCAGGCTTGTCCAATATTACCATCAGATGGAATCATAACAAATCTAATGACAGAAGCTTACATTTACCACGTTCATGATACCATACCCACAATGAAGAACAAATACTGACAATGTTTCTCATTTTCATTTATGGTGAACATTCTGTTACAAGGTCAAGATGAAATAACAGTACAATGATTGGATTGGTAGTACACATACACCACATTCACTCTGTTTGAATTTGTGTTCAAATGCGCTTTGAGACTGACAACCACACTCCTTTCCTGGACCGCATCATCTTCTCAAATTTTAACCTTTCGCTGCCCAGTTCTAAAATTTTTCTAAATGCATTTTCACAAATTGAATTCTAGGAGGTTCGTAGATGTTAATCTGATGTTTGCTTCAAGACAGCTGTCTACACATACATTCTGAATTCAGTTATTATTTGACTTTGCTTTTAAAACTTGATTATGTTTCTTTGACACTCTAACATTTTTGGCACAGCAGAATCATCCTGTTGGCCTTCACCAGTGGAAGTGTTGAGGTTTATTCCCCTCCCTCTGCCTTTTATTTTGGGAATGGCTTTTTCCCGAATCTGTTCCACATTCCCTAAAACACTACTGCCATCAATTAGATGTGCAGCTTCACAGACCTCACAGCTTTTTCACCAACTGAACCTTCAACTTCACATTCTCCTTGGCTGATGGAGAATTCCTCCAGTTCTTCTGCAATGTTACCAAGGTTAACCAAATTTCAGGTCCAGTCCTGTCACATTTTGTCACCTTCTTTGGCCCTTTCTTGACATCAATTAAAGCTACAAAGCCAAACAACATTCAATCCTTTCTGATAATGCTGACCTATACTTAGCCCTATTCAATTCAGTTGACCCTTCCTGAGTCACCCCAAAAATCACAAATTTCACTGCTCCTGTAAGGCTTCTGGATTTATTTGGGTTTTCTGCTTTTCTGTCACTTGTTGCAGGTTCATCCGTCCTCCCAATCTCACTGAATCTCTTTATCACCTTGAGGGATATCGTTTGCTGCCAGTCAAACCATTTGCAAAACAAAAAGTCTATTTAAAAAATCTAATGACATTGAAAAGTTTGGGACAATCCCCACTTTTATCTGACCCATAACAAGTTGACTCCATAAGTGGTATGGTGATTCTACAGCCAATTTATGTCAACAGTTATTTCTTCTTAAAAAATTCAATCCATGAAATATCTCAAATATAACAATCACATGAAAAAAATTGAAATGCCATCGTCCACATTTAGCATTCTGTTGAAAGGAGCAAAATAAATGATAACTATAACTATGTAAAATTTTAAAAGTTTGTTTTTAAAGTATTTAGTACGTCACAAAGGCTAGCTACAAAAAGAAAGTCGTATTGCAAGTATTATATAATTGCAAATCTGCGGAGAATTGGAAACTTTTGTTTCGAAACGCACTGTTTATTTCTGTATTTCCAAACATTCAAGTATCTTTTCTTTATCTCTTCACCTGTCAGATCTGCTGTTTTGAACTCGAAAGTTCCATTTCACCAAAATTATTAACTCTGCAAAAAGTGATTTAAATGCATTCAATTTTAAAGATATCGATTTGGGAAGTTTACTGAATTTGATAGCAGTACAACTGCTTTTCAGCTCTCTGATGTTCATAGCTCTGCTCCTCAACTTGCGACTTGGGAATTAAGTTGCAAATCCATTTTCAATTTTTTTTTTAACTAAGTGTGGGTCACACTTTCAATATTCCATCTGCATGTGCACAACTAAGATGCCATGATAACAATTTTAGATTACTTACAGTGTGGAAACAGGCCCTTCGGCCCAACAAGTCCACACTGACCCGCCGAAGCACAACCCACCCAGACCCATTCCCTTACATTTACCCCTTCACCTAACACTATGGGAAATTTAGCGTGGCCAATCCACCTAACCTGCACATTTTTGGATTGTGGGAGGAAACCGGAGCACCTGGAGGAAACCCACACAGACACGGGGAGAATGTGCAAACTCCACACAGAGAGTCGCCTGAGGTGGGAATTGAACCCAGGTCTCTGGCACTGTGAGGCAGCAGTGCTAACCACTGTGCCACCGTGCTGCCCATTTCTCTTTCATAAACAGACAGTACCACTAAAAATTATGATCTCTTAAAAATATTTGTAATAAAGTTTTGGTTTCTCTGCCCAATGCTGGATTTAGCTGAATAACAAAAAATGTTAACCATTAATAATAAATATTTAGCTATGAAGTGGTAAGGAAGTTATTTTCCTAAATTTACGTGAGAACATATGAAAAATAGAAGCAAGAGTAGGCCATTCAGACCTTTGCAATTTGATAAAGATTTTATGACCTTTTTGTAATTTCATACACACAAATGATAGATTCTAAAAAGTAATGAAACAGACTTCCCAATTGGAAAAGATAATCAAATTAACACATTACTCTTTTATATATCAAATTAAATCTATTGAGTGTAATTGTAATATGCAGTGTTAGTTACAGATGTATTAACACCCCGAAGAAAATTCATCATTTTCTATTTTAATGGAAGAGGTTAATCTGTTCATTTTGAGTAGTTTACTACTTCATTATCAGAAATCTTATAGCACAACAGCAATGTCACTACCTGTGAGCCAGAAGCTTTGCATCTCAGTCCCATTCCAGGACTTAATGGCTAAGGAGAAAGTGAGGTCTGCAGATGCTGGAGATCCAAGTTGAAACTTTATTGCTGGAACAGCACAGCAGGTCAGGCAGCATCCAGGGAACAGGAGATTCAACGTTTCGGGCACAGGCCCTTCTTCAGGAATGAGCAGAGAGTGTTCAGCAGGAGAAGATAAAAGGTAGGGAGGAGGGACTTGGAGGAGGGGCGTTGGAAATGTGATAGGTGGAAAGAGGTCAAGGTGAGGGTGATAGGTCGGAGTAGGATGGAGGCGGAGAGGTCAAGAAGAAGACTGCAGGTCAGGAAGGCGGTGCCGGGCTGGAGGGATTCGGCTGAGACAAGGTGGGGGGAGGGGGGATGAAGAAACTGGTGAAGTCCAAGTTCATCCCCTGTGGTTGGAGGGTTCCCAGTCGGAAGATAAGACGCTCCTCCTCCGACCGTCGCGTTGTTGTGGTTTGGCGGTGGATGAGTCCAATGACCTGCATATCCTCGGTGGAGTGGGAGGGGGAGTTGAAATGCTGTGCTACAGGGTGGTTGGGTTGGTTCGTCCGGGTGGCCCAGAGGTGCTCTCTGAATCGCTCCGCAAGTAGGCGGCCTGTCTCCCCAATATAGAGGAGGCCACACCGGCTGCAGCGGATGCAGTAGATGATGTGGGTGGAGGTGCAGGTGAATCTGTGGCGGATATGGAAGTTTCCTTTGGGGCCTTGGAGAGAAGTGAGGGGGGAGGTGTGGGCGCAAGTGTTGCACCTCCTGCGGTTGCAAGGGAAGGTGCCGGGAGTGGAGGTTGGGTCGGTGGGGGGTGTGGATCTGACAAGGGAGTCGCGGAGGGAGTGGTCTCTACGGAAAGCTGATAGAGGAGGGGAGGGAAATATATCCTTGGTGCTGGGGTCTGTTTGGAGGTGGCGGAAGTGACGGCGGATGATGCGCTGTACATGGAGATTGGTGGGGTGGTAGGTGAGGACCAGTGGGGTTCTGTCCTGGTGGCGGTTGGAGGGGCGGGGCTCAAGGGCGGAGGAGCGGGAAGTGGAGGAGATGCGGTGGAGGGCACCGTCGACCACGTCGGGGGGGAAATTGCGGTCCTTGAAGAAGGAGGCCATCTGTGTTGTACGTATTTTGAACTGGTCCTCCTGGGAGCAGATGCGGCGGAGACGAAGGAATTGGGAGAATGGGATGGCGTTTTTACAGGGGGCAGGATGGGAGGAGGTGTAGTCCAGATAGCTGTGGGAGTCGGTTGGTTTGTAGTAGATGTCCGTGTT
Source organism: Chiloscyllium plagiosum (assembly GCF_037043375.1). NCBI lineage: Eukaryota > Metazoa > Chordata > Chondrichthyes > Orectolobiformes > Hemiscylliidae > Chiloscyllium > Chiloscyllium plagiosum. The sequence goes on along the minus strand of NW_028270154.1, from coordinate 68,413,100 downwards.
GATTCGGACGCCTGAGATAGAAACAGAAAGGTCTAGGAAGGGGAGGGAGGAGTCCGAGACTGTCCAGGTGAATTTGAGGTCGGGTGGAAGGTGTTAGTGTAGTGGATGAACTGTTCAACCTCCTCGTGGGAGCACGAGGTAGCGCCGATACAGTCATCAATTTAGCAAAGGAAAAGATGGGGGGTGGGGCCAGTGTAGTTGCGGAAGATGGATTGTTCCACATACCCTACGAAGAGGCAGGCATAGCTGGGGCCCATGCGGGTGCCCATGGCTACTCCTTTTGTTTGAGAAAGTGGGAGGATTGGAAAGAAAAGTTGTTCAGGGTGAGGACCAGTTCGGTCAGTCGAAGGAGGGTGTCGGTGGAAGGGTACTGGGTGGTACGGCGGGAAAGGAAGAAGCGGAGTGCTTTGAGTCCTTCGTGATGGGGGATGGAGGTGTACAGGGACTGGATGTCCATGGTGAAGATGAGGCGTTGGGGACCGGGGAAGCGGAAATCCTGGAGGAGGTGGAGGGCGTGGGTGGTGTCACGAACGTAGGTGGGGAGTTCTTGGACTAATGGGGACAGGACCGTGTCGAGGTATGCCGAGATGAGTTCGGTTGGGCAGGAGCAGGCTGAGACGATGGGTCGTCCGGGGCAGTCAGGTTTGTGGATTTTGGGCAGGAGGTAGAAACGGGCGGTGCGGGGTTGTGGGACTATGAGGTTGGAGGCGGTGGATGGGAGGTCCCCTGAGGTAATGAGGTTATGGATGGGGGCGGGGTTAGGCGTGGTGACGGAACGCCTAACCCCGCCCCCACGCCGCGTTCCGCCACCACGCCTTACTCCGCCCCCCGGCCGAGTTCCGTCACCGCGCCTAACCCCGCCCCCCCGCCGGTCTCCATCACCATGTCCAACTCCGCCCCCACGCCGACCTCTGTCCCCGCCCCCAGGCCTAACCCCGCCCCCACATCCAGCTCCAGTCCCACACCAGGTCCTAGCTCCCCGCCCTGCCGTGTGTTCACCATCCCTCCAGACTTGCCCCTCTCTGAGGATGAAAGATCAGTCCTCAGCAGAGGTCTCACCTTCGTTCCCACACATTCTCGGGTCAATGAATTCAATACACGGAGTGACATCGAACAATTCTTCCGCCACCTTCGCCTCCGTGCCTTCTTCTTCAATCAAGACTCTCGCCCACTCTCTGACGACCCCTTCTCCCACCTCCAACACACCCTGTCCACCTGGACACCCCGTGCTGGCCTCCTACCTGCCCTCGACCTCTTCATAGCAAACTGCCGCCGCGATATTAACCGCTACCTGAACTCCCACACCCCTCCCACCCACTCCAACCTTTCACCCTCGGAACGCGCAGCCCTCCACTCCCTCCGTTCCAACCCCAACCTCACCATCAAACCAGCTGACAAGGGAGGCGCAGTAGTAGTTTGGCGCACTGACCTTTACACCGCTGAGGCCAAACGCCAGCTCGCAGATACCTCCTCCTACCGTCCCCTGGACCATGACCCCAACCCCACCACCAAACCATCATCTCCCAGACCATCCATAACCTCATCACCTCAGGGGACCTCCCATCCACCATCTCCAACCTCATAGTCCCACAACCCCGCACCGCCCGTTTCTACCTCCTGCCCAAAATCCACAAACCTGACTGCCCCGGACGACCCATCATCTCATACCTCGACACGGTCCTGTCCCCATTAGTCCAAGAACTCCCCACCTACGTTCGTGACTACACCCACACCCTCCACCTCCTCCAGGATTTCCGCTTCCCCGGTCCCCAACGCCTCATCTTCACCATGGACATCCAGTCCCTGTACACCTCCATCCCCCATCACGAAGGACTCAAAGCACTCCGCTTCTTCCTTTCCCGCCGTACCACCCAGTACCCTTCCACCGACACCCTCCTTCGACTGACCGAACTGGTCCTCACCCTGAACAACTTTTCTTTCCAATCCTCCCACTTTCTCCAAACAAAAGGAGTAGCCATGGGCACCCGCATGGGCCCCAGCTATGCCTGCCTCTTCGTAGGGTATGTGGAACAATCCATCTTCCGCAACTACACTGGCCCCACCCCCCATCTTTTCCTTTGCTAAATTGATGACTGTATCGGCGCTACCTCGTGCTCCCACGAGGAGGTTGAACAGTTCATCCACTACACTAACACCTTCCACCCGACCTCAAATTCACCTGGACAGTCTCGGACTCCTCCCTCCCCTTCCTAGACCTTTCTGTTTCTATCTCAGGCGTCCGAATCAACACGGACATCTACTACAAACCAACCGACTCCCACAGCTACCTGGACTACACCTCCTCCCATCCTGCCCCCTGTAAAAACGCCATCCCATTCTCCCAATTCCTTCGTCTCCGCCGCATCTGCTCCCAGGAGGACCAGTTCAAAATACGTACAACACAGATGGCCTCCTTCTTCAAGGACCGCAATTTCCCCCCCGACGTGGTCGACGGTGCCCTCCACCGCATCTCCTCCACTTCCCGCTCCTCCGCCCTTGAGCCCCGCCCCTCCAACCGCCACCAGGACAGAACCCCACTGGTCCTCACCTACCACCCCACCAATCTCCATGTACAGCGCATCATCCGCCGTCACTTCCGCCACCTCCAAACAGACCCCAGCACCAAGGATATATTTCCCTCCCCTCCTCTATCAGCTTTCCGTAGAGACCACTCCCTCCGCGACTCCCTTGTCAGATCCACACCCCCCACCGACCCAACCTCCACTCCCGGCACCTTCCCTTGCAACCGCAGGAGGTGCAACACTTGCGCCCACACCTCCCCCCTCACTTCTCTCCAAGGCCCCAAAGGAAACTTCCATATCCGCCACAGATTCACCTGCACCTCCACCCACATCATCTACTGCATCCGCTGCAGCCGGTGTGGCCTCCTCTATATTGGGGAGACAGGCCGCCTACTTGCGGAGCGATTCAGAGAGCACCTCTGGGCCACCCGGACGAACCAACCCAACCACCCTGTAGCACAGCATTTCAACTCCCCCTCCCACTCCACCGAGGATATGCAGGTCATTGGACTCATCCACCGCCAAACCACAACAACGCGACGGTCGGAGGAGGAGCGTCTTATCTTCCGACTGGGAACCCTCCAACCACAGGGGATGAACTTGGACTTCACCAGTTTCTTCATCCCCCCTCCCCCCACCTTGTCTCAGCCGAATCCCTCCAGCCCGGCACCGCCTTCCTGACCTGCAGTCTTCTTCTTGACCTCTCCGCCTCCATCCTACTCCGACCTATCACCCTCACCTTGACCTCTTTCCACCTATCACATTTCCAACGCCCCTCCTCCAAGTCCCTCCTCCCTACCTTTTATCTTCTCCTGCTGAACACTCTCTGCTCATTCCTGAAGAAGGGCCTGTGCCCGAAACGTCGAATCTCCTGTTCCCTGGATGCTGCCTGACCTGCTGTGCTGTTCCAGCAATAAAGTTTCAACTTAACGGCTAAGGAAAATACATTCATAAATACATGTTTTCAGCCTCATTTCATCAAGGGGAGGTTATGCCTCACAAATCTGCTAGAATTCTTTGAGGAACTAATGAACAGGTTAGGCCAAGGAGTTAAGGCAATGGATGTTATCTACCTGACTTCAAGAAGGCCTTTGAGAAGGTGCCACACAGGAGGCTGTTGAGCAAGATAAGGGACCATAGTGCTAGCATGGATAGAAGATTGTCTGTCTGGTAGAAAGCAAAGAGTGGGGATAAAAGGGTCTTTCTCAGGATTTCAGCCAGTAACAAGTGGTGTTCCGCAAGGGTCAGTGTTGGGACCACAACTTTTCACTTTATATATTAATGATGTAGATGAAGGAACTGAGGGCATTCTGGCTAAATTGGCAGACAATGCAAAGATAGGTAGCGGGACAGGTAGAATTGGGGAGGCTACAGAATGATATGGATGGTTTAGGAGAGTGGGCAAAGAAGTGGCAGATGGAATAGTGTTGGGAACTGTGAGGTCATGCACTTTTAGTAGGAAGAATTGAGGTATAATCTATTTCTAAATGGAGAGAAAATTCAGAAGTCTGAAGTACAAAGAAACTTGGGAGTTCCAGTCCAGGATTCTCTCAAGGTAAACTTGTAGATCGAGTCAGTAGTTAGGAAAGCAAATGCAATGTTGACATTTATTTTGAGTGGAATTGAATATGAAAGCAGGGATAGACTTCTGAGGTTCTAAAAAGCTCTGGTCAGCACTGTGAATGTTCCTACATTTTACAGATTGCAGTGGCTCAAGAGCCATCTTTCCACAGGCTTTTGGGATGGATAATAAATGCTATTCCAACCAGTGATGTCCACAGGTCACAAATGAATACTAAAATACCAGATTAAGTACAGTTTTGTTATTACTTATACTAGACTCATATTTTTACACACATCACTCAGACTAGGTTCATATTGGAGTATTGTGTGCAGGTTGGGCCTCAAACCTCAGGAAAGATGTACTGGCCTTGGAGGGTGTTCAGAAGAGGTTCGTGAGATAGGTCCTAGGAATGAAAAGCTTAATATATGAGGCTCGTTTGAGGACTCTGGGTCTATACTCAATAGAGTTTAGAGGATAAGAGGAGATCTAATTAAAACACACAGAATAATGAATGGTCTAGGCAGAGTGGATGTTGAAAAGATGTTTCCAATGGTAGGAGAGACTAGGCCTGAGGGCACATCCTTAGAGTTAAAGGAAGACCTTTTAGGACGGAGATAAGGAGAAACATCTTCAGCCAGAGAGTGGTGAATCTATGGAATTCATTGCCACAGAAGGCTGTGGAGGCCAGGTCATTGAGTATATTTAAGACTGAGATAGGTAGGTTCTTGATTGTTGAGGGAATCAAGGCTTACAGGGAGAAAGAGGTAGAATGGGTTTGATAAACTTATTGATTAGATTCCCTACAGTGTGGAAACAGGCCCTTCAGCCCAACAAGTCCACACCGACTCTCCGAAGAGTAACCTGCCCAGACCCATTTCCCTCTGACTAATGCACCTACCACTATGGACAATTTAGAATGGCCAATTCACCTGACCTTGCATGTCTTTGGATTGTGGGAGGAAACCCATGCAGACACAGGGAGAATGAACAAATGCTACACAGGCAATCGCTCAAGGCTGGAATCAAACCTGGGTCCCTGGCGCTGTGAGGCAGCAGTGCCTACCACTGAGAAACCGTGCCGTGCATTGAACCTTTCCCCTTTCACCTTAAACCCAAGGCCCTCTAGTCTTAGACTCCCTCCTCCCTCCTCCGCCTTCTCATGGAAAAGACCTTGGCTATTTGCCCTATTTATGCCCCTCATGATTTCGTAAACCTTAATAAGGTCACACTTAGAATCATAGAATCATCATAGAATCCCTACAGTGTGTAAACAGGCCCTTCAGCCCAGGAAGCCCACACCGACCCTCTGAAGAGTACCCCCAGCCAGGCCCATGATTATCATCCATGATTGAATGACAGAGCAGACTTCATGGGCTGAATGGCCTAATTTCTGTTCCTATATCTTATGGTTTTATGCCATTATGGAAATCCTTCCAAAACAAATCAATGGCAAGCAATCTGTTCAGGTAGTTATCCTATTTTGCCGTAGTTGTTTTCCAGTGAAACCTCGCTTAATAGAAAATTACTTAATATAAACAATGGGGCCTATGGGAAAAGTGGGATTAGGGGCAGACCAGCAAAAAGTATCACTCACAATCATTCAAAAATCACCCAAAAGTCTAGCAAAAAGTGTAGCACAGCCTGAATGAAGGTATAAATCATATTTATTAATGAAACAAAACTAAATTTAATACAGTACATTTAAAAAATATTGTTAATGCAGGGACAGAGGGTCATCATGATGCATAAGATAGATTCTTTCATTCCTGTTAAATGAGCTATTTCACATAATCTTTCCTCATGCTCAAAATGCTTTTGTCATATTTAGCTTCTCTTCCAGTGTTATAGCCTTTCAATTTTATCACCAGGACACTTCTTGCTAACGTTCATGTCACTATGCCCCTCAAGGTTTTCAAAAAAAAGGATAATCTAGAAGTAGTGCACCTTTTACAGGAAGCTGCTCAATGTATCGCTCTCAGAAAGCTGCTCTCTGTACAATACCTCTCACAGAAAGCTATTCTGTCAGCAGCTGACATCAGCATATGTGTAGAGCGACACAAAGACTGACACTGACATTGGCACATGCGCAGAATGAAGCGTGCGAAACAATCACCGCTGAAATCGCACTTTTGTGAACAGAGGTAAGCATTCTCAAAAATACTGTTCCTTAATTTCTCAGCCTCGCTACAAACAAATCTTGCTGTCTAAATGCATATTATCTGAGTACTAGTTGTATGGGAGAGATCCCGGTCAATCATATGACAAGATGAAAGTTGGATTCTCTATCATTAATGTTCTTAACTCGGGAATGCAACATGCATGTTGACATAGCAGCCCATGCTCCTTGAATTGACCTGTAACACACCACCATTACTCATTCACAAAACATTCAGCAGGAATCACCCAGTCTAAGCTCAGTTCTACATCAGTTAAACCAGGCTGAGCTCTGTGTCCAAATCTGTTACAGATCTGAGCTACACAAGTTCCAGGCAATGACCATCTCCAACAAATCAGAATCTAAACTTCTCTCATTGACCTGGACAGCTGAATCTCTCTCCTTACAAATCAATCAAAACACTTGGAGATTTTCATAGCTTTGACTAGGGTCCACAGGAACACATCAAGACTGTAAATGCTATAGTAGACAACACAGCTTTTGACTCCTCAGAGCCTATCTGATGTTCATAAAACATAATGTGATGGAATATCATCCAACTGCCTGGATGAGGGTGCCTCTAGCAACATTCAAGAAGATAAATACCATCCATAAAATAGTTCCAGCTTACTTGATTGGCATTCCCTCATAAATTTAAATATTCACTCCCTTCATCATTGACACACAGTGGCAGCAAGTTATACCATATACAAATTACACTTGCAGCAATTCACCAAACCACATTTGACAGTTTCTTCTAAACATGCAACCAAGAAGGACCTGCACATCTCCCACCAATCCACAAGCCATCTTGACTTGTAACTATATTTCTGTTCCTTCACTGATGCTAGGTTAAAAACCTGGAACATCCCTCTTAATAGCACTGTGAATATTCCTACATTTTACATATCGCAGTGGCTCAAGAACCATCTTTTCACAGGCTTTTGGGATAGATAATAAATGCTATTCCAACCAGTGATGTCCACAGGTCATAAATGAATATTAAAATACCAGATTAAGTACAGTTTTGTTATTACTTATACTAGGCTCATATCTTTACACAGATCACCAAACTAGGCTCATACCTATGTTAGATTAATCAGACTGGGCTCATAGATAAATTAGGGTCATATCTATATATAGATCACTCAGAGTGTTGTATAAAATAATTGTTCCAAAAGTGCAAATGTTAGAAATAACATAAAGTCCATTCAATTTATCAATGTCATAAGGATTTAGGTAGGGAAGGTAGAACAGCTCTTGACACTATACGGTGAAAGCCTGCATCCTCAGTCTCCTCATTATCTTAATAACAATGTTTACTTCCTTAATGTAGCTTGTATCTGATTGCTATTGTGATACCAATTACATTTTGTTTAAAATAAGCACCTCATCTCATTAAGATGTCTTCTTAAAAAAAAACTGTGGATGCAGGAAGTCAGAAACAAAAACAGAAATTGCTGGAAAAACTCAGTGGGTCTAGCAGCACGTGAAGAGAAATAAGAGTTTACATTTCAAGTCCAGTGATCCTTCTTCATGTCCTCTAAACCAAGTAAATCCTTAGACACTGAACAGGAAAGAAGAGGCTGCAAAAACTACCCTAACCAAAAGCTAGAAGTAGGTGACATCACAAAATATACAAAACAGGCTGGTCTCAGTTCAATGTACAGGTCACCAGACTAAGCAGAGATCAGTGTACAGCATACCAGATTCAGGTCAGTGTACAGAATACTTAAACAGATATGCAAATCAATCCCTTATAAGTAAATTGACCATTTATTTTAATTCATAGACTAAAATCTGATAGTATGATTTTCCACCCAAAAAGCAGACTAGAGGATGCCATTGACAATATGCATCAATCAGTTGCAAAATGACTGTTAATAGCGTATATACTGTTTCCAATCCCCTTATAAATTCAGAAGGCCACCTTTTTTAGGAGATACAGGATTACCTGTGGGAATTGCTTCCTGCTATGACCATTAACAAAACTTACTGAAAATACACCCACACTAGGAATTCCCATCCACCTGTTCTCTCTGCACGCCAAACATGTTCCAATACAAGATACAAAAGTGGATGAATGCAAGAAGTTTTTTACATGGAAGAAACAGTAAACTCTGTTCTCTTTATAACTTAGACAGAGCTGTATCTGAAATATTAGAAACTGCATCTAACCAGAGCGTGCTGACATGTCATTCGTTTGAATTCTGTGAGTGGATCTCACAGTCAGCGCAGGTGTTCAGGGCATCATGGAAGCCAAGCAGGAGAAAGAGCATCCAACCACAAGGCACTACAGTATTGCATTCTGGGGAATATGATTTGGAGGGGCCAGAGCAGGCACAGAATCTTGGGAGGAGCACATCGCTAAAGTGAAGCAGAAAATGGCCTTTTGGGAGCACTTCACCTTCTCCATTGTCAGTTAAAACCTGGTCATCAGGTGAGACGCACCGTGCAGGTCTGGCCCATTCCCCAAAACTGCGCTGTTTGCAGGAACTCCATGAACAACCTCTGGATAAGGGGGTGAAGAACATGCCCAATGTTGCCCTTATCCTATGCCCACGTTTGTATATGACTGCATTAAGCTTTGCATAAACCTTTGGTGCACAAACACCAAGTGTCACTACATACTGAGGTTCTACCTGTCACCATTATTGCACAGGATGGGACTGGCCTTGTTGTTGTGGAATGTTCCAAATAATTGGATCAGTCCAAGATCCATATGTTCGTGTCAGGGTGAAAGCCAAGATTGACAGGAACAAGCACCCCTCAAGGACCAAAATGGACACATATATGTAGAACTGCAGGAGATGGGCGAGACCCTCAATGAATATTTCTCCTCTGTTTACTATGTAAAAAAGATCTGAAAACTTGAGAACTTTGGCAAATTATCTTGGAGACAGTCCATCTTACAGCAGAGGAGGTGTTGGATGTATTGGAAGGTATGAAGGTGGATGAATCTCCTGGTCCTGACTAGATGTATCCAAGAACACAGTAAGTGGCTAGGGAAAAAATTGCAGTGGCCCTGGTTGATATTTTTGCATCATTGTTAGCCATGGGTGAGGTCATGGAAGACTGGAATGCTGTGCCCTTATTCAAGAAGGGCTGCAAAGAAAAGCCTGGTAATGTATTTGGAGAGAAGGGGTTTGATTAGGAATAGTCAGCACGTCTTTGTGCATCAGAGATCATGCCTCATAAACTTGTTAGAGTTCTTTGATGAAGTGACCAAGAAGGTTGTCGAGGGCAGGGTGGTAGACATTTTCTAATGGATTTCAGTAAGGCCTTTGATAAGGTTCCACATTGGTGGCTGCTCTGGAAGATTAGAACACATGGAATCCAAGGGAGGTGGCAAATTAGATACACAATTGTCTTGATGGTAAGAAGCAGAGGGTGATAGTGGAAGGATGCTTGTTGGTCTGTGACTCAGAGTGTGCCTCAGGGATCGGCGTTGGGTCCATTGCTGTTTGTTATCTATATCAATAATTTGGAAGTGAATGTACAAGGCATGATTAATAAGTTTGCAGATGACACTAAAATAGGTGGTATCGTGGACAGTGAGGAAGGTTATCAGAAATTGCAGCAGGATCTTGATCAGCTGGGGAAGTGGGCTGAGAAATGGCAAATGGAGTTTAATATAGATAAGTGTGAGGTTGTGCATTTTGGTAAGTCAAATCAAGGTAGGCATTTCATGGTAAATGGTAAGCCCTTGAAGTGTGTAGTGGAACAGAGGAATCTTAGAATTCAAGTGCACAGTTCTCTGACAGTAGAGTCACAGGTAGATAGGGCAGTGAAGAAGGCGTTTCGCACAATGGTCTTCCTCAGTCAGAACATTATGTAAAGAAGTTGAGAAGTTATTTTGCAGTTGTACAGGATGTTGGTGAGGCAGCACCTGGAGTACTGAGGGACCTCGATAATCCGAATATTGGATTATCCTCCAAGATCGCAAGGTCCAGATGCTTGGCTAAACTAGATTATCCAGCATTCGATTATCCGGAATTCGATTAACCGAACAAAATACTCCCCGTTCGTGTCCTTCAGATAATCGAGGTTTCTCTGTATTGTGTTCAGTTTTGGTCACCTTGCTCTAGGAAGGATGTTATTAAACAAGAAAGAGTGCAGAAGAAGTTTACAAGGATAATGCCAGGACTTAATGGTCTGAGTTATGGGGAGAGGTTGAACAAGCTAGGACATTTCTCTATAGTGTGTAGGAAATTGAGGGGGGATGTTATAGAATTGCATAAGATCATGAGAGGCATGGATAGGGTGAATGCATTCAGTCTTTTTCCCAGGGTTGGGGAATTGAGGGCTAGTGGGCATCAGTTTAAGGTTAGACGGGTACCTGAGGGGCAACTTTTTCACACAGAGGATGGTATGCATGAAATGCAATGCCAGCAGAAGTGGTGGAGACAGGCACATTATCAACATTTAAAAACCATTTGGACAAATACATGGGTAGGAACGGTTTAAAAGGACATGGGCCAAGTGCAGGGAAATGGGGTTAGCATTGATGGATATTTTGGTTGGCATGGACCAGTTTGGGCCAAAGGTCCTATGTCCATGCTGTAGGACTCTACGACTCTCCATGACTCTATGTCCTGTATCAACTGTCCTTCATCAGGAAATTTGCAAAGAAAAACCCCTTTGACCACCAGTCCATCAGAAAGTGGTCAGCACACAATGTCCTTGAGTGAAAGGGAAAGTTTGGATCCTGTCACGTGGTTCCTTGAGCAGACTGTCAAAGTCATTTGATAGAATGCCTCACCACCAGAACTTTCTAACCAGGTATTGCTTGGCCAGTGGTAAGAAGGGAACTACCTGTGAGATCCTTTATGTACTTCAAGTCCACCTGGGCTGCTGAAAACTGCCTTCAAAGTGGCTGCAGGGATGGAAGGAGGAGCGGTTTGAGACTGTCATACATGTCCTTCTGGAATGCACCTTTGCAAAGGAAGTGTGGAGAAAGGTGCAGTGGCTTGTGTCAAGGTTCATCCCAAGTAACTCCATGGCACAGGACTCTGTGGTCTCCAGCCTGTTTCCTGTCACCCACACTAGACAAACGTGAACTGCGCTTGAAGGACCATCTACTCAATGAAAGGCACTCTTTCATCTACCTGAAACTTGTTGGTCTTCCAGGACAAGGAGTTGACTCCAACTGAGTGTTGCAGACTGACACATTCCAAGGTACTTGACTATGTGCTCAGCGACCCACTAAAACTTGGGGCAGCTGTTGCCAAGATAGCTGGTAAAGAAAAAGACGTTGGCCATTCTACAGCACCTCCCACTGCATCCCACAGTGATGTTCAGGCCAGTCATTCTGGCCAGAGACTTCAACAGCATCATTGATGCAGGTGGACTATGCAAAGGGGCTGGCAGTGAACTGGAGTCTATATCCAGATTCTTGATGGAAACAGTAAAGTCACTGAGCTGTATGATATCTTCACCACCCTTGTTGATGGAGCGCAGCGTAAATATACTTGGTTGCGGCCAGATGGGTCTATCCGCTCAAAAATAGACTTCCTGTTTGTGTCCCGCATGTTGATGTTTGTGTCCCGCTCCTTTGATGTCAAGCTGGTGTTCTTCTCTGAACACTCCCTCCTGACTGTCACCTACAGAATGGCCAATGGGCTGGCAAGGGAATGTGGAAACTGAAGGTGAAACTGTTGACTCCAGAAAACATTGAGGAGCTCAAAAATGATTACACAGCTTGGGGAACTGTGAAGCCTCTCTTTGGGTCTCCAGTGGACTAGTGGAAACAGTCAAGATGAACATCAAGAGGTTCTTTATCCTCAAAGGTATTCAGAAATTGAGAGAGAGGCAGGCAAAACTGTCCAAACACTAGAAAGCCATGCAGAACCTACTTCTGTGGCAGATGATGGGGTCGATGCCACGGAGGATCTCTAGGAGGTGAAGAGCCAGCAAGCTAATCTCTAAGATAATCCAGGGTCTACACTGTGGAGCAAGATGAAACATGCTTGCATTTCTTCTTCCAGAAAGTGCACAAGGAGAGCTCTGTGCTCAGGAGTCTGAAAGAAGAAGATGATTCAGTAATGTCATCTCAGTCTGACATACCGATAATCAGCAAATCCTTTTTTGTCAGACTGTATGACATGAAGCCCACCAATAGCACAGCCTCACAGTCATTCCTGTCTTCAACCACGAGGGCCTTAGACAATAGCCTGCTGGACCAGCTTTTATCTCTGGTTGAGTTGATGAAGGCCTTCAAGTCCTAGACAAGAATGAAACTCCTGGAATTGACAGCTTACTGGCTGAGTTGTATTCAGCTCTGTGGGACTTGTTTGACCAGGACCTGCTATGGAAGTATACAAAAGTATGCTTTTACCATGAGCGAAATCATGAGAAAAGTTATCATGAATTCCACCTACAGACTGAGTTTCAACCTGTCCCCAGTGCTGTGAAAGATGGCATTGGACTCGCTGCCAGGGAATGCTCCAAATAGTTTGGACTCTTCCGTATCATTGGTCTTTCATCCATCACCAGTCCATCAGGAAGTGGTCAGCACATTGAGGCCCTGAGGGAAGAGGAGAGGGTGGATCTAGTCATGTGGTTCCCTGAGTAGACTGTCAAGGTCATCTGGCAAAATACTTCGTCCCCAGAACTTTCCAACAAGCACCCAAGACATCACTTGGTTCATGGTGAGAAGGGTGGTTCCTGTGCCATCCTTTATATGCGCCCAGTCAGTCTGCACCACCGCACACTGATGTCAAAGTAACTGATTGTCACAGATGTCCTGGATGTCTCAGAGTGGTTGCAGAATATTCTGGAGGGGGAGACCGAACAGGCAGTGGCCATGATTCTGACATAGGTAAAAAAAAGAATATAGTCCTAAAAGCAGAGTATAGTTAACAAGGAAGAAACTTAAAATATAGAATTTCAAAGTTCGTTATCTCAGAATTACGACCAGTGCCATGAGCTTGTCAGCATTGAAACAGCAGGATAAGCTGATCATGTGGCTGAAAATATGGTGTGAGGGGGAGGGCTTCAGATTCATGGGTCATTGGAACCAGTTGTGGGCCAGGTGGGACTTCTACAAAGTGGACGAGTTACACCTGGGAAAGGTGATATCCTTGTGGGCCAGGGTTTAAACTAGTGTGGCAGAGGGGTGAGAACCAGAGGAGTAGGGCAGTAGATGCAGAGATTGAGGGAGAAGTAGAAACCAAGGCAAACATGACTAAGAACAGGAACAGGCAGGGAAACTTTACTGAAATGAGCAAAGCAGGTGGTCTGAAATGCATGTGTTTCAATGCGAGAAGGCAAGGGAGTTGAAATTAGAGCTTTGGTTAGTACTTAGCACTGTGACATGATTGCAATTATAGAGACTTAGATAAAAGTGGACAGGACTGGCATGTTCCAGGAATGTTCTGGGATTTAGATGTTTCATGTGTGATAGAAAGGGATGTAAAAGGGGTGAGGGAATTACAGTACTGGTAAAGGCGTATCTCACAGTTGTACTAAGGGAGGATACATCAGAGGACTCATGCAGTGAGGCAATACAGATGGAACCCAGGAATAGCAAAGGTTCATATTGCTGGGGCTATACTACAGGACTCCCAACAGCCAGCGAGAGATAGGGGAGAGAATACGTAGACAGATTTTGGAAAGATGAAAAAAAACAACAGGGTTGTTCTGGTGGGTGATTTTAGCTTCCCCTAGATTGACCGAGAATCACTTAGTGATAGGGGCTTTGATGGAGCAGAATTTGTAAGAACCATTCAGAAGGGTTTCTTGACACAGTCCAATCAGGGAATGGGTTATACTGGACTTGGTTTAGGGTAAAAGCCTGGCCAGGTGAGTGAAGTTTCAGTAGGGGAGCATTTTGGGAGTAGTAACAATAATACTGTGAATTTAAAGATACTCACGGATCGGGAGAACAGCAGTCCTTGGGTAAAGATGTTAAATTGAGGGAAAGCAAAATATACATTAGGCACGAACTGGAGAATTTTGATTGGTGGTGGCCATTTGAGCGGAATCCACACCAGGCATGTGGGAGTATTTCAAACGACAGCTGATAAGAATTCAGGAGTGGCATATTCCTGTGAGAATGAAGGATTTGTGTGGCAAGTTACATAAAACTTGCATGTTATGACCTTGGTGAAAAAGAAAAAGGAAGCATACATAAGGAAGATCGGAATTGATGAAGCCCTTGAAGTATACAAGGGAAGTAGAAAAGAAAGTAATCAAGGAATCAGAAGGGATAAAAAGTAATCAGGAAACAGGGTTAAGGAGAAACCCAAGGCTCTTCATGCACATATAAAATTTAATAAGGTAGTCAGGGAAAGGGCTGGCCCACTCAAGGACAAGGGAGGGAATCTATGTGTGGAGCCAAAGACTTTGTGTCGGCATTCACTAAGGAGGATCTCAGGGAAGGGAGTGCCGAATTTAAAAACTAAATTGCTATTAAAAAGGAAGATGGGTTTTGTGTCTTAAAAAGAATTATTGTAGATAAGTCCCAGAGTCCTGAAGGGATCTATTCCCAAAATATTGAGGGAGACAAGAGAACTAATTGCTGGAGTTTTGACAGACATCTTCATACCCTCTTTGGCCACAGGTGAAATCCCAGTGAAGAACGGCCAATGTTGTCCCTTTGTTTAAAAAGGGATAAGTCTGGAGCCTCAAGTCAGTGGTAGGGAAATGATTGGAAAAGATTCTCATGGACAATATCTGTACACATTTAGAAGTAAATGGAGTTTTAAACAATAGACGGCATAGCTTTGTTCAGGGGAGGTCGTGTCTCATTAACTTGATTGAGTTTTTTTGAGGAAGTAACAAAGATGATTGATGAGGGAGAAGCGATTGATGTTGTCTTCATGGACTTCAGTAAAGTCTTTGACAAAGTCCCACATGGCAGACTTGCGCATAAGGTAAAGTCACATAGTATCAGGGGTGAGCTGGTGATATGGTTGCAGAACTGGCTTAGTAATAGCTGACAGAGGGTAGCGGTAAAATGATGGTTTTCAGAATGGAAGGCTGTGACTAGTCATGTTTCACAGGGATCTACATAACTGATTTGAAGAAAAATGTGGCTGCTTTAATTAGTAAGTTTGCAGATGATACAAAGATTGGTGGTGTTGTGGATAGTAAGGAGGATTGTCAGATGATACAGCAGGATATAGATCAGTTTGAGGCAAGGGAAGAAAAATAGCTGATGGAGTTTAATCTGGACAAATGTGAGATGATGTATTTTGGAAGGTCAAGTACAATTGGAAATCATACTATGAATGGCTGAACCCTTAGAAGTATTGATATGCAGAGGGATCTAGGTGTGCAGGTCCACAGATCACTGAAGGTGACAGCATAAGTACATAAGATTGTGTCAATGACATGCTTGCCTTCATTGGAACAGGCATTGAGTACATGGAAAGGCAAGTGATGCTGCAGCTTTATAGAACTTCAATTAGGCCACACTGCCAGAAGGGTGCGGTACCTTTGGAGAGGGTACAGAAAAGGATGTTGCCTGGTATGGGGGTTTAGCTATGAAGTAAGGTTGAATAGACTGGGTTTGTTTTCACTGGAGTGCAGAAGGTTGAAGGGCAACCTGATAGAAGTTTATAACATTGCGAATGGCATGGATAGACTGGAAAGTATGAGGCTTTTTCCGAGAGTGGAGAGGTCAATTACTAGGGGACACATTTTAAAGTTTAAGAGATGTGTGGGGCACTTTATTTCACACAAAGCACGGTGAGTGCCTGGAATATAGAGCCAGAGAAGTTGGTGGTAGCAGACCCAATAGCAACATTAAAGATGCATTCGGATGAAGACATGGATAGGAACTGAGTAGAGGGATATGGATTCTGTAAGTGAAAACATTTTTAATATGGAAGAGGAAAATGTGTTGGTGCGGGCTTGGAAGGCTGAAGGGCCTATTCCTGTGCTGTATTTTTCTTTGTAACTAGATATGATCATCAGTATATCATTAATCTCATCGACCAAACTTGCAATATTCTGAAATCTATAAGTAATGAACTCATATGTTTGCATGAAGAACAAATGGCTGAAGAAATGGCCTTCTGATCAGGAAGGAATGGTACTGAAAACATTTAATCTTCTGATAGGAGCCTCAAGACCTTAAGAATAAAATTATGCCACAAGGACAGACACATCAACACTAACATAAAACAAAAATTTATTCTGTTTTGAATTTGTATGCAGGAAAATTCAAGGCTGTAGCTCTCCCTACATGTATCCACCTCAAAAATTCTCATAGTTGACAAAGTAAATCAGCAGAAAGAGTCCCTTGACAACAGCAGAATGGCTATATGGTCGGAACTATCACAACTGAGATGCTTCTTGCAATATTGAACACATGGTGTACAACATCAAACCATAAGTGGAAAAGGTGATGAGACAATTGAATATTAACAACAAAATCCCTGAATCTGGAGGGTTTGCAAAGGCAAGAACAAACTCCCTGAGGTCTCAAACGGTTCTGCAACCCTAACATGTAACCTATCCTGCGAATAATTTCAGGCATGTTCAACTCAGCTGTTACTAAGTGACCCCTAATTCTATCCCAAAGTGCCAGAATTGCATTATCCTCCATAAGGTGGGAAAGGGTAGTTAGCAACAGCAATTTTGCTATTCATGATTACTTTAGAAACCCACTACAAAATCCAAGAGGATGTTTGAAAAAGTTTATGAAAAATATTCATGCACCTGGTATCAATCCATTATCTAGATGGTTGTATTTTTGAATGCTTGCAGTTTAAGTACTCAAAATCAATTACTGACACAACAGCAGAGGTGCCTAACTCCCTGCAAGATGGTGCTCAATGAAATCAAACAGATTTTCAATATAGTGACCATTTGATCTGTAAGTGGAAATGAGTGAAATTGTGGCATGAGCATCAGATCATGAAGTACATCACATTACCTTTCCACCTTACACAATATTTCAGTAATTCAGTCAAATGGATGACCAAGCAATAGATAACTGGTGTCAAGATTAGAGTAGTGCTGGAAAAGCACAGCAGGTCAGGCAGCATCCGAGGAGTAGGAAAATCGATGTTTCGGGCAAAAGCCCTTCATCAGGAACCACAGCAGATTCCTGATGAAGGAATTTTGCCCAAAATATCATTTTTCCTGCTCCTCAGATGCTGCCTTACCTGCTGTGCTTTTCTAGCGCTACTCTAATCTTGACTCTAACCTCCAGCATCTGCAGTACCCACTTTCATCTAATCGATAACTGGTGTCAATGGAGATGAGCCATCGCAAAGAATTTGCAGTTTCAGTGTGGGAGAAGAAAGAGAGGCAGACAAGTACAATTGTGATGAAATAAAAACTATCAAGTTTGAGGTTTGTTGGGACAACCACTGGTCAGAGGTGGAACAATATGGTCACTCATTGCCTGCACTAAGAGAATTAGTTTGCCTGCTCCAGCATTAAAATGAGGTCATAAGTTAGCACAATGGTAACTTTGGGAAGGCGTTATTCCAAGGTAACAGGGTCTACTTTGAACAAAGTGTCTTACAAATTAATATACAGGGAGTTCTGTTAAAAACCACCACTGCGAAAGTTTGTGGGATAGAGATGTGTGAGGACAGACTGCCTGAAGTTTGTAGCAAAAATTATTAAAAGGAAAAAGTATGATCCCACAACACAACAGCACATGATAAGTTTTATTGATGACAGATTTCTAAAATAGCTCTGACCATTGACCTTTATTGGAACTGATAGTACAACGTTTATAACAATTGCAAACTTTTTCACTGAATTTAAAAGGTCTTTAAGTGATTGGCAAGTATAACATGGAGAAAAGAAACTGCTTATAACTCATTAGATAAAGAATGCTAACATATAACTAACTTTTTATTAGAGCTAATATTATGAATCTTATAGCAATTTGTTAGAACTAATCTTTAGATTAGATTAGATTATTTACAGTGTGGAAACAGGCGCTTCGGCCCAACAAGTCCATACTGACCCACCGAAGTACAACCCACCCAGACCCATTCCCCTACATTTACCCCTTCACCTAACACTACAGGCAATTTAGCATGGCCAATTCACTTAATCTGCACATTTTTGGATTGTGGGAGGAAACCGGAGCACCCGGAGGAAACCCACACAGACACGGGGAGAATGTGCAAACTCCACACAACCAGTTGCCTGAGTCGGGAATTGAACCCGGGTCTCTGGCACTGTGAGGCAGCAGTGCTTGCCACTGTGCTGCCCACTCTCCTTCTGTATCTCTTGTAATTAGAACAGTGTGTGAAAATAGACAAGTCCCCTGGGCCGGATGGGATCTATCCTAGGATCCTCTGGGAAGCAAGGGAAGAGATTGCCGAGCCTTTGGCATTGATCTTCAAATCATCATTGTCTACAGGAATAGTGCCTGTGGTTTCCTTGTTCAAAAAGGGTAGTAGAGACAACCCTGGTAATTACAGACCAATGAGTCTCACTTCAGTTGTTGGTAAAAGGGTTGGAAAAAGTTATAAGAGATAGGATTTATAACCATCTAGAAAAGAATAATCTGATCAGGGTCAGTCAGCATGGTTTTGTGAAGGTTAGGTCATGCCTAACGAATCTTATTGAGTTTTTTGACCAAGTGACCAAACAGGTAGATGAGAGTAAACCGGTTGATGTGGTGTATATGGATTTCAGCAAGGCGTTCCATAAGGTTCCCCACAGTAGGCTATTGTACAAAATGCAGAGGAATGGGATTGTGGGAGACATAGCAGTTTGGATCAGTAATTGGCTTGCCGAAAGAAAACAGAGGGTTGTAGTTGATGGAACATGTTCATCTTGGTGTCCAGTTAATATGGGCATACCGCAAGGGTCGGTGTTGGGTCCACTGCTGTTCATCATTTTTATAAATGGTCTGGATGAGGGCTTAGAAGGGTGGGTTAGTAAATTTGCGGACGACACTAAGGTCGGTGGAGTTGTGGATAGTGACGAAGGATGTAGTAGGTTGCAGAAAGATATAGATAGGATACTGAGCTGGGCTGAGAGGTGGCAAATGGAGTTTAATGTCGACAAGTGTGAGGTGATACACTTTGACTGGAGTAATCAGAATGCAAAGTACTGGGCTAATGGTAGGATTCTTGGGAGTGCAGATGAGCAGAGAGATCTCAGTGTCCATGTACACAGATCCCTGAAAGTTGCCACCCAGATTGACAGGGTTGTTAAGAAGGCATACAGTGTTTTGGCCTTTATTAATATAGGGATTGAGTTCCGGAACCAGGTGGTTATGCTGCAGCTATACAAAGCTCTGGTACGGCCACACTTGGAGTATTGTGTACAGTTCTGGTCACTGCATTATAAGAAGGATGTGGAAGGTTTGGAAAGGGTGCAGAGAAGATTTACTAGAATGTTGCCTGGTATGGAAGGAATGTCTTACGAGGAAAGGCTGAGAACCTTGAGGCTGTTCTCGTTAGAGAGAAGAAGGTTGAGAGGTGACTTAATAGAGACATACAAGATAATCAGAGGGTTAGATCGGGTGGACAGGGAGAGCCTTTTTCCAAGTATGGGGACAGCAAACACGAGGGGACGCAACTTTAAAGTGAGGGGAGATAGGTATAAGACAGGTGTCAGAGGTAGTTTCTTTACTCAGAGAGTAGTAAGGGTATGGAGTGCTTTGCCTGCATTGGTTGTAGATTCGTCAAGTTTAAGTGCATTTAAGTCGTCATTGGACAGGCAAATGGACGTACATGGAATAGCGTAGGTGGGATGGGCTTCAGATTAGTATAACAGGGCGGTGCAACATCGAGGGCTGAAGGGCCTGTACTGCGCTATAATGTTCCATATGTAACAGTGGAAAATGTTAGATGAGTAATAGAAT
This sequence comes from Chiloscyllium plagiosum, assembly GCF_037043375.1. Classification (NCBI taxonomy): domain Eukaryota; kingdom Metazoa; phylum Chordata; class Chondrichthyes; order Orectolobiformes; family Hemiscylliidae; genus Chiloscyllium; species Chiloscyllium plagiosum. The sequence goes on along the minus strand of NW_028270154.1, from coordinate 68,393,067 downwards.
TTCATAGGGATAGCAATGAATACAATGAATAACAGAATTTGAGCAGGTCTTAGGGATACATCATGAGTTCATGGGGAACTTATGGCTGTCATTAGGGGCATCTATCATCAATCAGGTGTTCACAGTATTGAATGTATTGATTAAAAGGAAGGAACAATGGCAATGTTATATGTAATTATTGAAACGCAAAATTATTAAAAATGCTGTATCTGACTGGGGATACCATTGACAGTTCTTCCGGTCTGAGCTGTGATTAAGAGAGTGACTGGACCCCAGGTGAAAGCCAGATTCAAAGCATTTGCTGGTCTTTCCCACACATACGATAAAGAGCTCGCATAAAGATTTATTGTCCTTCTGAACACAGAACTGTTCTTGACAAAGCTCTTTGATATCTCTCCCTAACAAGGATCAAGCTTATTTATAGGACCAGAAGCAGGATGTGGTCTAATATCACCAGATAACCCATAAGCGCAGCAGAAGGTTTTATTGTTCAAAAAATGCCTTTGATCTAAAGTATAAAAACAGCTGAAAGGGTTTCACATGTCATCTTGACTCGTCACATGGACTTTCAGCCTTAATGAGCAATTGATGTTTGACTGATGTGACACATGGAACATATTTCATGGCATTGTCCTAAGGGAGTCAGAGCACAAAACTGCTCGGAGTAGTACAATAAAGTTTTGATTTTATAACTGCATTTAACAGGGCTGAATGCTTGCTGTATAGTTTGAGATTGGAAGGTTTGCAAGCATTTGATATTGATAAAGTCTATGCAGCTACTGTACAACAAACAACTGACATTTAATAGATCAATTCCTCTCAAAAATAAACATCAATGCGTAATTTTAACTTCACCACTGCCTCCCACTGAAACACAACAGTAAAATGTTTTAAACAAACTGCTCTCCTCCATCTGATGAGCAAAAGCAAAATCTGTTATTAGATAGTGTTTATTCATACTCAGGACACTACAAAGTACAGGTTCATCTGCTATAGCGCACGTTTTGTCAACATAAATTGGTGATAGTGACTGACAAATTCTGGCTGTTGTTTGGATAATGCAAACTTTCTACTGAACGGGTATAGTAATTTTCTATTAGTGATGTTGTAAAGAGTGATTTCCTGTATCGGTTTTCCATAGCTCAATTTTCTATAGCATGCTGTTTCAGAGAAACAAAACTGTCGCGTAATACAAGAACAGCCTGGATATTACAACCATATATTAGGCTGAAATGCATGTTCTGTTCCGAAGTAGGCAAACACAACATATGGCAAAGGTACCAAGTGAACAAGATAACTTATCACTTAGTGACACTGATTGAAGAATAAATATTCAATATTCTTGAAGAAGGACATTTTCAAATTGTGTCTAGTGGTCTTTTGCCTGAACATTAAGATAGCAGGGTTGTAATTTAGTATTTAGATCATGGATCAGTACTTGGAAATATGTAGCCATAACAGAGACATGGATTTCATAGGAATAAGAATGGTTGCTGGATGTTCCAGGGTTTAAAAAGAACAGGGAGGGTGGTAAAAGAGGTGGGGCAGTAGCATTGTTAATTAGAGACTGCATCACAGCTGCAGAAAAGGAGGTTGTTGAGGAGGGTTTGTCTACTGAGTCAGTATGTGTGAAAGTCAGTAACAGGAAAGGAGTAGTCACATTATTGGGTGTTTTCTATGAACCCCCATAGCAGCAGAGAGATGGAAGAACAGATTGAACAGCAGATCTTGGAAAGGTGTAGGTGTAACAGAGTTGTTGTTATGGGTGACTTAAAATTCCCCAGTATTGATTGGAACCTCCTCAGTGCAAATGGTCTGGATGGAGCCATTTTTGTCAAGTGTGTCCAGCAACAATTCCTGACTCAATATGTAAATAGGCCAACTAGGGGGAGGCCATATTGGATTTGGTGCTAAGCAACGAGCCAGGCCTGGTGTCAAATCTCAGTCGGAGAGAATTTCGGTGACATTGCCCGCAACTGCCTCACCTTTACCATAGCCATGAAGAGGGACAGGAACAGACAGTACAGGAAGGTATTTAATTGGAGGAGGGGAAATTATACTGCTATTAGACAGGAGTTTTGGAGGATAAATTAAGAACAATTGTTCTACAGGAAATGCACAACAGAAATGTAGAGGCTGTTTAAGGAGCAGTTGTTGCAAGTGTTGAATACCTTTGTCCCACTGAGACAGGTAAGCAATGGTAAGATGAAGGAGCCTTGGATGACAAGAGAAGAAGAGCTTCATGTAAAGCTGAAGAAGGAATCTCACTTAAGGTTGAGGAGACAAGGATTTGGCAAAGGTTAAGAGGATTACAGAGTAGCTAGGAAAGAACTGAAAGATGGACTGAGGAGAGCTAGGAGGGAGCACGAAAAAAGAGTTGGTGGGAAGAATTTTGGAAAACCTAAAGGCATTCTACACGTACAAGAGGAATAAGAGAACAATCAGAGAGAGGGTAGGACCAAACAGGGATAGTGGAGGGAACTTGTGCATGGAGTCTGAAGAGGTAGCGGAGGCCCTAAATGAATTTTTGGCTTCAGTATTCACTAGAGAGCGGGACCTTGTTGATAGTGAGAACACCATGGAACAGGTTAATAGGCTTGAACAGATTGATATTAAGGAAGTGGATGTGCTGGAAATTCTGGGAAGAATCAAGATAAATAATTCCCCAGGATCAAACTAGATATATCCAAGGTTACTACAGGAAAATCAAGGAATGAGATTGCTGCACCTCTGGTGATGATCTTTGCATCCTCACTCTCCACAGGAATAGTACCAGATGATTGGAGGGAGACAAACCTTGTTCCTCTGTTCAAGAAAGGGAATAGGGAAATTGTTGGAAATTACAGACCAGTTAGTCTTACAGACTGTGGTAAGCAAGTACTAGAAAACATTCTGAGAGATAGGATTTATGGTTATTTGTGAAAACACAGTTTGATTAAAGGTAGTCAGCATGGCTTTGTGAAGGGCATAAGTCATAAGCCTTATTGAGTTATTTGAGGACTTGATGAGACAGATTGATGAAGGTCGAGCAGTGGATGTGTTGTATATGGATTTCAGTAAGGCAATTGATAAGGTTCCCCACAGTGGGCTCATTCAGAAAGTTAGGAGGTATGGGATACAGGGAAATTTGGCTGTCTGGATATAGAATTGGCTGGCTGAAAGAAGACAGCGAGTGGTAGTGGATGGAAAGTATTCTGCTTGGAGGTCAGTGATGAGCGGTGTCCCGCAGGGAGCTGTCCTTGGGCATCTGCTCTTTATAGTTTTTATAAATGATTTGGATGAAGAAGTGGAAAGGTAAGTTAGTAAGTTAGTAAAGGTAATGAAGTCAGGGGTAGATTTTCAAGGCCGTGAGAGGACACTGGTAACCAGGCTGTTGGTTTGAAATGTGTGTACTTCAATACCAGGAGCATATGGAATAAAGTGGTAGAACTTACAGCATGGGTTGGTACCTAGGATTTCGATTTTGTGGCCATTTCAGAGACATGGCTAGAGGAGGGATAGGAATGGTTGATGCAGGTTCCGGGATTTAGATGTTTCAGCAAGAACAGAGTAAAAGGGGGACAGGTGGCATTGTTAATCAAAGGTAGTATTACAGCAGCTGAGAGAACATTTTTTTTAGATTCCCTACAGTGTGGAAACAGGCCCTTCAACCCAACAAGTCCACACTGACCCTTCAAAGAGTAACCCAACCAGTCCCATTTTCCTCTGACTAATGCACCTAACACCATGGGCAATTTAGCATGGCCAATTCACCTGACCTGCACATCTTTTGGACTGTGGGAGGAAACCAAAGTACCCAGAGGAAACCCACACAGACACGGGGAGAATGTGCAAACTCCTCACAGACAGTCGCCCGAGGCTGGAATCGAACCTGGGACCCTGGTGCTATGAGGCAGCAGTGCTAACCACTGAGGTAGTTTGGGCTGAGGTTAGAAACAGGAAATGGGAGGTCACCCTGTTGGGAGTTTTCTATAGGCCTCCGAATTGTTCCACGATGTAGAGGAAGGGATAGCAAAAATTATTCTCAATAGGAGCGAGTGTAACAAGGTACTTGTTATGGGGGACTTTAACTTTCCCAATATTGACTAGGAATACTATAGTTCAAGTAGTTTAGATGGGTCAGTTTTTGTTCAATGTATGCAGGAAGGTTTTCTGGCACATTATATAGACAGGCCAACATGGGTTGATGCCATATTGGATTTGGTACTGGGGAATGAACCCGGCCAGGTATTAGATTTGAAGTTAAGTGAGCACTTTGGCAATAGTGACCATAATTCAGTTACGTTTAAAAGAGTAATGGGTAAGGATACATATATACCACAGGAAAAGTGGAATAGCTGGGGGAAAGGCAATTATAATGCAATTAGGTAAGATTTAGGATGCATAGGATGGGGAAGGAAACTGCACGGGATGGACACACTTGAAATATGGACTTATTCAAGGAACAGCTACTTTGAGTCCTTGATAAGTATATACCTATCAGGCAGAGAGATTCCCTACAGTGTGGAAACAGGCCCTTCAACCCAACAAGTCCACACTGACCCTCCAAAGAGTAACCCAACCAGTCCCATTTCCCTCTGACTAATGCACCTAACACCATGGGCAATTTAGCATGGCCAATTCACCTGACCTGCACATCTTTTGGACTGTGGGAGGAAACCAAAGTACCCAGAGGAAACCCACACAGACACGGGGAGAATGTGCAAACTCCTCACAGACAGTCGCCCGAGGCTGGAATCGAACCTGGGACCCTGGTGCTATGAGGCAGCAGTGCTAACCACTGAGGTAGTTTGGGCTGAGGTTAGAAATAGGAAAGGGGAGGTCACCCTGTTGGGAGTTTTCTATAGGCCTCCGAATTGTTCCACGATGTAGAGGAAGGGATAGCAAAAATTATTCTCAATAGGAGCGAGTGTAACAAGGTACTTGTTATGGGGGACTTTAACTTTCCCAATATTGACTAGGAATACTATAGTTCAAGTAGTTTAGATGGGTCAGTTTTTGTTCAATGTATGCAGGAAGGTTTTCTGGCACATTATATAGACAGGCCAACATGGGTTGATGCCATATTGGATTTGGTACTGGGGAATGAACCCGGCCAGGTATTAGATTTGAAGTTAAGTGAGCACTTTGGCAATAGTGACCATAATTCAGTTACGTTTAAAAGAGTAATGGGTAAGGATACATATATACCACAGGAAAAGTGGAATAGCTGGGGGAAAGGCAATTATAATGCAATTAGGTAAGATTTAGGATGCATAGGATGGGGAAGGAAACTGCACGGGATGGACACACTTGAAATGTGGACTTATTCAAGGAACAGCTACTTTGAGTCCTTGATAAGTATATACCTATTAGGCAGAGAGATAGTTGTTGAGAGAGGGAGCCATGGTTTATTAAAGAAGTTAAAGCTTTTGTCAAGAGGGAGAAGAAGGCGTTATGTGAGAATGAGGCATGAAGGTCAGATAGGGAGCTTGAGAGTCATAAGTTAGTCAGAAAAGATCTAAAGAGAGAGCTAAGAAGAGACTCCAGGGGACACGAGAATTTGTTGGCCGATAGGATGAAGGAAAACTCTTAGGCCTTCTATACATATATCAGGAATAAAAGAAGGACTAGAGTAAGATTAGGGCCAATCGAAGACAGAAGTGGAAAGTTGTGTGTGGAATCTGAGGATATAGGGGAAGCGTTTAATGAATACTTTTTGTCAGTACAAAGGGCAATGTTAGTGAAAATACAGAGACACAGGCTACAAGATTAGATGGGATTGAGGTTGACAAAGAAGAGGTTTTAGCAATTTTGAAAGATCTGAAAATAGATAAGACCCCTGGGCTGGATGGGATTTATCCTTGGATTCTCGGGGTGGCCAAGCAGGAGATTGCAGAGCCTTTAGCTTTGAGCTTTATGTCATCATTGTTAACAGAAATAGTGCCAGAAGACTGGAGGATAGAAAATGTTCCTGTGTTCCCTTGTTTAAGAAGGGGAGTCGGGACAACCCTGGTAGAGTGGAACCTCGATTATCTGAATACCAATTATTGGAAAATCGGATTATCCGAAGGAGACCTCGAGGTCCTGATAGAAACTTTACATCAAAGACGTGTTTCCAACAGTGATCGCGTCTTTTGTTTATAGTGATTAAACAGGCACCGTCTCCAAATGACTGACCTCCCGCGCTCTCTCCCCACAGTTTCCCTGGAGTTCTACAGAGGGGTGTACCTTAAACCACCTCCTCCCTTCCCCAGGTAATCTGACCAACATTGTCCTGTACAGAGCAGAGATGGAACCTGTCAAAAAGTTGCAGTAACAAGGTGTGTGTGTGGATGTGGCTGTGTGTGTGTGTGCAATTTGGAGACTTACCCAACAAAGGCTGCAGCAGCAGCAGTCTTCTTGTTGGTGTCCAGTCCAGCTGCCCTGGAAAGGGGTGGGGTGGACGGGAGATGGGGGATGCACAGGAGCGGTGTTGTTGGTGGGTAGGGGACAGTGTTGGATGAGGTGGGGGGGGGCGGTGTTGGATGGGGTTGAGGGGGCGGGGATGGACAGGGTTGGGGGTTCCGGGGGCGGTGTTGGATGGGGTTGGGGGAGCGGGGATGGATGGGGTTGGGGGCAGTATTGGACAGTGTTGCGGGCAGGGGGCAGTGTTGGATGTGGTTGGGGGGCAGTATTAGGTGGGGTTGGGGGGGCGGGGATGGACAGGGTTGGGGGTGGGGGGCATGTTGGACAGGGTTGGGGGCAGGGATGGATGGGGTTGGGGGGGTGGGGGTGGTATTGGACAGTGTTGCAGGCAGGGGGCAGTGTTGGATAGGGTTGGGGGCAGTATTAGATGGGGTTGGGGGCGGTGTTGGACAGGGTTGGGGGGTGGGGATGGACAGGGTTGGGGGCTGGGGCGGTGTTGGACAGGGTTGGGGGGGGTGGTGTTGGACGGGGTTGGGGATGGGGATGGATGGGGTTGGGAGCAGTGTTGGATGGGGTTGGGGGGCAGTGATGAACAGGGTTGAGGGGTTGGGGGGGCAGTGTTGGATGGGGTTGGGGGGCGGTGGGCTTTGTTGGACAGGGTTGGGGGATGGTGGGCATTGTTGGACAGGGTTGGGGGGGTGGTGGGCCATGTTGGACAGGGTTGGGGTGCGGGGATGGATGGGGTTGGGGTTGGGCAGAGGCAGGGGCAGTGTCGGACGTGGTTTGGGGTCGGGGGGTGGTGTTGGTCGGAGGGATGGGCTCATGCGCTGTGTGCTGCTGCAGTCTCCTGAATGGGAAGCAAACTTTAAAAACTCTGAGCCCCACCCAGAGGAAAGGTGTTTAATCGAATAATCGATTTTCTGAACGAAATAGTGCCCGCCCATCTCGTTTGGATAATCGAGGTTCCCCTGTAATTTGAGGCCAGTAAGACTTATTTCGGTTGTGGGTAAGCTGTTGGAAACGGTTATAAGAGATAGGATTTATTATCATCTGGAAAGGAATAATTTGAATAGGTTTTGTGATGGGTAGCTTGTAGAAGGATGGGTTAGTAAATTTGCGGATGACACTAAGGTAGGCAGAGTTGTGGATAGTGCCGGAGGATGTTGCAGGTTACAGAGGGACATAGATAAGGTCCCTATCTAGAAGACATACATTTTACCAGAGGAGCTGTTCCTGTGGGGAGGCCTAGCCCTGGGACTGGGCTAAGAAGTGGCAAATAGAGTTTGATGTGGAAAATTGTGAGTAAGTTCACTTCAGAAGAAATAACAGGAATGCAGAGTACTGGACTAATGGTAAAATTCTTGGCAGTGCATATGAACAAAAGATCTCAGTGTCCAGATACATAAATCCTTTAAAGTTGCCACCCAGATTGATAGGGTTGTTAAGAAAGCATATGGTGTGTTGGTGTTTATTGTTAGGGAGATTGAGTTTCGGAGACATGCGGTCATGTTTCAGCTGTACAAGATAGTGGTAAGACCGCACCTGGAGTATTGCGTGCAGTTCTGGTCACCACATTATAGGAAGGATGTAGAAGCTTTGGAAAGGGTTCAGAGGAGATTTACTCGGATGTTGCCTGGTATGGAAGGAATGGCTGAGGGATCTGAGACTGTTTTCATTGGTGAGAAGTAGGTTGAGAGGTGATTTAATTGAGACATACAAGATAATCAGAGGAATACATAGAGAGGACAATGAGAGTGATAGGCTACTCAATAAAGCAGCAAGCTATTAATGTACATATTTAGTGATTTTTATCCAATTCTCTTTGCCTTAACTGTGACGATCTTTTCCATGCTGATTGTGAAAGTGACCTATTATTATTTGGTGCCCTGAATAAATAGAAATGCTAATGTTTGGTTATAACTTGAATTATGTGAATATCGAAGACTCACCACTTATATATTCAATTGATTTAGTTAGGCTTGCTTCAGTGCCCAGCATTCCTTATTCATTGTGCAACATTGTTTTCAGAGGTGGTGCTACAGTAACTTGTGTAGAATGATATGAGAACACAGAAGTGTTGCTTGCAGGAGTGTCAGCTTGCTGCAGAAGCTATCTTTTTTCTTGCCAGTACTCAGGTTCTCACTTTTAAGTCTTTTCATTAGCTATGTGACTATTGTACATCAGTTTGAATCAAGGAAATTTGTAGTGATTGGAATAAAGTAAGCCAAATGGCTTTCATTGAATATGAGATGCTTGACTGGAGCTGTTAAACTGTGCCAATCAGGGAGCCCTGGCTGACTGATATAAACAGGAGATTAATAAGCACTACCGCACTTAGGTGGTAGTGTGGGGGAAAAAAAAATAAACAGGAGATTCAGAGGTCTTCTCAGTTTAAAGGACTAACTCTGTGCTGCCTGGTGTTACAGTCAGTATGTTACTGTTTGTTTCTGCTTCCCTTCTTTTCTGGAAGGGGAAAACCTGATTCCTGAACTGGCTGAATTATTTAGCCAGTTTGTTAACTGGCATTCCTTTTAGTGAGGACTGATTTGTTAAACTCCTGATGCACATAATGTGTTTCAGGTGTAACTCAGTTCTCATTAGGGGGTTGTTGTTTCACTGGTTGGTTACAGCCTGTGTGTTACGCTCTCCTCTTTCTGAGAAAAGGACAATGTTAATTTATGATAGGGCTTAGCCCTTGGACTGTAGTTTTCTTTGTTTTTTTTTTGTATGTGTCTTCACTTTCTATTGGTGTTTTGGACTGAGTCCTGTGGAAGACATGCATTTTACCAAAGGAGCTGTTCCTGTGGGGAGGCCTAGCCCTGGACTGGGCCTCTGAAGATTGAACACCTGTATGTGTGCTGGGAGGTGAGCAGTTGCTGTATCCTGGAGTTTGGGAGAAGACCTTTCCTTCAGGAGTGGACCAAACCCCTGTGAGTTAACTGCACCTGTACTATGTACTGTGTTCTTGTGAGTGGGCCTGGCTCTCCAAGGCTGGACCAGGACTCTGTTGAGACTGAACATCTGTGCTATGGGGTGTGCATTTGCTGCCTCCAGGAGTGGACTCTGCCCTTGATTGTGGACTGTTTTTTAACAACGGATTCTGCAGTTTGGAGCGGCCTCTAATTCTGACATTGCACATTGTATACTGGAGTGGACTCTTCCTGGAAATGGATTCCATATCTTGAAGACTGTATAAATTTGGACTGTGTACCAGAAGGGAGTTTTTTTTTTTGGGTAACTAACTGTATTGTGGTGTTTCCTGGGTCTATCACCTGCACTGTCTTGCGTGTCCCTGGGTCTGGCAGGCCTTGCTGTGAGCTGGGAGGCTCATGGGTTGTCCTGAAAGCTGTCACCCCGAGAGCCGGAGGGTGGGTAGGCCATGCTGTGAATCTGAAGGTTGGTAGGCTGTCCTAAAAGCCGGAGGGTGGGTAGGTCACCCTGATGCCAGTCACCCCGAGAGCTAGATGGTGGGTAGGCTGTTCTGAGCACTGTCGTCCCGATAAGGGGTAATCGGGACGGGCTGTCCTAGAGGTGGTCGAAAGGTGTCAGAGCAGCCGAGAGCCAGAAGGCAGGTAGGGGTGGGCTGAGATCCGGAAGGCTTGTGGGCTACCCTACACGCTGTCGTCCCAGGGAAGGGGACGGGCTGTCCTAGAGGTGGCCGAAAGGTGTGCCAGGATAGCCCACTGGTCGGAGGTGCAACGAGGTGGGTGAGAGCCCAATGGTACCTAGGGGCAGACCGAGAGCCAGAAGGCGGGTAGCCGTCCTCGGCGCTGTCACCCCGGGCAGGTACCGGGGCGGGCTGCCCCAGAGGTGGTCGAAAGGTGCTGAGGGTGGTTAGTGAAGCCGGAAGGTGGGTAGGCCGTCCTGACTGCTGTCACCCTGGGCGGGTACCGGGGCGGGCTGTCCTAGAGGTGGTCGAAAGGTGTGTCAGGGCGGACCGAGAACTGGAAGGGGCATGGGGTGGACCGAGAACCGGAAGGTGGGTAGGGGCGGGCTGCCTTAGATTGGTCGGAAGGTGGGAGGGGCGGGGGCTTGCTGGGTCTGTATTGTCTGCACTTTTGTATGTAACGGTATTGTCTAATGTATAAATGTCATTGTCACTGTCTTGTCACACATGGAACTGGGATTTGAGGTTTGTCCTCCTCTCCCTGTAAAATGGTTGAACGGTAGGGTTCGGGGCCTAGCTTTGCTGCTCCCCTCCCTTGTAAAACTGCTGTCTTTTGTGTACAGCTGTCAATGTTTTTTGTAAACTGTTTTGTAAATAAAAAAAAAAATAAACAGGAGATTAATAAGCACTACCGCACTTAGGTGGTAGTGTGGGGGAAAAAAAAATAAACAGGAGATTCAGAGGTCTTCTCAGTTTAAAGGACTAACTCTGTGCTGCCTGGTGGTACAGTCAGTATGTTACTGTTTGTTTCTGCTTCCCTCCTTTTCTGGAAGGGGAAAACCTGATTCCTGAACTGGCTGAATTATTTAGCCAGTTTGTTAACTGGCATTCCTTTTAGTGAGGACTGATTGTTAAACTCCTGATGCATATAATGCGTTTCAGGTGTAACTCAGTTTTCATTAGGGGATTGTTGTTTCACTGGCTGATTATAGCCTGTGTGTTACTCTTTTCTCTCGTTTTTTACTTTTGAGGAAAGGACAATGTTAATTTTGTGGTAGGACTTAGCCCTTGGACTGTAGTTTTCTTTGTTTTTTTTGTATGTGTCTTCACTTTTTATTGGTGTTTGGACTGAGCCCTGTGGAAGACATACATTTTACCAGAGGAGCTGTTCCTGTGGGGAGGCCTAGCCCTGGGACTGGGCCTCTGAAGATTGAACACCTGTGCATGTCCTAGGAGGTGAGCAGTTGCTGTATCCTGGAGTTTGGGAGAAGACCTTTCCTTCAGGAGTGGACCAAACCTCTGTGAGTTAACTGTACCTGTACTATGTACTTCTGAGGCTGGACCAGGACTCCATTGAGACTGAACACCTGTGTGCTGTGGGGTGTGCATTTGCTGCCTCCAGGAGTGGACTCTGCCCTTGGTTGTGGACTGTTTTTAACAACGGACTCTGCAGTTTGGAGCGGACTCTAATTCTGACATTGCACATTGTATACTGGAGTGGACTCTACCTGGAAATGGATTCCATATCTTGAAGACTGTATAGATTTGGACTGTGTACCAGAAAGGAGTTTTCTTTTGTGTTTTTTTTTGTGTAACTAACTATATTGTGGTGTTTCCTGGGTCTATCACCCACACTGTCTTGCGTGTCCCTGGGTCTGGCAGGCCTTGCTGTGAGCTGGAAGGCTCATGGGTCGTCCTGGAAGCTGTCACCCCGAGAGCCGGAGGGTGGGTAGGCCATCCTGTGAATCTGAAGGTTGGTAGCCTGTCCCAAAAGCCGGAGGGTGGGTAGGCCACCCTGATGCCAGTCGCCCCAAGAGCCAGATGGTGGGTAGGCTGTTCTGAGCACTGTCGTCCCGAGAAGGGGTAATCGGGACCGGCTGTCCTAGAGGTGGTCGAAAGGTGTCAGAGCAGCTGAGAGCCAGAAGGCACGGAGGGGCGGGCTGAGATCCTGAAGGCTTGTGGGCTACCTTGCATGCTGTCGTCCCAGGGAAGGGGACGGGCTGTCCTAGAGGTGGCCGAAAGGTGTGCCAGGATAGCCCACTGGTCGGAGGTGCAAAGGGGTGGGTGAGAGCCCAATGGTAAGTCGGGGCAGACAGAGAGCCAGAAGGCGGGTAGCCATCCTCAGCGCTGTCACCCCGGACGGGTACTGGGGCGGGCGGCCCAGAGGTGGTTGGAAGGTGCTGAGGGTGGTTAGTGAAGCCGGAAGGTGGGTAGGCCGTCCTGACCACTGACACCCCTGGCGGGTTCCCGGGGCCGGCTGTCCTAGATGTGGTCGAAAGGTGTGTCAGGGCAGACCGAGAACTGGAAGGGGCATGGGGTGGACCGAGAACTGGAAGGTGGGTAGGGGCGGGCTTCCTTAGTGGTCGGAAGGTGGGAGGGGCGGGGGCTTGCTGAGTCTGTATTGTCTGCACTTTTATATGTAACAGTACTGTGTAATGTACAACTGTCATTGCTGTTGTCTCTTTATATCTTTATGTGAAACTGGGATTTGAGGTTTGTCCTCATGTCCCTGTAAACTGTTTGGACGGTAGGGTTTGGGGCCTGGCTTTGCTGCTCCTCTCCCTTGTAAAATTGCTGTCTCTTGTATGCAGCTGTAAATGTAACTTTGTTGTAAACTGTTTTTGTAATTTGTTTAATAAAATAAACAGGAGATTCAGAGGTCTTCTCAGTTTAGAGGACTAACTCTGTGCTGCCTGGTGTTACAGTCAGTATGTTACTGTTAGTTTCTGCTTCCCTTCTTTTCTGGAGGGGGAAAACCTGATTCCTGAACTGGCTGAATTATTTAGCCAGTTTATTAACTGGCATTCCTTTTAGTGAGGACTGGTTGTTAAACTCCTGATGCACATTAGGGGATTGTTGTTTCACTGGCTGGTTACAGCTTGTGTGTTACTCTTTGTCCTTTTCTCAAAAGTAAAAAGGAAAGAAATGTGGATTTTATAGTAGGGCTTAGCCCTTGGATTCTGGATCAGTGGTGCTGGAAGAGCACAGCAATTCAGGCAGCATCCAACGAGCAGCGAAATCGACGTTTCGGGCAAAAGCCCTTCATCAGGAATAAAGGCAGAGAGCCTGAACCTTGGAGAGATGAGCTAGGGGAGTGTGGGGGTGGGGAGAGAGTAGCATAGAGTACAATGGGTGAGTGGGGGAGGAGATGAAGGTGATAGGTCAGGGAGGAGAGGGTAGAGTTGATAGGTGGAAAAGGAGCTAGGCAGGTCGGACAAGTCCGGACAAGTCAAGGGGACAGTGCTGAGCTGGAAGTTTCTCAAACATTCTCCTCAAACATTCCAGAAGATTCCCCTGGCCTCAGAAACGCCATTAGCCATGCGGCTGATACAGCTACCACCCCCACGCTGATTGATGATGTCACTTCCGCCCCCATCATGGCCACTCCCACTGCCACTTCCGGCCCTCACATCATTGCTGATGTCACACGCTCAGTGACTTCCGCCACCTCTACTGCCGTGTCTGCCACCACTTCCGCCCCCACCAGCGCCACTCACCTGCATTCTGCTGACACGCCCCCCACAGACCCCACTGTCACTATCCCCACCCCCCAGAACCCCGAGGGGAACACTACCCCTGCTCATGACTCCACCCCCATTCCCCCCACCATCACACCTACTCCAGGTACGGCTCCGACCCCACTCCCAGCTCCACACCCACACCAGATCCCAACTCCCAGCCCTGCCGAGTTTTCACCATCCCTCCAAACCTCCCATTCACTGAGGACGAATGATTAGTCCTCAGCAAAGGACTCACCTTCATCCCCCTCCGTCCACGCGTCAATGAATTTAATACACGCCGTGACATCGAACACTTCTTCCGTCGCCTCCGCCTCCGAGCTTACTTTCACAATCAGGACTCCCGCCCACCTTCCGAGGACCCCTTCGCCCACCTCCAACACACTGCATCCACCTGGACACCCCGCGCTGGCCTATTACCTGCCCTCGACCTCTTCATTTCCAACTGCCGCCAGGACATTAACCGCCTCAACCTGTCTACCCCCCTCCCCCAATCCAACCTCTCACCCTCACAACGCGCAGCCCTCCAATCCCACTGCTCTAATCCCAACCTCACCATTAAGCCAACGAATAAGGGGGTGCAGTGGTAGTCTGGCGCACTGACCTCTACACCGCTGAAGCTAAACGCCAACTCGAGGACACCTCTTCCTACTGTCCCCTCGACCATGACCCCACCCCCCCATCACCAAACCATCATCTCCCAGACCATACAGAACCTCATCACCTCAGGAGATCTCCCATCCACAGCTTCCAACCTCATAGTCCGGGAACCCCGCACTGCCCGGTTCTACCTCATTCCCAAGATCCACAAGCCTGACCACCCTGGCCGACCCATTGTCTCAGCATGCTCCTGCACCACTGAACTCATCTCTACCTACCTCGACATTGTCCTATCCCCCCTAGTCCAGAAACTCCCCACATACGTTCTGGACACCAGCCACGCCCTCCACCTCCTCCAAGACTTCCGTTTCCCCGGCCCCCAACGCCTCATCTTCACCATGGATATCCAATCCCTCTACACCTCCATCCGCCATGACCAGGGCCTCCAAGCCCTCCATTTTTTCCTCTCCAGACGTCCCCATCAGTACCCTTCCACCGACACTCTCATTCGTTTGGCCGAACTGGTCCTCACCCTTAACAATTTCTCCTTTGAATCTTCCCACTTCCTCCAGACCAAAGGGGTAGCCATAGGCACACGTATGGGCCCTACCTATGCCTGTCTCTTTGTTGGCTACGTAGAACAGTTGATCTTCCGTAATTACACCGGCACCACTCCCCACCTCTTCCTCCACTACATTGATGACTGCATTGGCGCCACCTCGTGCTCCCGTGAGGAGGTTGAGCAATTCATCAACTTCACCAACACATTCCACCCTGACCTCAAATTTACCTGGACCATCTCTGACGCATCCCTCCCCTTCCTGGACCTCTCCATCTCCATTAGTGACGACCAACTTGATACTGACATTTTTTACAAACCCACCGACTCCCACAGCTACCTGGATTACACCTCTTCCCACCTTATCTCTTGCAAAAATGCCATTCTATATTCCCAATTCCTCCGCCTCCGCCGTATCTGCTCCCAGGAGGACCAGTTCCACCACAGAACACACCAGATGGCCTCCTTCTCTGGAGACCACAATTTCCCTTCCCACGTGGTTAAAGATGCCCTCCAACGCATCTCGTCCACATCCCGCACCTCCGCCCTCAGACCCCACCCTTCCAACCGTAACAAGGACAGAACGCTCCTGGTGCTCACCTTGCACCCTACAAACCTTCGCATAAACCAAATCATCCGCCGACATTTCCGCCACCTCCAAAAAGACCCCACCACCAGGGATATATTTCCCTCCCCACCCCTTTCCGCCTTCCGCAAAGACCATTCCCTCCGTGACTACCTGGTCAGGTCCCCGCCCCCCCTACGACCCACCCTCCCATCCTGGCACTTTCCCCTGCCACACATCCTCCCTCACCTCTATCCAAGGCCCTAAAGGAGCCTTCCACATCCATCAAAGTTTTACCTGCACATCCACTGATATCATTTATTGTATCCGTTGCTCCCGATGCGGTCTCCTCTACATTGGGGAGACTGGGCGCCTCCTAGCAGAGTGCTTTAGGGAACATCTCAAAGACACCTGCACCAATCAACTAAACTGCCCCGTGGCCCAACATTTCAACTCCCCCTCCCACTCTGCTGAGGACATGGAGGTCCTGGGCCTCCTTCACCGTCGCTCCCTCACCACCAGACGCCTGGAGGAAGAACGCCTCATCTTCCGCCTCGGAACACTTCAACCCCAGGTCATCAATGTGGACTTCACCAGTTTCCTCATTTCCCCTTCCCCCACCTCTTCCTAGTTTCAAACTTCCAGCTCAGCACTGTCCCCTTGACTTGTCCGAACTTGTCCGACCTGCCTAGCTCCTTTTCCACCTATCCACTCCACGCTCTCCTCCCTGACCTATCACCTTCATCTCCTCCCCCACTCACCCATTGTACTCTATGCTACTCTCTCCCCTCCCCCACACTCCCCTAGCTTATCTCTCCACGCTTCAGGCTCTCTGCCTTTATTCCTGATGAAGGGCTTTTGCCTGAAACGTCGATTTTGCTGCCTGTTGACTGAATTGCTGTGCTCTTCCAGCACCACTAATTCAGAATCTGGTTTCCAGCATCTGCAGTTATTGTTTTTACCTTAGCCCTTGGACTCTAGTTTGTTTTTTTTTTGTATGTATCCTCACTGTTTTTAGTGTTTGGACTGAGCCCTTGTTGAAGACATAAATTTTACCAGAGGAGCTGTTCCTGTGGGGGGGCGGTGTGGCCCTGGGAATGAGCCTCTGAAGATTGAACACCTGAGTGTGTGTGCTGGGAGGTGAGCACTTGCTGTATCCTCGAATTTGGCAACAGACCTTTCCATCAGGAGTGGACTAAACCCCTGTGAGTTAACTGCACCTGTACAATGTGCTGTGTGCCTGTGAATGGGCCTGGTTTTCCAAGGCTGGGCCAGGAGACTGAACACCTGTGCTGTGGGGTGTGCATTTCCTGCCTTCAGGAGTAGACTCTGCAGTTGGAGTGGACTCCAATTTGGACAATGCACCTCAAAAACTGGAGTGGACTCCATTTCTGGGAATGGACTCTGTATTCTGAAGACTCTACGTTTGGACTGTGAACCAGAAGGGACTCTTTGTTTGTTTGTTTTTCTTTTTTGGCAATTAACTGTATTGTGGTGTTTGTTGGATTATCACCTGCACTGTCTTGTGTCCCTGGGTCCGGCAGTTCTTACTATGAGCTGGGAGGCTCATGGGTCGTCCTGAAAGCTGTCACCCCAAGAGCTGGAGGGTGGGTAGGCCATCCTGTGAACCTGAAGGTTGGTAGGCCCTCCTGAAAGTCGGAGGGTGAGTAGGCCACCCTGATGCCAGTCGCCCTGAGAGCCAGATGGTGGGTAGGCCGTTCTGAGCGCTGTCATCCCGAGAAGGCGAAATTGGGACCGGCTGTCCTAGAGGTGGTCAAAAGGTGTCAGAGCAGCCGAGAGCCAGAACGCACGTAGGGGCAGGCTGAAATCCGGAAGGCTTCTGGGCTACCTTGCATGCTGTCGTCCCAGGGAAGGGGACGGGCTGTCCTAGAGGTGGCCGGAAGGTGTGCCAGGAAAGCCCAGTGGCCGGATGGTGCATCAGGGTGGGTGAGAGCCCAATGGTACATAGGGGCAGACCAAGAGCCAGAAGGCGGGTAGCTGTCCTTAGCGCTGTCACCCCGGGTGGGCACTGGGGCAGGCTGTCCTAGAGGTAGTTGAAAGGTGCTGAGGGTGGTTAGTGAAGCTGGAAGGTGGGTAGGCCATCCTGACACTGTCACCCTGGGTGGGTACTGGGGCGGGCTGTCCTAGAGGTGGTCGAAAGGTGTCAGGGTGGACTGAACTGGAAGGGGCATGGGGTGGACCAAGCGCCGAAAGGTGTGTAGGGGCAGGCTGCCTTAGAGTGGTCGGAAGGTGGGAGGGATGGGGGCTTGCTGGTTCTGTATTGTGTGCACTGGTTTTTATGTATAAATGTAATTGTCGCTGTCTTGTCATATGTGAAACTGGGATTTGAGGTTTGTTCTCATCTCTCTCTGTAAACTGGCTGAACAGTAGGGTTTGGGGCCTGGCTTTGCTGCTCCTCTCCCTTGTAAAATTGCTGTTTCTTTGTATACAGCTGTAAATGTTAACAGTTTTTTGTAAACTGTTTTATAATTGTTTAATAAAATAAATATAAACAGGGAAAAAAAATAAACCGATTCAGTCTCCTCAGTTTAGTGGAAAAAAACCCAGGAGATTGAGGTCTTCTCAGTTTAGGAGACTGACTCTGCTGGCTGGTGATACAGTCAGTATGTTACTGTTGGTTTCTGCTTCCATTTTTTTTGGGAGGAGGAAATCTGATTCCTGAACTGGCTGTATTATTTAGCCAGTTTGTTAACTGGCATTCCATCAGTGAAGACTGATTTGTGCATCAGGAGTTTAACATCATGTGTTTCAGGTGTAACTCAGTTCTCATTAGGGGATTGTTGTTTCACTGGCTGTTTACAACCTGTGTGTTACTCTGTCCTTTTCTCAAAGTAAAAAGAGAAAAATGTTAATCTTGTTGAAGGGCTCAGCCCTTGGACTCTAGTTACCTTTGTTTTTTTTTTGTATGTGTCTTCACTTTTTGGTGTTTGGACTGAGCCCTGTGGAAGACATACACTTTACCAGAAGCTGTTCCTGTGAGGAGGCCTAGCCCTGGGACTAGGCCGCTGAAAATTGAACACCTGTGTGTGCTGGGAGGTGAGCACTTGCTATATCCTGGAGTTTTGGAGAAGATCTTGCCTTCAGGAGTGGACCAAAAACCCCTGTGAGTTAGCTGCACCTTTTAAAATGTGCCATGTTCCTGTGAGTGGCCCTAGCTCTCCAAGGCTGGGCCAGGACTCCATGGAGACTGAACACGTGTGCATTTGCTACCTTCAGGAGTGGACTCTACTCTTGGTTGTGGACTCTGTTTTTAGCAGTGGACTCTATTTCTGACCATGCACATTGTATACTGGAGTGGACTCTGTTCCTGGAAATGGACTTTACATTTTGAAGAAAAAATGTCTGTGTTAATGGAGTCTGGACTAGAAAGAAGTCTGTTGGTAATTAACTGTCATATGGATTGTTGGGGTTACCACCTCCACTGGCTTGTATGTCCCTGGGTCTGGCAGACCTCGCTGGGAGGCTCATGGGTCATCCTGAAAGTTGTCACCCCGAGAGCCAGAGGGTGGGTAGGTCATCCTGTGAACCTGAAGGTTGGTAGGCTGTCCTGAAAGCTGGAGGGTGAGTAGGCCACCCTGATGCCAGTCACCCAGAGAGCCAGATGGTGGGTAGGCCGTTCTAAGCGCTGTTGTCCCGAGAAGGGGTAATCGGGGCGGGCTGTCCTAGAGGTGGTCGCAAGTAGGCGGCCTGTCTCCCCAATATAGAGGAGGCCACATCGGGTGCAGCGGATGCAATAGATGATGTGTGGAGGTGCAGGTAAATTCGTGGCGGATATGGAAGTATCCCTTGGGGCCTAGGAGGGAAGTAAGGGGGGGAGGTGTGGGCGCAAGTTTTGCATTTCTTGCGGTTGCAGGGGAAGGTGCCGGGTGTGGAGGTTGGGTTGGTGCGGGGTGTGGACCTGACGAGGGAGTCACGGAGGGAGTGGTCTTTTCGGAATGCTGATAGGGGAGGGGAGGGAAATATATCACTGGTGGTGGGGTCCGTTTGGAGGTGGCGGAAATGACGGCGGATGATCCACTGTACATGGAGGTTGGTGGGGTGGTAGGTGAGGGCCAGTGGGGTTCTGTCCTGGTGGCGGTTTGAGGGGCGGGGCTCAAGGGTGGAGGAGCGGGAAGTGGAAGAGATGCGGTGGAGGGCATCGTCGACCACGTCTGGGGGGAAATTGCGGTCCTTGAAGAAGGAGGCCATCTGGGATGTACGGTTTTGGAACTGGTCCTCCTGGGAGCAGATGCGGCGGAGACGAAGGAATTGGGAATATAGGATGGCGTTTTTACAGGGGGCAGGGTGGGAGCAGGTGTAGTCTAGGTAGCTGTGGGAGTCGGTCGGTTTATAGTAAATGTCCGTGTTGATTCGGTCGCCCGAGATAGAAATGGAAAGGTCTAGGAAGGGGATGGAGGAGTCTGAGACGGTCCAGGTGAATTTGAGGTCGGGGTGGAAGGTGTTGGTAAAGTGGATGAACTGTTCAACTTCCTCGTGGGAGCACGAGGCAGCGCCGATACAGTCATCGATGTAGCGGAGGAAAAGGTGGGGGGTGGTGCCAGTGTAGCTGCGGGAGATGGACTGTTCCACATATCCTACGAAGAGGCAGGCATAGCTGGGGCCTATGCGGGAACTGGCTTGGTCATAGAAGACAGAGTAGCGGTAGAAAGGTATTTTTCAGAATGAGACCAGTGACTAATGGTATTCCACAGGGATCAGTGGTCCTCTGTTGTTTGTAGTGTATATAGATGATCTGAAGGAAATGTGGGTGGTCTGATTAGCAAATGTGCAGATGACACAAAGATTGGTGGAGTTGCAGATAGTGCTAACGATTGTAAAAGGACACAACAAGATACAAATAGATTGGTGACTTGGGCACAGAAATGGCAGATGGAGTTTAATCCAGACAAACACAAGGTCATCACTTTGGAGGATCAAATTTAGGTGTGAATTATACTCAGAATGGTAGAACCCTTAGGAATATTAACATACAAACGGATCTTGGTGTGCAGGTCAATAGTTCCCTAAAAAAAATGGCAACATAGGGGCCAATGTGATTAAGAAGGCATTATGGCATGCTTGTCATCTTCGGCCGGGGCATGGTGTGCAACAGTTGGCAAACCATGTTGCAGTTGTATAAACCCTTTGTTAGGCTGTATTTGGAGTATTGTGTGCAGTTTTGGTCGCCACATTACCAGAAGGAAATGGAAGTCTTGGACAGAGTGCAGAGAAGGTTCACCAGGATGTCGCTTGGTCTTGAGGGCATTGGCTACGAGGAAATGTTAAAAAGACTGGGATTGTTTTCACTGGAAAGACAGTGGCTGAGAAGAGACCTGATAAAGGTCTACAAAATTATGAGAGGCATAGAAAAGATAGATAGTCAGAGGCTTTCTCCCAGGGTTGAAGTTTCAATTACAAGGGGGCACAGGTTCGAGGTGAGAGGAAGAAAGTTGATGGAAATGTATGAGAGATGTTTTTCAGAGTGGTAGGAACCTGGAACACAACCAAAGAGGTGGTGGAAGCAGACATGTTGGCGACATTTAAGAGGCATCTGGATGGTAGCATGAATAGGGAGGGAATAGAGGTATATAGACCAAATAAGTGCAGAAGGTTTTTATTTGATTTACTTAGGGCATGATAATCAGCTTGGCTTGGAGGGCTGAAAGGCCTGTTCCTTTGCTGTACATCTCTTTTGATCTTTTGTTCTTTTGTCTCAACTCCTATACGTAATGCCTCAACCGATGAAGGCTAATTGCCTTCTTCACCACCCTGTGTATTTGTGACACTGCTTTCAAAGAAAATGTAGTTGTACTCCAAGGTCACTCTGTTCCACAGCACTCCTCAGGGCCTTACCATTTACTGTAGAAGTCCTACCTTAGTTTGACTTTCTAAAATGCCTTTATCTTTATCTTTGCCTCACCTTTATCTTTATTTAATTGCATTTGCCAATCCTCGGCCCAGTTCCCCATCTGATCAAGATCCCTCTGTAATTTTTATAATCTTCCTTGCTTTCAATGATGCCTCCAAATTTTGTCTCATCTGCAAACTTACTAATCATGCTTTGTTCATTCACATCCAAATTATTTATGTAAATAACAAAAAACGTCCCAGCACTGACCCCAATGGCATAAGTCTCCAGTCTGAGAAACAACCTTCAACCATCACCCTCTGCTTCCTACAAACCAATTTTGATTCCAAATAGCTAGCTTTCCCTGGATTCCACGTGACTTAACTTTCATGACTAACTTGCTGTGTGGAACCTTATCAAAGACCTGACTAAAGTCCATGTAAACAAGATCCATTGCCCTACCCTCATCTATCATCTTGGTTACCTCTGAAAATCTCTCAAAGATTTGTCAGGCCTCCCATTCACAAATCCATGCTGACTATTCCTAATCAGGACTATCCAAATATCGGTTGATCCTGTCCCTCAGTATCTTCTCCAACAACTTGCTTACCACTGATATCAGGCTCACTGGGCTGTAGTTCTTTGGCTTGCCTTTGCTAACTTTCTTAAACAATGATTAGATTAGATTAGATTCCATTCAGTGTGGAATTAGGCCCTTTGACCCAACAAGTCCACTCCGGCCCTCCAAAGAGTAACCCACCCATACCCATTTCCCTCTAACTACTGCACCTAAAACTATGGGCAATTTAGCATGGCCAATTCACCTGACCTGCACATCCTTGGACTGTGGGAGGAAACTGGAGCACCCGGAGAAAACCCATGCAGACACAGGGAGAACGTACAAACTCCACACAGACAGTCGACAGAGGCTGGAATCGAACCTGGGACCCTGGTGCTGTGAGGTAGCAGTGCTAACCATTGAGCCACTGTCCCACCCATGGAACAACGTTAGTCACCCTCCAGTCTTCTGGAACTTTACCAGTGGCTAAAGATGAAGCAAAACTCTTTGCACATGCCTCTGCAATTTCTTCCCTCGCCTCCCACAACATCTGAGGATAGACTTGATCAGGCCCAAGGGATTTATCCATCTTAATGCACTTTAAAGCTGCAAACACCTCCTCTGTGGTAATTTATATGCGGTTCAAAACATCCCCACTTGTTTCCTTTATTTCCTTAGCATCCATAATTCTCTCCTCAATAAATACTGAGGAGAAATGTTAATTAAAAATCTCCCCCAACTCCTGTGGCTCCATATAGATCATTAATAGAGCAAGTGATCAGAACTTCAAAGTATTTATAGACATTTTGTATTGGTAGTTCCAAAATATTTTTCTTTTAGAAAGAAGAAGAACCATGGATACAAATTCAGTAATTGTCTGGCAATGTCTTCTGCATGGCAATAAAGCATTGCACCTGCAGTGATAAGAAAACATCAAACAGAAGAGACTTTACACAAAGAGGTGACTAACTATCGTTATCTCAGCAGAAATCCACATTTTGCAGACATGTCTATTTTGTTTTCCAGAAATGTGCAAAAAGGGTCATACCCTGACTGCAACACCAGTCTGTGTGTGTTATTGGTCCTAGCATGGGGAAAAAGTGCTGCGAGGGCCACAACTTTGAGAACAGCAATTTAAATATCCCTTCTCTGTTTACTGTCAAAAGGAATCAAAGCAACTGAATTTCCAGCAACCTGTGAAATCAAGAATCTTGCAATTGACTGCTGAACTGCCAACAACATGCTACAGATGCCATCCAATAATGGCCATAACATCACTTCATCAGCTTTTCCCAATCAATTCAGAATCAGGTCCATATGGTGTTTGTTATTGCCATAGTTATAAAACTATTATAAGACCGTTTTGTTATTTTTTGACTCTTACTTCTACTCTGTATATATGTGTGTTCTATTCTCCTTGCATTTAGTGATTAATAACCTCAATCTTTTTAGTAATTCAGGAAAGCCTGGTTAAACCGGCTTCTTCTAAAATAAGGTTCATTTGGATTTGGGAGAAAGGCATCCTCATGGATGGGATCCCAACTGGAACCGATAACAAATTAGAGAACTTCAACCAGAGTCTGGTCACAACATCATGAAAGGAAAAATTAGGCCAGATGTTTAACAGTCAGTCCACATTTTCACATGCACATTTTCAGTTTTGATTGAAAGACAATTCATTTTAAATGCGGAATGCATTCAGCAGTTGTTAACTTGGTAAGGGATTCTTTAACATCTTTGAAATGTTATCTTTCCTTTGAATAATGAACATCTGCTGCAGCAAGAAGCTCAGTTCACACTTTTCTTTTGTAATGCCTAATGAGGAACTGAGCATTCTTACTTGTGATTTCATTTCCATCAGAACACTTCAGGCATTATATGTTATTAACAAATTTTGAAATACAGTTTTCCTCTTTCTCTGTCACCATTCAATCCATCAATTGGCAATTAGACCTTTATGACTTGCTAAAAACCAAATAAAACTAAAAACAAATGCATTGAACTAATTATACAGTGGAAGAGAACTTCCTGATGAAACCATTGGGTGTAAAGGTACTTTAAACACTAAGTAAATTGGTTTGTCAGTCAGTTGTTAACATAGGAGATTGCATTTTATTTAAGAGCCACTACAAGAATGGTATTTGCAATTAGCATTGTGAATAGGTCCTTCCTTAAAGGGCTTAAGGAAGACCTTAATAAGTCCTTCTTTAATTGAACAAAGGGCTAATCAACCTCAACAAACTCCAGATATCATATAGGTAAAAACAATGACTGCAGATGCTGGAAACCAGATTCTGGATTAGTGGTGCTGGAAGAGCACAGCAGTTCAGGCAGCATCTGAGGAGCAGTAAAATCGATGTTTCGGGCAAAAGCCCTTCATCAGGAATATAGGCAGAGTGCCTGAAGTGTGGAGAGATAAGCTAGAGGAGAGTGGGGGTGGGGAGAAAGTAGCATAGAGTACAATAGGTGAGTGGGGGAGGGGGGGGGGGGAGGGTGGAGTGGATAGGTGGAAAAGAAGATAGGCTGGTAGGACAAGTCCCACAGGAACCTAAATTACACCTCTTCCCACCCTACCTCTTGCAAAAATGCCATCCTGTATTCCCAATTCTTCCACCTCCGCCGTATCTGCTCCCAGGAGGACCAGTTCCACCACAGGACACACCAGATGGCCTCCTTCTTTAAAGACCTCACTGTGGACAGTGAGGAGGGCTGTTGTCGGCTGCAGAGGGACTTAGATATGATGCAGAGCTGGGCTGAGGAGTGGCAGATGGAGTTCAACCCTGCCAAGTGTGAGGTTGTCCATTTTGGAAGAACAAATAAGAATGCGGAATACAGGGTTAATGGTAGGGTTCTTAGTCAGGTGGAGGAACAGAGGGATCTTGGGGTCTATGTACATAGATCTTTGAAGGTTGCCACTCAGGTGGATAGAGTTTGTAAGAAGGCCTATGGAGTATTATCGTTCATTAGCAGAGGGATTGAATTCAAGAGTCGTGAAGTGATGTTGCAACTGTACAGGACTTTGGTTAGGCCACAGTTGGAGTACTGTGTGCAGTTCTGGTCGCCTCACTATAGGAAAGATGTGGAAGCTTTGGAGAGGGTGCAGAGAAGATTTACCAGGATGTTGCCTGGAATGGAGAGGAAGTCGTACGAGGATAGGTTGAGAGTTCTCGGCCTTTTCTCGTTGGAACGGCGAAGGATGAGGGGTGACTTGATAGAGGTTTATAAGATGATCAGAGGAATAGATAGAGTAGACAGTCAGAAACTTTTTCCCCAGGTACAACAGAGTGTTACAAGGGGACATAAATTTAAGGTGAAGGGTGGAAGGTATAGGGGAGATGTCAGGGGTGGGTTCTTTACCCAGAGAGTGGTGGGGGCATGGAATGCGCTGCCCGTGGGAGTGGTGGAGTCGGAATCATTGGCGACCTTTAAGCGGCATTTGGATAGGTACATGGATGGGTACTTAATCTAGGTTAGAAGTTCGGCACAACATCGTGGGCCGAAGGGCCTGTTCTGTGCTGTATTGTTCTATGTTCTATGTTCTATGTTCCCTTCCCACGTGGTTAAAGATGCCCTCCAACGCATCTCGTCCACATCCTGCACCTCCGCCCTCAGACCCCACCCCTCCAACCGTAACAAGGACAGAACGGCCCTGCTGCTCACCTTCCACCCTACCAACCTTCACATAAACCAAATCATCTGTCGACATTTCCGCCACCTCCAAACAGACCCCACCACCAGGGATATATTTCCCTCCCCACCCCTTTCCGCCTTCCACAAAGACCGTTCCCTCCGTGGCTACCTGGTCAGGTCCACGTCCCCTTACAACCCACCCTCCCATCCTGGCACCTTCCCCTGCCACCGCAGGAACTGCAAAACCTGCGCCCAAACCTCCTCCCTCACCTCCATCCAAAGCCCTAAAGGAGCCTTCCACATCTATCAAAGTTTTACCTGCACATCCACCAATATCATTTATTGTATCCGTTGCTCCCGATGCGGTCTCCTCTACATTGGGGAGACTGGACGCCTCCTAGCAGAGCGCTTTAGGGAACATCTCCGGGACACCCGCACCAATCAACCACACCGCCCTGTGACCCAACATTTCAACTCCCCCTCCCACTCAGCCGAGGACATGGAGGTCCTGGGCCTCCTCGACCACCGCTCCCTCACCACCAGACGCCTGCAGGAAGAACGCCTCATCTTCCACCTCGGAACACTTCAGCCTCAGGACATTAATGTGGACTTCTACAGTTTCCTCATTTCCCCTTCCCCCACCTCACCCCATTTCTAAACTCCCAGCTCAGCAGTGTCCCCATGACTTGTCCTACCAGCTTATCTTCTTTTCCACCTATCCACTCCACCCACCCACCGCCCCAGACCTATCACCTTCATCCCCTCCCCCACTCATCTATTGTACTCTATGCTACTTTCTCCCCACCCCCACCCTCCTCTAGCTTATCTCTCCACGCTTCAGGCTCTCTGCCTTTATTCCTGATGAAGGGCTTTTGCCCGAGACATCGATTTTACTGCTCCTCGGATGCTGCCTGAACTGCTGTGTTCTTCCAGCACCACTAATCCAGAATCCAGATGTCATATACCATGTTAAAGCTGGATAGAATTGTTCATATTATAATTTTAAGTTTCAGATTAGGGCAAATTCAATATTAGTGGTTGCATAACCAGTTGAAAACATATATTGGTACATTTCATTAACATGCAAGCAGTTACTTTGTAGATATGAAACAAAAGCTCTAGAATTGAAGAACATTTTCCATTCTATTTGATTCTCTTGGACTGTGAGTTAAATTAATCAAATCCTGCAGATTCAAGCAATTTTTGTGACTGTTTCTTTTACTATGTTTTCTTCCAACTTCTGGATAGACTAATTTACTTTTAAGTTTGCCACTAAAAATGTCCTCAATCTTAAAGAGTGAATATCTTCTGCCACTTCACTGTCTGTGGAGGAGTCATAGTGATGGTCTTTGCCCTTGGGGAAACCTTTGACAAGGGAGGTCAGCACTGAAAGAAGCAGAATGCTGCATCTTGTCCAAACTTTGGCACACCATTTGACAGCTCAGTTTCTTTTATCTACAGAATGGCATACAGAGTTTCAGGTTCTCAAGGTCAGTCAGTAATGAGGTATTGGACTGCTTCTTAGTGCTACTTAGACTTGACATCACAGAATTAATTTCATCAGTGTCAAATTACATGGCTCAGCAGAGATCCTGAAAAGATATTCTTCTCTATTAACGTCAGATCTCGTGCAGCTAACATTAAGCTAGTGCCAAAATATTAGCATAGGCAGTCATCTGATGTTTGGTAGCATATTCTGTCCATTGAGAGAGAGAGAGAGTTTCTAGTTTTCCAAGTAACAAGATGGCACAAACCTTACCAAAACTGTGTTCTCATGGGCTCATTATCATTTTAAAGGATCACTTGTAATTTTCACCATAAGGTTCAACAGAGAAACCTTGGAGTTTTCAATTGAATTAGCTTTATTGGCACATGAATACAGTGAAAAGCTTATAAGTTGCCACTTACAGTGCCATCTTAGATATAAAGATACGTAGGTACAGATTCTTGAGCACAAATTCTTAGGAAAATGAAATTAGAAAATAGAAAAATAAAAAGACCAGCATTACATCAAAAATACCTTCTTAGCTATAACTTAGAAAAAAAAGAGAGATAAAGTTCACAATAAGAGTTCTTCCACGATTATATAATAAAGGAAAGAAAGAAATTGTTAAAATTGCGAATTTATGAAAAAGTCCACTTAGTCCATTTCATGGCTCTACACTTGAGGAGCTGAAAATGTGTTGCTGGAAAAGCGCAGCAGGTCAGGCAGCATCCAGGGAACAGGAGAATCGACGTTTCAGGCATAAACCCTTCTTCAGAAAGGGCTTATGCTCGAAACGTCGATTCTCCTGTTCCTTGGATGCTGCCTGATCTGTTGCGCTTTTCCAGCAACACATTTTCAGCTCTGATCTCCAGCATCTGCAGTCCTCACTTTCTCCTCTACATTTGAGGACTCAATTGCAGCCAAACCTCCACCCCACCAATCCTCTGCATTGGAATTCCAGACCAGCCCCACTACAATGCCAAAGAAAGTGCTGCATGAAGGTACAGGCTGAGTGAAGCTGTCGCAAGGAGACCTAGACCAATGCTGATGAAAACAGCAACCAAAGCTGCCTAAAGGAATCTCAACCTGGACTAGACCAGCTGTGCCACCATGAAGACACTGCAGAAGCCTCAAGGAAAACTTGGAGCGGTGGAATCCCAGGCCTGGATCCATCTTGTCTTCAGCCACTGCCAATGCAGCCATGAGAAATGGTCAGATCCCCACTGCATTGGAATTGTAATGGAACAAAAATAATTCTCATCGTCATTGGCGGTTCCTCACAGGCAAGGATGACTCTTGCACTGTCAGGATGAGCCCATAAGTGGCTGGACAGTCCGATGCAGCAGACTCTGCCACATTTGGGGCAAAAGCTGGTCATGTGAAAGGGTGGGTGCGGAATTGTTACAGCATCACGCTCTTTATGCTATTTTCACCTGTCTTCTGCTTTCTCCCAACTGCAAATCATGAGGTGCTTGCGCATTCCTGGACGCTCCTCTTCCACTTTGGATGGTCTTAGGCCAGTGATTCCCAAGGTGTTGGGGAGAATGTCGCAGTTCACCACTGAGGCTTTAAGGGTATTCCTGAAGCATTTCCTCCTTCCATCTGGGACTCGTCTGCAATTTTGAAATTGGGAGTAGAGTACCTGCTTGGGGAGTCTCATTTCAGCCGATCAAGGGTGGTCAGTGCCTCAATGCTGGGGATGTTGACCTGGTCGAGGATGCTGGTGTTGGTGTGTCTTTCTTCTCAGCAAATACACAGTATCTTGTGTAGGCAGCATTGGTGATACTGCTCCAGCACCTTAAGGTGTCTGTTGTCAACAGTCCACATCTCAGAGCCATACAGAGGGGTGGGAACCATCACAGCTCTGTATAGTATGAGCTTGGTATCAGATCTGATGATGTTGTTCTCAAGCAGCTGAAGTGACTAATGTTCTGTAAAACTTCCCTGTGGATCTTAATAATCACCTGTTCACTCATAATGCTGGACTAGCTTGATGGAGGACCTTCATCTTGTGGATGTTGAGAATGAGTCTAATGCTCTCATAAGCCTCCAGAAAGGTACTGACAATGGTCTGGAGTTTGTCTTCCAAGTTTGCATATATGAGTCATCTGCATATTGCAGCTCCACGACACTTGTTCGGATGACTTTGGTTTTGGCTTGAAGGTGGCAGAGGTTGTATAATTTCCCCTGGTTCTGTCAGTTAATTCCACTCCAACAAGAGCTTATTGGTGGTGAGATGAAGCATTACAGTGAGATAGACCGAGTATTTGTATGATGACACAGCCCTTCTAGAAGTTGATCTGAATGGGGAATGGGTCAGTGGTGGAGCGCTTTGTCATTATCACGACTTCCATGTCATCATGGAGCAGGCAAAGGATGATGACAAGCTTCATGGTGCAGCCAAAGCGGAGAAGGACACTCTGTAATACTTCCAGATTGATGGTGTCAAAGGCCTTTACAAGGTAAAAGAAGGCCATAAACAGGGTTAGTTTTTTTCTGCATTTCTCCTGCACTCGTGCATAATGAAAATTATGTCCATTGTGCCCCTTGTGGCAAGAAACTGCACTGCGATTCCAGGAGGAGTTCCTCAGCCATGAGGAAGAGACAGTTGAGGAGGGTTTTGGTGATGACTATTCCAATGGTCAATAGCAAGGAGATTCCACTTTAATTATGACAGTCGGACTTGTTCTCATTTTCTCAGTATGCTCACAAATGTGGCATCTCGGAGCTCTTCCAGAATGCTCTGCTCATTCCAGATAAGTCAGACAAGGGTGTGTAGCTGCAGGAGGAGGTCTTTTCCTTCACACTTCAATACCTCAGCGGCGATGTCATCTGCTCCAGCAGCCTTGTTGTCCTGAGCTGGTGGACAGGCTTCTCTACTTCATACGGTGCTGGGGTACTGCTGAGCTCAAGGCATTTAGCGTGCTGTGGGATGCAGTCATGTTTATTCGGATTAATGACAGAGCTCTGGTTGGGGAGGTCTCTGAAGTGGTCTCCAATGTTGTTTAATGAGTTCTTTGCTTTTTGATAAGAGTCACTCCATCCTTGGTCAGCAGTGGGGTGGGCCGTTGGGTATTTGGTACGTAGGTGGTTTTGACAGCTCAGAAGAAACCCTGCACGTCATGATTGTCAGCCATTCATTGGGCTTGTAGTGTTTTCTCTACCCACCACCTATTTTTCCTATCACAGGTTTGTTGTTGGGCCTCGGCCTTCAGTTGTCTGTAAGGCAACCCTTTTTCTTCCAAGTGTGGTTGCTGTTTTATACTCAGAAGTGCCATGCACATTCATTTTATCTGTTCTTGGATCTCCTGATCATCGTCATCAAGCCAGCCTAAAATAAGCATAAACTTCCAATTTAAAATCACCACTTGTTAACGAAAAAGTTGGGATTAATTAACTACCTATTGCCAACTATCCAGGAGGTAACCTTCCTATGAGAAAGGAATGAGAATTCAAGTAGAAGATACTTTGCATATGAAAACAGAAATCATTTCCTTGAACTTAGTTGTGTAACCATTTAGGAAAAATTGGCCTACTAAAAGTGTGACATGCCTGATTCATGACATTTATTTTATAGAAGCTGAGATGAATGGAATGAACTCATTCCAGGAACTGAAAGGATACAATGGTATAATTCAATTTTATAGTCAGACATAATTGTTGTAACTCTTATAATTTTTACCTGACAATAAGGTTTATTGCATTTCTTTGGCTTGCTTTAGTTGGATTAGGATTAGGGTTAATACGGTCATGTGGGATGCTTTTACTTTTAAGTATCAGTACTGTAACATATTTGGCATAGAAATATTCTTGAAATTTGGCCACAAACTAACAACCAATGTCTTTAGCAATCAGTCACCGCTTAGGGTCATAGAGATGTACAGCACGGAAACAGACTCTTCGGTCCTACTTGACCAGGCCAACCAGATAGCCTTAACCTAATCTAGTCCCATTTGCCAGCACTTGGCACATATCCATCTAAATCCTTCCTATTCATATACCCATCCAAATGCTTTTGAAATGCTGTGATTGTACCAGCCTCCGCCACTTCCTCTGGCAGCACATTCCATACACACACCATTCTCAGCATGATAAAGTTGCCCCTCAGGTCCATGTTAAATATTTCCCATCTCACCCTAAACCTATACCCCTAGTTCTCAACTCCCCCACCCCAACAAAAACACTTTGTCTATTTACCCTATCCGTGACTGTCATGATTTTATAAACCACTATGAGGTCACCTCGCGGCCTCCAACACTCCGTGAAAAACAACCCCAGCCTATTCAGCCTCTCCCTGTAGTTCAAATCCTTCATTCCTGGCAACATCCTTGTAAATCTTTTATGAACCCTTTCAAGTTTTACAACATCCTTCCGATAGGAAGGAGACCAGAATTGCACGCAATATTCCAAAAGTGGCCTAACCAATGTCCTGTTACAGCCGCAACATGACCTCCCAACTCCTGTACTCAATATTCTGACCAATAAAGGAAAGCATACCAAATGCCTTCTTCACTATCCTATCTACCTATCTACTTTCAAGGAACTATGAATCTGCACTCCAAGATCTCTTTGTTCAGCAACACTCCTCAGAACTTTACCAGACTTTATAAGTCCTGCTCTGAGTTGCCTTTCCAAAATGCATCACCTCACATTTATTTAAATTAAACTCCATCTGCCACTCCTCTGCCCATTGCCTGATCTGATCAAGATCCCTTTGTACTCTGAGGTAACCTTCTTCGCTGTCCACTACACTTCCAATTTTGGTGTCATCTGCAAGCTTACTAACTATATCTCCTATGTTCATATCCAAATCATTTATATAAATGACAAAAAGCAGTGGACCCAGCACCAATCCCTATGGCACACCACTGGTCACAGGCCTCCAGTCTGAAAGGCAACCTTCCACCACCACCCTCTGTCTTCTATCTTTGAGCCAGTTCTGTATCTAAATGGCTAGTTCTCCCTGGGTTCCATGAGACCTTCCTTGTTACCAGGTTACCATAGGGAACTTGGTTGACTACCTTACTGAAGTCCATATTTATCACATCCAGTGCTCTGCCCTCATCAATCCTCTTCATTACTTCTTCAAAAAACTCAATCAAGTTCGTGAGACATGATTTCCCATGCACAAAGCCATGCTGACCAACCCTAATCAGTCCTTGCCTTTCCAAATACATGTAAATCCTGTCCCTCAGGACTGCCTCCAACAACTTGCCCACCACTAATGTCAGGCTCACTGGTCTATCATTCCCTGACTTTTCCTTACCACCTTTCTTAAATAGTGGCACCACGTTAGACAACCTCCAGTCTTCTAGCACCTCACCTGTGACTATTGATAATACAAATATCTCAGCAAGGGGTCCAACAATCATTTCCGTAACTTCCCGCAGAGTATACCTGATCGGGTCATGGGGATTTATCTACTTTTATGCATTTCAAGACATCCAACACCTCCTCCTCTGTAATATGGACATTTTTCAAGATGTCACCATCTATTTCCCCATATTCTATATCTTCTATGTCTTTCTCCACAGTAAACACTGATGCAAATTAGTTGTTTAGCATTTCCCCATCTCCTGCGGCTCCACATATAGGCTGCCTTGCTGATCTTTGAGGGTCCCTTTTCTCTCTATAGTTGCCCTTTTGTCCTTAATGTATTTATAAAATCCCATTGGATTCTCCTTAATCCTTTTTGTCAAATCAATCTCATGTCCCCCTTTTGCCCTCCTGATTTCCCTGTTAAGTATACTCTTAATAAGAACCACCGTTTTCCTTCAAAATGCTTCTTCTATTTCATTCTTCCTTTCACACGGTGCCAGGGAAATACAAGCTGCAGAATAGAAGATTTCATATTTGGATAAACAAATATCCACAATTCCTTCTTTAGTTACAGCACCATTCATTTCTACCTTGACTAAATTTGCATTATAATTTGAAAGTCAGATGTAAATTTCCATCTTATTGATGTGAAACAACTGTACATGTGTCAATCATGTGTCAATACATGGTGCAAAGCGATGTGCTCTAAATGCTCCAGAAAAATGCACAATAGTTAACAATAAACAGATGTGTACAGAGTACATCTGCCATCACAATTTTTAAAGGGAGGTCAGAAACATGGATTTTGACTGTGTTGCCCAGATCGTTAATTGTTTTAAGAGATTCGTTTTTTCCCATGGAGTTATTTGTAATCTTTTTCATTGGATTACTTTTATTTCCCAAAGAGATTTTTAACATATACTTTATACAAACAACTACATTAAACTCTGTACAGAATCATTGCATTGTTGGAGTGCATTCAATCTTTTACCTGGAGCGATTGAATCAATATAGTATCTGCCCAGTGATAGTGAAGTCCGATAGTTCCTTCATTCATGTGAAAGAGTGTAATAAGTCAGAAGTCACACTATACCAGGTCATCATCCAACAGATTAGTGTAAAATTATAAACTTTCACCCGACGAAGGAGCTGTACTCCAAAAGATTGTGATTTTACCTAAATCTATAACCAGGTGACATGTGATTTCTGATTTTGTCCATCCCAGTCTAACACCAGCATGTCCACATCAAAGATTTTACCTAAATCTATAACCAGGTGTCAGGTGATTTCTGATTTTGTCCACCCAGTATAACACCAGCATCTCCACATCAAAGATTGAGAAAAAGCATCCTTACATATTGCTTGGGAGTTACAGCATTTAAGCTGGTAGAATTTAAACTTCAATTAACAAATCTTGAATTCAGAACTAGTCTCAGTCCTAGCATGCATCCGTCAGGTCCAGAGACTTTAGTCTTAAATCCCATTCGTTTCCCTCGTAGTCCTCTGCCATTTGCTGGTTCTCCATTATTATTTCCCCAGCCTCATTCTCTATTGGGCCAATATTGACTTTGATCTCTCAGTTCCATTTTATCTATTTTAAGAAGCTCTTGCTGTCTGTCTTGATATTACTTGCTGAAAGTTGATTTTCTCCCTTTTTATGGTCCTTTTTTAAAACTGTCTCAATAATGCCACCAATTTTTGTGATATTGTATTTTTTTCCTTCAATTTGATGATATCCTTAACTTTCCTGCTAACCAGGATCAGCTCATCCCATTCCGACAAGACATCTGTCTCAGTGTGAGAGGTATTTTTGTGAGTTATAAACTATTTTCTTAAATATCTGCCATAATTCCTCACCCACTTTTGCTGCTAAACTCCTTTCCCAGTCTACTCCATCTTGTTCTGTCCTTATTCTTTTTTATTTACCTTGATTTAATTTGAGCTTAAATTAGTTACTTTCAATCGAAGTTTCTCCCTCTCAAACTGAATATTAAATTCCAACATGTTACAGTCTTTGTTTTCTAGGGAATCATCTATTCTTGGATCACTTACTAAAGCTACTTTGTTATCCATCCACAGATCCAAATTAGTCTGACCCCTGGTTTTATCTATAACGTATTGGTCAAGGAAACTGTTCAAATACACTATGAATTTTTCCTTCTGGCTTACTCTGCCGATCTGACTTTCCCATCTACTTGTAAATTAAAGTCACCCATAATTAAAATAGTGCTTTTCTTAACATATCATGCATTGGGAGTGGTAGACCATGATCCTTGGTCAGAGGTGTGTGCAGTAGCAGATAGATAAGAAGGTAAGGAGGGAGGAGGGTAGGAAGAAGACAGTGGCACTTATCTTGGTGAAGCAGGAAAGATCATCAACCTTCTTCCTACCCTGCTTAAAATATTCCCTTGGAGTGTTGACACTACACTGACTAGGATGGTAAATTCAGACCGGGCTAGCAAAATCTGGTTGTGTGGAGTTCTCTGATAGCCTTGAGTAAATAGAATTGTGCTTCAATACACTGTGATTAGCAGTTCCTGGTTTGCAGTGTCTGACCTGATGCACACGTGGAATTAAATGTGTCCCTGGTGATGGGAATCCCTAAAGTTCTGGGGAAGTGCTAGTACGAGAGTGATATCATCGACTTGTAATGATCTAAGCAGTGGCCAATTCTGTGAAATAATGCACCATAGTTCATTAAAAGAAAACCTTCATGAAACTCCACAAAATTGTTATTAAGCCAACTTTTCATTAAATTCAGTCTTAATATCTTATTCATCTTAAGTAAATTTCCTCATGACTTAAGTGCTAATACCCTTTTCATTTTTTCATGGGATGTTGAAGTTACTGGCAAGGCAATTTGTTATCTATGGCTAATTGGCCTTGAGAAGGCACAACCACATGGTGAAGGAGCAGTGCTCTGAAAGCTAGTGCTTCCAAATAAACCTGTTGGACTATAACCTGGTGTTGTGTGATTTATAACTTTGTACACCCCAGTCCAACACCGGCACCTCCAAATCTTGAGAAGGTTAAACTGACCAACCTTCATGAACTATTGCAGTCTATCCACACACACAATGATAGAAGAAGTTCAAGAATTTTGATCCAGCAAAAGTAAAGTCTTGATAATGTCATTTTAAGTCAGGATTTTGTGTGGTTAAGTAAAACCAAAACACCAAAGAATTGTGGATACTGGAAATCAGAGACAAAACTAGAAATTGCTGGAAAACCTCAGCAGAAAACCTCACCTGCAACCTTCAGTATCCAATATCAAATTCAATGATTTTAGGGCCTGAGCCCCTTCTCCCATGTCCTTACCCCAACCCCCACATGCCAGGCCTTGTCATTACATGCTTACCACAAACAATTATCAGCTACATACGGTCCCCATGAGCAGTTATTCATTCTCTCAGACTAACCTTTAACCATTCCTTTGTCTGCTGAACTGTTTTTCTCTCTCACGGCTCCATCTCCATTTATCATTTACTCCTTCCCTCTCTCCCCATCCCTTTTCTAGTGTATATACAAACACTTTTTCAGCTGCAATCGGACAAAGAAGAGTCTCTGGAACTGAAACATCAGCTCTGCTTTCACTCCACTGATGTTGCTCTACCCACTGATACTTTTTTCCCAGCAATTTCTGATTTTGCTGGTGGAGAAATTCAGCAGGTCTGACAGCAACCATGCAGAGAGAAACAGAGTTAACATTTTTAGTCAAATATAACACTTGTTGGAAGTTCCATTCCAATTTTCTCTCTAACACTAATAAGGGGCAGCCTGGTGACTCAGTGGTCAGCACTGCTGGCTCACAGTATCAGGGACCTGGGTTTGATTCCACTCTCGGATGACTGTGTAGAGTTTGTACGTTTTCCCAGCATCTCCATGGGCTTCCTCCAAGTGCTCTGATTTCCTACCACAGTCAACAGATGCTCAAGTTAGTTGGATTGACCATGCTAAATTGCCTACACTGTCCAGGCATGTGTGGTTAGCCATGGGAATACAAGTTACAAAGGTCAGTGTGGACTTAATGGGCTGAATGGCTTGCTTCCACTTTGTAGGAATTCTATGATTCTCAATTCTAAGATGTCCTTAACCCTGTCTCAGTCAAATAACATAGACCTTAGGACTACCATGTTTTGCTACAGAGGACAACATTTATTCCTTTACTATACTCACTTCCACCAATAATACATTCCTTTTAACTCCCTGAACCTGAATGGCCCCTGTACCACAGTGTTTTGATCAGTTTGCTCATCCTTCCTGAAGTTCCTGCTCTCATCCACAATGGCTGAAGAACCATGCAGCTATTGGATAAAGAAAAGGGTTGAGGTTCCTTTACATTTTCCTTAGAGATCCCCACACTTACTGTGCTCATAGTTATATACTCCTATCTCTGATCACAGACAAAATTTGAAGTACTTACCTTACAGGACTGCCTCCTGAAATAAAATGATTAGATTAGAAGTAAAATTAGAAGTAACTGACCCTTTGTCCTGATGCATTGTAATGAATGAAGCTCATCAACTCTGATGTGAATTCCTTGGAACTGTAGCCCATTACTGAAGATGTGGTTGTTATAGAATGCCCAGAAGGCATTCAATAAGCTGTTACACAAAATGTTATTGCACTAATTAGAAACTCATGGATTTGAAGGCACTGTATTAGTATGGATAGAGTGACTAACTAACATAAAACAAGGAGCCAGGATAAATGCATCATTTTCTGGTTGGCACACTGTGACTAAAGATGTGCTGCAGGGATCTGTGCTGGAGATTCAACCATTTACAATTTATTTTAATGTTTTATTAATGAAAGGACTCAATGCATTTTAGCTAAATTTACTGACTATGCAAAGAAAGATGGAAAAGTAACTTGTGTGGAGGACTGAGAATCTTCTATGAGATTTGCTAGGATAAGTGGAGTGGCTAGCTTAGTGGCTAGCAGTGCAGCCTCACACTGCCAGGGGCCCGGATTCGATTCCCACCTGGGGTGACTGTGTGGAGTTTGCACATTCTCTGTGTGGCTTTTTTTGGGTGCTCCAGTTTCCTCCCACTATCCAAAGATGTGCAGGTCAGGTGAACTGTCCATGCTCAGGTGCCCATAGTGGCAGATGCATTAGTCAGGGATAAATATTTGTAGAGGAATGGGTCTGAGGGGCGGGTTACTCTTCAAAGGGTTGGTGTGGACTTGTAGCGCTGAAAGGCCTGTTTCCATACTGTAGGTAATCTTAAAAAGAAAGTGGGAACATTAGCAGATGAAATGTGAAAACATAGAACATAGAACATAGAAAAATACAACGCAGTACAGGCCGTTTGGCCCTCGATGTTGCGCCGATCCAAGCCCACCTAGCCTATACTAGCCCACTATCCTCCAGATGCCTATCCAATGCCCGTTTAAATGCCCATAAAGAGGGGGAGTCCACCACAGCTACTGGCAGGGCATTCCATGAACTCACGACTCGCTGAGTAAAGAATCTACCCCTAACATCTGTCCTATACCGACCACCCCTTAATTTAAAGCTATGCCCCTGAGGATATTCATTTTGAGAGAAGAATAAAAAAAAGAGGTAGTACCGAATACCGTGGTGCAGGGGTATTTGGGTGTCTTCACAGATGAATCATAAAAAAATTACATAAACTGCACATAATTTGGAAGGCTAGTGGAATGTTAGCTTTAGTTTCAAAGAGGCTAACGTATAAATGTAAAGAAATCTTGTGTCACAAAGCTAGTCCTTTTTCTCAAAGTTACTGTGTCCTTGATGTTTTTCAGATGGGTCGTAAAACAGTCCAGGCTCCGAAAAGGCTGAGTTGGTGCAGAGATGAATGGTTTATTGGGGTCCTTTTTTGTTTACCCCTGAACAGATGATACCTCAGGCCAAAGGCATTCGTGTTTTTGAAATAACTTGTATAAGGAAAGGAGAGTGGGCAGTCCTGGCAGCTAAGGATTTTTGGTTCAGTTCAGCAGTTGGGTGTATGAAGAAAGGTGGGTACTCTCTCTCCTTCTGCCCTTCTAATTTTGAACTATAAGTTGCCTGTGCCATGTTTTATTGTTTGCGCTAAGGAATGTGTGTGTTTTCGGAACAGCATCATTAAGTCGGGTTTGGATAGGATAAGTGATTGGGTACTTAGCTGAAAATGTGTTGCTGGAACAGCGCAGCAGGTCAGGCAGCATCCAGGGAACAGGAGAATCAACGTTTCGGGCACAAGCCCTTCTTCAGGAATGAAGAAAGTATGTCCAGTAGGCTAAGATAAAAGATAGGGAGGAGGGACTTTGGGGGGGGGGGCGTTGGAAATGCGATAGGTGGAAAGAGGTCAAGGTGAGGGTGATAGGTCAGACTGGGGTGGGGGCGGAGAGGTCAGGAAGAAGATTGCAGGTTAGGAAGGCGGAGTAGGCGGAGCGTTTCAGGGAACACCTCTGGGACACCCGGACCAACCAACCCAACCACCCTGTGGCTCAACACTTCAACTCCCCCTCCCACTCCACCAAGGATATGCAGGTCTTTGGACTCCTCCATCGCCAGACCACAACAACACGACGGTTGGAGGAGGAGCGCCTCATCTTCCGCCTAGGAACCCTCCAACCACAAGGGATGAACTCGGATTTCACCAGTTTCCTCATTTCCCCTCCCCCACCTTGTCTCAGTCAAATCCATCAAACTCAGCACCGCCTTCCTAACCTGCAATCTTCTTCCTGACCTCTCCGCCCCCACCCCAGTCTGACCTATCACCCTCACCTTGACCACTTTCCACCTATCGCATTTCCAACGCCCCTCCCCCAAGTCCCTCCTCCCTACCTTTTATCTTAGCCTACTGGACACACTTTCCTCATTCCTGAAGAAGAGCTTGTGCCCGAACCGTCGATTCTCCTGTTCCCTGGATGCTGCCTGACCTGCTGCGCTGTTCCAGCAACACATTTTCAGCTCTGATCTCCAGCATCTGCAGACCTCACTTTCTCCCCTAAATGATTGGGTATTCTATTTTCTGTTCTTTGTGTTTCATTCCATAATTTTGTAAATAAATTTTGTTTGTTTAAAACTTGGCAGTCCACCCAAATAATCTAAAACAGGAATATCCACTCTACACCTAGGTAAACAAATAGCAAAGTTACGGTCAGGGCTACCTACTTAAAGAGGATTTGAGGGTTCTGGCCTAGTCCATAACACTTGTTACAAATGTACAAGGTGTTTGTGAAATCGTATCTAGATTATCCTAAACAGTTTGGTTTCCTTCTCTAAGAATGGATATACTTGCATTGGTATCAATTTATAGGAGATTGATTCCTGGATTTAGTGGTTGTATTATGAGCAGTGCTTGAGCACATTGGGTCTATGAATATTAGTGTTTAGAAGAGATCATCTTATTGAAACTGTAAAAATCTGACAAGGTAGATGTGAAGGGTTGTTTCCCATCACATAGCAACGGAGAGCAGAGAATTTAGTTTCAGGGGTATCACCCATTTAAGATGACAATGAAACTATTTGTCCCAGAGAGTTATGAATCTTCTGCATTATTTTCTCCAAAGTCTTGTAAATTCTGTTTCATTGAATATCTTCAAGGCTGAGTAATACAGATTTTTGAACTATAAAACAATTAAATAGAGGTATCAGACAATAAAACAGAGTTGATGCACAATTAGATTGGACAATACCTTATTGAATAATGAAACAGGCTCCAAGGGAAATAAGATTTACTCTTGCTCCTATTTCCTACCTTGATATGTTTTAGATTCAGTTAATAAGGAATTTGATAGGCACCATATGAAAACATTTTCAGGATTATGGGAAAAATATGGTGGAACAATACTGGCAAAGTTATTCTTGTAAAGAACCATTATAAACCTGATTTGGAGATGCCGGTGTTGGACTGGGGTGTACAAAGTTAAAAATCACACAACACCAGATTATAGTCCAACAGTTTAGTTGGAAGCACTAGCTTTCAGAGCACCGCTCCTTCATCAGGTGATTGTGGAGTACACAATTGTAAGACAGAATTTACAGCAAAAGTTTACAGTGTGATGGAACTGAAATTATATATTAAAAAAATACCTTGATTGTTTCTTGAGTCTCTCATCTGTTAGAATGACCATGATAGTTTCACTTCTTTCATATGTAAATCACAAAACCTTTTTAAAAAGTTACATTCTAGTGAAAGAACCAGTTTCCTAAACCACTTCTAGGAAAGAAACTAAATTAGCTTCTAAACTCAACACTGATGTCATTGAATCCCTACAGTATGGAAGCACCATTCAGCCCATCGGGTTTACACTGATGCTCCAAAGAACATCCCAGCCAGATCAATCCCTCCACCCTATCCCTATAAACCTGCATTTCCCATGGCTAGTCCA
The DNA here is from genome assembly GCF_037043375.1 of Chiloscyllium plagiosum. Lineage (NCBI taxonomy): Eukaryota > Metazoa > Chordata > Chondrichthyes > Orectolobiformes > Hemiscylliidae > Chiloscyllium > Chiloscyllium plagiosum. The sequence goes on along the minus strand of NW_028270154.1, from coordinate 68,352,646 downwards.
TCTCTCTTGCACATCCCTGGGCACTATGGGCAATTTAGCATGGCCAATCCATTAAGCCTGCATATTTTTGAACTGTGAGAGGAAACATGAACACCTCGAGGAAACCCACACAGACACAGCGAGAACATGTAAACTCCACACCGGCAGCCAATATCCATTAACACCACAAGGGTTTTCAGTCACCTGATCTCTGACAAGTGTTTAATTTAAATCAGTATTCCAAAAGGACTCTCTGACCTTGATATTTTGAAAAAAAACCTTCACAAAATAAACTAACACCATATGTCAATATTTTGAAATCCAAGCTACAAAAAATATTACTATACAAATTAAACACCTTTTGTCATGCCTCACATACTTAGTATGGTTGAAAGCTTGCACGCACAACTCACAGCATGCACTCACTGGCAAATAACTATGACAAGCATATCAATGAAAATGCATTTAAAACATCCACCAATATGTATCTCACTATCTGGAAAGATAATGGTTGGTGCTTGACAGAAACAGTAGCAAGAAACTAGAGAACAACAAGCATGCCTGTTATTTCAGTGCAGGTGCAGGCAACGTGGACTACCATAGGAGCGGATATCAATGTGGCATCAAGGCAGGGCCTGCAAGACAAGTTGTGAAGATATAAATTACATAACTACATAACTCCCTCTTATTAGAAAATCTCTTGTGACTCCCAACTAGCAGATGATGGAAGGACTACTTCGGCTTCAAGTCTTCCCTCACCACAATATAACCTTATTTCTTTACCTCAGTGACCCAGTAATTGTAAACCTTTAATCAGTGGAGGAAACAAAATCAGTGAAAATGAAGAGACAATATCAATCTTACACTTCCAGCTAATAGTTCAAATATTAATTGCTCATATTTTAAAGTTTGCACGGTTGTGGTACCTGTTCAAGGTGAGACATGCAGACAAGGGGCTGTAATTAGATGGTGGAATGGGGGTTGTTTGTGGTGGAGGGTGTTATGGGAAAATCACCAGTCTCGGAGTCAGAGTCGGGGTTCAATGACTGAGTTTATTGCACAAGGAAATACCGGAGCTCTGGGAAGAGAAAGACACCAATAGCACAGTTGTCAGCTGCGATTCTTCTCTCTACATGTCAAGATACTTTTATACATCTTGCGTTACAATAGGTCAGTGATGAGATTATTGTCTTTGTAACATAGTTTGTTTATGGTAATCATTGCAGAATCATTGATAGTTTTGATACAGTCATTGTCAGTTCAGCACAGCCTTTGTTAATTTCAGCACAGTTGTTGTTAGTTTAAATGCAGACATTGTCAGTTTCAATGTTTGTGCGGAAATCCATTGCTCTAGTAAAGTGCACTAATCGCTCTTCTGAGAAGGACAATTACTGCAGCACTCTGTATTGAGCCCATATCAAGCTGTTAGCATTTCTACAAAAGGTGTTGGCTGGACGCAGACACTTTGGCGAGCAGTGTTCATTACTCATGTGTATTCTCACCCACACCCACCTTAAAATGATCAACTAGGTTGTGAGTGCATTGTGCTGGCATTCTGGTAGCCCCAGGCAGTGTCTGTATTTGCTATGCTGTCTCTTTCCATACTGTGGTCCAGTGGCCATGTCATGTGCCAAGTGGCCAACTGATGGCTCAGAGGCTAACTTGTGTGTCCGTGTGCCCAATGTGACCGTGTCCCGAGCCATCTCCTACTTCACTCCCACCCTTTGTGGTCAAGTAGGCGACTTCACAGATCTCCCACGGACCACCCAATTTACATGTAGAGGTAGGTCACCTCTCGGAGCTCCTCCTCCCGAGGAGTATCATGGAGTGTCAATTTCGTTGAGGGCTCTTCCATGGTGACACTCGCTGTTGGTACAGTTCTCATTAGTAGTGTCTCACAGCAGAGCTATAAACACCCGAAATCCACACTGCATGCCAGTGTAAATGCAATGAGGAGAACAATCCCATGTGCCAAATAGGGTCCCCAAGATTGGACCAGTAGCCAGCTGTCTGTAATTGTGGCTCCCTGTCCAAAACTGTCCAGCTGGTCATGGATATTCTTGATGGTTTTTGTAACATTATAAGAGGCATCAATAACATGGGTAATACAATTGCCACCAATAATTGTACAAACTCTCCCTTGCTGTGCTAATTGATAATCCACTGCGTAATGTGGCAGCTGTGTGCAGTATCTGAGTTCAGCCAGCTCTGTGTTAATTGATTCCAGAGCTTTCGAGATACTATTGCCTAGGATAGTCAGGCCACAAACAAGACCATTTCAGTTTTTAGCGCTGACGACCCCTGCTGTGCCCCCTCAAAGATAGAGATCCCAGGAATCCATGTAATGATGCCCCAAAGTGGTGGGAGCCTGCACAGAACACCTGACTGATGGAGCAGGTCACTATCCTTCTCCAAATATTTCCCCCACTGGAGTATGGTACAGTAAGGGTGCAATTATCCCTACTGTGAACAACTTTGGGAGGTCTGGGGTATCTGTCATGTAAGTCCCCTTAAACAGGAAAACAAATCCCATTGCTGCTCGGTAACAGACATTGTCCTGTTCTTCCGTTTGTCTGTCCACCCATGTCACCCCGATCCCCTTGCTGGTAAGTATCGAACGGGTACATCCATTACACTGACCAAATATGAACTGTCTGCCCGTGGTCACATTCAAGCATGCCTGCTCACTGCAAGTGCAGATAAACTGTCCCCTAGTGACCGTACAGCACTAATAAGTGCACTGAGTCTGGACCTATGAGTCATTTTTGGGAACCAGGGCATAAATGCATCCCCATCCCTGTCCTGTGAAACAGAATTTCCGCCGTCATTTCCGCCACCTCCAAATGGACCCCACCACCAGTGATATATTTCCCTCCCCTCCCCTATCAGCGTTCCAAAAAGACCACTCCCTCCATGACTCCCTCGTGAGGTCCACACCCCCCACCAACCCAACCTCCACACCCGGCACCTTCCCCTGCAACCGCAAGAAATGCAAAACTTGCGCCCACACCTCCCCCCTTATTTCCCTCCAAGGCCCCAAGGGAAACTTCCATATCCACCACAAATTCACCTGCACCTCCACACACATCATCTATTGCATCCGCTGCACCCGATGTGGCCTCCTCTATATTGGGGAGACAGGCCGCCTACTTGCGGAACGTTTCAGAGAACACCTCTGGGACACCCGGATCAACCAACCCAACCACCCCGTAGCCCAACACTTTAACTCCCCCCTCCCACTCCACCAAGGACATGCAGGTCCTTGGACTCCTCCATCGCCAGACCATGGTAACACGACGGTTGGAGGAAGAGGGCCTCATCTTCTGCCTGGGAACCCTCCAACCACAAGGGATGAACTCAGATTTCTCCAGTTTCCTCATTTCCCCTCCCCCCACCTTGTCTCAGTCAAATCCCTCGAACTCAGCATCGCCTTCCTAACCTGCAATCATCTTCCTGACCTCTCCGCCCCCACCCCACTCCAGCCTATCACCCTCAACTTGACCTCCCTCCACCTATCGCATTTCCAAAGCCCCTCCCCCAAGTCCCTCCTCCTTACCTTTTATCTTAGCCTGCTGGACACACTTTCCTCATTCCTGAAGAAGGGCTTATGCCCGAAACGTCGATTCTCCTGTTCCTTGGATGCTGCGCTTTTCCAGCAACACATTTTCAGCTGTGAAACAGAATAGGTGATTGCCGGGTTTTAAATTGGTCTTCCCTTCCCTAGGCTGCGGGCTCCGGCCCCATGGGCCGGTGGTCCTGTCCAGCTGCACACATTATCCTGGAGTCCCTGCTTGTATTTCCCCATCAGCCCTTTACACGGCGCTCCCCAGGTATCTACTGTATACAGACTGCGAGGAGTCCATACACCAGGGTAGCCACAAATAGTGATTCCACTTATCGCGCCAGTGGGTAGCAGACAGTTCGGTTCCCATGCAAGCTTAGGATTTTATAGAAGAAGTTATCCTCAAATCCTGACATGCTCCCGACAGGTGTGACACTTAAACATAGTGAAATACATTCAGGTATGTACATTTTGCAGTTAAAATAAAGTTAACAGTCGGTCTTTGTGTTTGTCAGGAGATGCAGTTGTGCTTCTGTGTAGTTTGTTCTGTTGTGTTTTTGGTGCTCCATCTGGGATGACTGTCTTGTCCACCGCTCCTGTTTGCACCTGGGGAATGGTCAATGACATTTGTTTGGTCACAGGAATCTTTAAATGGTTTTATTGGGTCCAGTGCTTCCATATGCCTTTCCCTTTAAGTCTATGTGGGCACAGGTGTCCCCACTTATTACCACGTTGTATGGCCCATTCCATTTTGGGGCAAAGCCTGGTTTGTCAGGCAATGCTCGAACTAGGACGCAGCTTCCTGCTGCTTGGATGCTAGGGAAGACTTCGAGTTCCCCTGCCTTGTCTTTTTTGTCCTGTTTATCAGTTACACATTTCCACATCCCTTTCATTTGGGTGCTCAATTCTATGACATATCACCGAATTTTGTCTCTTAGTGGACCTACAACGGTGCCACCTGTGATTATTGTCTCTGGCAATTGCATTGCTCGCCCAGTCATTAATTCATATGGTGTTAGCCCAGTTGCCTAATTCATGGTGGCTCTTAATCACATTAGTATGGTTGGCAGCACTTCAGCCCATGTTCTGCTTGAGGTTTGTATAGCCTTAGCTAAAGTATTTTTGAGTGCTCTATTCATTCTCTCTACCATCCTTGAGCTCTGGGGGGGTGATGGGGAATGTGTAATTTTTGTCTAATGCCAAGTAATTGGCAGACAGTCTTCATAACCTCGCCTGTAAAATGTGTCCCTTGGTCGGAGTCGATTTGGAGAGGTACCTCCTCCACGAATATTCTGGTGACAGTGGTCGCAGTGCAGCTTTTGGTCAGGACTGCTTCTACCACTGGGTGAATTGGTCTATGATAACCAGGCAGCACGTTTTCCCACAGGAGAGTGGTAGTGGCCCTGTAAAATCCATCTGAAGGTGTTCCCAGTGTCCCCTAGGCCTGGGCTGGTGTCCCATCCTAACTTTTATGGGTCTCCCTGGGTTATATTGTGCACAAATCATGTGCCTGTGGCAGTACTTGGCCACGTCTCTTCCCATTCCCTTCCACCACCACTCTCTCCCTAGGCATGTTATCATGGCCTCTCTACCTGTATGGGAGACACCATGGTGCAGTTCAAGGAATGTGTTCTGTATACATGCTGGTGCTATCACCTTGTCTGCTTGCCTCCAGACATATCCTCCCCTTTGAATGCCCCTAAAGTTTCCATTGCTCTCACTCTTCCTGCGGGGTGTCCTCTTGAGCTGCTGAGTTTGGATAGCGTCTTTTGCTAATTCAATTATGGCTAGTCTCGTTAATGACTTCTTGCTCTAAGGCTTTCTGAACTGCTTGGTCTGCTGCCTGGTTTCCTTTGAATTTTAGCCATTCTGGGCTCTCTTTTGCTGGCTCTTTTTAATGGGCCTTTATTTTTATTACTCAGCCTCTTTTGGCTATTCACTGGCACACAATAGTGCCTGAAATCTTAATTGATATCTGGTAGGAGCTCCCCCAGCAGTGGTGAACCCTCTTGTGCCCCATGCCACCATGTAGTCATGGGCAACAGCGAAGCATTTATTCACGGTTTCTCCTTTTGCTAGTTCCAGGCTTTCATGAGTGCTACCAGTTCTACTACCTTTGTGGGCAGACTTTCATCAATCCTTCTGGACAAAACTGTTTCTAACTTATCAGCTATCTCAGCCCATCCTGTTCAGGGTGACCCTGCTGCGTATTTTCGTGACCTGTCCATGAAGAGGGTCTCCTTAATTGTATCTAGAGGGGTATCCTTTACTCTCCCCCATCTTCATCCCCATCTATATCCCCACAGTTGTGCGGTTCCCCTGTGTCTAGAATTCCCTCAACTGAGTTTTCTCCTGTATCCCTAACTATTACCACAGACTAACTTGGGGGTAAAAGAACTGCCTCCCACTTTGCTCTTCTGATATTGGAGATGGCCTTCAGTTTCCCTGTGTTTAGCATCTCTACTAGGGTGTATTTAGTGTGGAAGGTGACATTCCCTGTCATTACAATGGGCTCGCTAACTCTAACGGCCCAAGCAGCGCAGTCTAAAGCTGCTATGCACCTGGTCAACCCGGTGACTACCGGCCCTTCTGTAGTTGTGTAGTGCCCTACAGGCCTTCTCCTGCTACCGTGGTCTTGGGTGACCACTGTGGAGTAAAAACCTTCCTCATTATTACAGTGGATGTAAAAGTCCTTGCTGGTATCTGTTAACCTTAGCCCAGGGGCCGATATGAGTTGAGTTTTAAGCTGACTGTACATAGGATTGCCCTAAAGAAAATATTTACAAGGATGTTGCCAGGTTGGAGGATTTAAGCTATAGGGAGAGGTTGAATAGGCTGGGGCTGTTTTCCCTGGAGCATCGGGGGCCATGGGGTGACCTTATAGAGGTTTATAAAATCATGAGGGGCATGGATAGGATAAATAGACAAGGTCTTTTCCCTGGGGTGGGGGAATCCAGAACTAAAGGCCAAAGGTTGAGGTTGAGAGGAGAAAGATATAAAAGTCACCTAAGGGGAAAATTTTTTATGCAGAGGGTGGTACATGTATTGAATGAGCTGTCAGAGGAAGTGATGGAGGCTAGTACAATTGTAACATTTAAAAGGCATCAGGATGGATATATGAATAGGAAGGGTTTGGAGGGATATGGTCCAGGTGCTGGCAGGTAGAACTAGATTGAGTTGGGATATCTGGTTGGCATGGACAAGTTGGACCAAAGGGTCTGTTTCCGTGTTGTACATCTCTATGACTCTATGACTCCTCCTGTTCTAGCCCCCAGATCACATGTTCCAAGGTGGACTTGCCTCCTTTAATTAATCGCTGGATCGGTTCAGCCAATTTTCCGAACTCAGGTATAAAGCTCCGACTGTAATTGAATAGCCCCATGACCTTTCTGACTCCCCAGATAGTGGTAGGTCGTGGCATCTGTTGGATTGCCTTCTTGCAGTTGTTGGGCATTTCTTTGAGTCCTGGGATATGAGGTGTCCCAGGTATAAGACTTGTGTTTTGCCACTTTTTGCCTTTGTGGGGCTGACTTTTAACCCTGTGGTTGACAATTCCTGCAATACTAGACATAAAACTTCGTTGTGTCCTGACCCGGACCCTGAGGCAATTAGGATATCATTTACATTTCAGAGGTCAGTGCCCTCTGTAAATCTACTCTCTTAGAATGTCGCTCATCGCCCTGTGAAAAATGGTGGGGCTGTTGTGGAGCCCTTGTAGCAGGCGAGTCAACATGTACTGCCTGTTCCTTACTGTAAAAGCAAATTTGTTCTGGGACTCAGGGTGTAATGGGATAGACCAGAAACCGTTGGCGATGTCTAAAACAGTAAAAAAAATCTTGTGCACATGGGCCATGCCATTTAAAATGGTGAAGAGCTCTGCTACAATGGGGTGCAATTTGGGGGTGACCTTATTTAGTTCTTTATAATCAATGGTGAGCCTATAGCTCCCATCAGGTTTTAGTACTGGCTGCGTTGGGGGATTAGTTGTACTTGTGGTTTCTTTCAGGATTCCCTGTTTCACTATTCCTTGCATTATCTCCACAACTGCCTTTTCTGCATTGGGTTTTATTGGGTATTGTAGATGGGGCTTATGCTCTGGTCTGGGAACCCTTATCAGGTCAATGTTAACTTGACCTGTATCTAACTTTGTTTCTACCCATGCACCAGGGATGGAGGTGCAGATGGCTCCAACTCCCCCCTTTTCGAGGTTCCAATCCCTACTGGTGACTGTAGCCATTTTACTAGTTTCAAGTGACTTGTAAGTTTTCCAATCTCAGTCTTCCGACAGTCCTGTCTGGACCAAGTCAATTTCCCTTTTGCACAATCGATTAGAACATTTCATGAGATCGTCGCCCATTATGGTGCCCTAGTTATTTTGGCATACATAGAATCTCATGGGGATATATATATCATTTATTTCTACGAGGGTAGTTTCAGTTGGGTAAGCTGGTGTTTTATCCCCTCCTACCCCAGTAAAGTGAATCATTTTATTTGTGTGGGGTAAGGGTATGTTTGTGATAGGTAGAGCTGCTCCTGTGTCTACTAGCATTTCACATTTCATCCCTCCTATTACTGCGGGTATGTAAATTATCCCCTCTGCCTTGCAGTCATGAATGGGGGCAGCTGGTTGTCAGCTCTTCCAACCTCGGTACTTCCCGCAGTTCTGCAGTGTTCCGAGTGGTGTTTGGGGTGCCCCATGCTTTTCCCAGCATACTGCTTCTATGTGTCCTCTTCTTTTGCAGTGGCTGATGTATTTTACATTGTTCCCTGATCTATCTCCTGCTCGTGGAACGCTACACTCTCTAGGAAAGTGTCCCTGCCACTCACAGTTGTGCAAGGTCATTTTATTTTACTCTCACCTCCATTCCGGTAGGCTGCTTTGTCAGATCTTCCCTTTATTGCAGGAGCTTCTGCCTCTTGCACCCCATTAGCCCACTTAACTAGATCATCATAATCCTGGGACATTATTACTTCCATTTTCAGGATATCTTGGTGGGCAATGGATAGCTCTTCCCACGTGGTTAAAGATGCCCTCCAATGCATCTCGTCCACATCCCGCACCTCCGCCCTCAGACCCCACCCCTCCAACCGTAACAAGGACAGACCACCCCTGGTGCTCACCTTCCACCCTACCAACCTTTGCATAAACCAAATCATCCGCCGACATTTCCACCACCTCCAAAAAGACCCCACCACCAGGGATATATTTCTCTCCCCACCCCTTTCCGCCTTGCGCAAAGACCATTCCCTCCGTGACTACCTGGTCAGGTCCACGCCCCCCTACAACCCACCCTCCCATCCTGGCACCTTCCCCTGCCACCACAGGAACTGCAAAACCTGCGCCCACACCTCCTCCCTCACCTGCATCCAAGCTCTTAAAGGACCTTCCACATCCATCAAAGTTTTACCTGCACATCCACTAATATCATTTATTGCATCCGTTGCTCCCGATGGGTCTCCTCTACATTGGGGAGACTGGACGCCTCCCTGCAGAGCACTTTAGGGAGCATCTCTGGGACACCCGCACCAATCAACCACACCACCCTGTGGCCCAACATTTCAACTCCCCCTCCCACTCAGCCGAGGACATGGAGGTCCTGAGTCTCCTTCACCGCTGCTCCCTCATCACCAGACGCCTGGAGGAAGAACGCCTCATCTTCTGCCTCGGAACACTTCAACCCCAGGGCATCAATGTGGACTTCAACAGTTTCCTCATTTCCCCTTGCCCCACCTCACCCTAGTTCCAAACTTCCAGCTCAGCACTGTCCCCATGACTTGTCCTACCTGCCTATCTCCTTTTCCACCTATCCACTCCACCCTCCCCCCGCCCCGGACCTATCATCTTCATCCCCTCCCCACTCACCCATTGTACGCCATGCTACTTTCTCCCCACTCCCACACTCCCCTAGCTTATCTCTCCACGCTTCAGGCTCTCTGTCTTTATTCCTGATGAAGGGCTTTTGCCCGAAACGTCGATTTTACTGCTCCTTGGATGCTGCCTGAACTGCTGTGCTCTTCCAGCACCACTAATCCAGAATCTGGTTTCCAGCATCTGCAGTCATTGTTTTTACCTCCTAAATAATTGTTCCCCACATTAAGAGGCTCCTTCCCCTTCAAGTTCCTTAGTGACCGTGATTCTGCTCCAGTGAGTGGGAGCATTTCCTAGCATCCTCTGGAATTTTGTCTTTAAAGTCGGTGAAGGGGGCCTGCTGGGCATCTATCTCAGCTGTAAGGGTGACGGCACGTGTCCACCATCCTTCCCTAAAGTTTCAGGCTACTGTGGAGTCGGGTCCGCCAGCTATCTGCCTCTACTTGTCCGCTGGGCAAGCTGCCCAGACTAGCCTGTGTATGTCCCTCCAAGTGTTTTTGGTGCGCTACCCATACACTATCCAGCTCTTCTCAGAACCTGGTGTTTGCAGTCTGAGGCTGTAATTTGCCTTGGGAGGCCATAATCTGCTGCTTCTCCCCTGGGGTGAAGGATTTATAGTTCGCTTTGGGTTATGATTCTGTTCCTCCTTTGGTAGTGGGCACTAAGTTATACTCTTGCATGATTCGTCCAATGGAGGGAGCAATCAGTCCCTGCTGGATGGTTTTATAGAAGGGGAAAGTGTCAATTTCTCTCTCCTCTTGTATTTTTTCTAATGTGAATTCTAGATCCTTAATCCTGCTCTCCAGCTCTTTAACTTGTTCCTGGTCCTTTCTCCACCTACTCATGGAGGTACTCACTTGTTCAATTAGGCTTGCTAACTGGTATACTAACATTACCCCTATCTTTTTAGTTTTATTCCGTTTCTGCTTATCTATCCACTCTCTCTTTTGTGCACATGTCTGAGATGGGTCCCAACTACTTTTCTTCATTTGCTCTGTCAACCCTTGTCTGTCTGCCTTGTATTTCTCAAGAAGAGAATCTTCAGTGTCCCCTTTCAAACTTTGATCTATCATTTAGCAGATTGTGTACCCCCGGATACCACCAACAATAAAGTGTTCCTAATTCAGTCGGGACATCTCTACCCTCTGACCAATAATACTATCCCAGCACCATCCGTACAGCTGTAGCAGCCTCCTCGTAAGATGTGCTCTCTACCGGTTGGACTTCTCTACCCTCCTGGCCCTCCTGGTACTAGTCGGTACCTACTGGTCGGCTGGGAATGCTGGTTCAATAGTCTACCAGTGGGATGTCTCTACCCTCCCAACTACCTCTACTGACCCAACACCTCCCAGTAGGCCCAGAAACCTGCCTCTAGCCTGGTGTGCTCTCTACCAGTGGGACTCTTTACCCTCCCAGCCACCGCCATTATTCAAGCTCTGTCGTTCTTCTACAGGCTGACGGGGTGTCAGGGTTACTCACAGTATCCATGCTCCCCACCCTTGTTACATGGGCTCCACTGAGGTTTGGCTCTTGGTCAGAGTGATCAGCTCCTCTACCTCACCACATTGGAAATTACAAGCACAAACAGCACCAAACTTTTAACTTAAACTCTAACTGGACCCTGCATTGTTCGCCCCTACAGAGTCCGGTGTTACCTGAATTTGCCACTTGTGCTTCACAACTTCTAGTGCCCTGAGCTCCAGCTCCTCAATTCCCACTTCAAATCTGAATCATTGCAGAATCAATTATAGTTTTGATACTGTCATTGTCAGTTCCAATCCAGCTTTTGTTAATTTTAGCATGGTTGTTGTTAATTTCAGCATAGACATTCAATGTCTGTGCGGAAATCCATTGCGCTAGTAATGGCCGCTAATCGGTCTTCCTGAGAAGAACGATTACTGCAGCCCTGGCTATTAGCACTCTGTATTGAGTCCATATAAAAGGTGTTGGCTGCGGGCAGTGTATGTTAGTTATGTGTATTCTCTTCCCCACCCGCCTTCAACTAATCAACTAGGTTGTGAATGCATTGTGCTGGCATTCTGGTGGCCCAGGCAGTGTCTGTAATAGCTGTGCTGTCTCTTTCCATATTGTGGTCCAGTGGCCATGTCATGTGTCAAGTGGCCAACTGATGGCTCAGCGGCCATCTTATGTGTCCATGTGCCTAGTGTCACCCTGCCTTGTGCCATCTCCTACTTGGAGGAGAAAGTGAGGTCTGCAGATGCTGGAGATCAGAGCTGAAAATGTGTTGCTGGAAAAGCGCAGCAGGTCAGGCAGCATCCAGGGAACAGGAGAATCGACGTTTCGGGCATAAGCCTGAAGATTCCTGAAGAAGGGCTTATGCCCGAAACGTCGATTCTCCTGTTCCCTGGATGCTGCCTGACCTGCTGCGCTTTTCCAGCAACACATTTTCAGCCATCTCCTACTACAAGAGGAACAAAGCATTGAGTAGCTATCTACTCACCAGACTGAGATCACAGGTTAGTTCTGCTGTAAACATCAGCTGAGGACATCAATGAGTTAGGCTTCTAACTAGGTCAATGTAATATTTCATGAGCAGTGCAAATAATCTCAATCACATCTTCCTATTCGCCAAAAGTTCTACAGTGTAGAAGTGTAGAAGCACTGCTCATGAAGTATTAGCTCAGGTAGAATCCATGCAGTAAGAGGCTGGCTGCATTTCAGCTGCCTATCATTTTTGTGATCTTCTATTTCCTGCAGTACTTAATCCTTCACTTTTTCCTGGTCTAGCTCCATGACTTCTCATCTGATAGCTGACAAGTCAGGTATTCTCTCATGGTGATCAGATGATATATTACACGTAACCCAATCACAAATGTTAATACCTGCGCAGTGTTGCAGGCGTCCTGCAGATCGATCCAAAGAGTTTGAGGTTGTCAATGGTCTGCCTTGTGATATTCCTTTTAGCAGCATGACTCTAATCATAGCTTTGCTGTGCAATCCAGAGTCATGAGACATATGAATAAATTTGTTGAGAAGTAGCCATCCTTTGACTTGCCTGTGGCTCAAGCACAGAAGGCACAGAGCACTCTGTGGTTTGAAGAAATGTGACTATTGCCAGGATACTGGGCACTTACCAGTATGACACACGACTTGTTGGTTTATGAAAAAGGCCGAGTTCTCATGAAGTGAATTCACAGCAATCTTCTCATAATGAATGACACCGTACACAATGGAATGCCTATAATTTCTGGAAACACTTGTGCTCATTTTGATCACTTGTCTCATGTTAGAGTGAATGAGAAGCAGTTATTCTTCTTTATCTAGAGAACCTCAGTGATATCTCTTATTTAGTAGTTCCCTCAATGCAGAATATTAAATATCTATGTGTTATATTGTATCCCTTTATATCCACCAACAGCTTGGAAGAAAATGGACACGTAAAAGCCAATCACAATCACGTGAAGTAGTGTCCCTGAATACTTTAAGATTGCACTTATTAGTTTTTGATACAACCACTTCCACAAAGGAAAGGCATCTCATGTATCATTAAGCACTGAGGCTGAAGTAAGAGAATTGTTTCACAAAGAGCCTCAACATATATAACCTCCTACTAAGTGCTCTTCTCCCCATTCTTCTCTTCTAACAGCATGTACATGAACTCTGTCTCCATTCTCTCAGCCATTCTCAATTCCCAGAGGAAGCGCTCTACATGACCATCCATGTCTGGTAGCAACTTGTTTCATCATGAGCTTTTAAGTCAGCAACATAGTACTCAGCACCAGCCAAACCACTCAGTGTAGATGACTGAAATTGCAGTTAAATATTGCAAAACACCACAAGCACAGACAGTTGCACCATGAGCCAGATGAAATAACAGAGTAAATAATGTGTAAGTAGTTTTTGAAGTCTTCTTTTGAAGCTTTTGAAGGAGAGAAGCATCTTCATTTCATTGAACATGTATCAAACTGTACAAAATTAAACGGAGCATAGTTAATGTGTTAATTAAGCACCACTCCCAGTTTAATCTTTAATTGAGCTCCTATTAAACAATGTTAAAATAATTTTACACATAAAATTACCATATTATTGTACTATTTCTCAGAGCTGTTCTTTGTGTAAGTGGATAAGATGCTCCATGCGATTTTACTTAACAACTATTTGTTGATTAAATACTTTGCAAATGCTGAGCATAGCCAAGTTAGATTAATTCCAACATAAGTGCTGAAGGAAAATTGACAATAAAATCCTTGTATTAACTAATTGTATCCATCACTATGTCCATTAGATTGACCTTTCTACCTTTCAACCATTTCACACTATTACAGAATCACAGAAGTGTTACAACTCAGGAGGTCATTCATCTCATCATATCTACACCACTCTCCAATGAGCTTTATGCACCAATGCCATTTTCCAGACTTATCTCTGTACCCATGTGCATTCTTTCTGTTCAAATAATCAACCAATGTGCTCTTGAATGCCTCAACTCAAGCTGTCTCTGAAGATCTGGACCCCTGGTGGGATGTCTCAGTTAGATTAGATTAGATTACTTTACAGTGTGGAAACAGGCCCTTCGGCCCAACAAGTCCACACCGACCCGCCGAAGCGTAACCCACCCATACCCCTACATTTACCCCTTAGCTAACACTACGGGTAATTTAGCATGGCCAATTCACCTGACCTGCACATCTTTGGACTGTGGGAGGAAACCGGAGCACCCGGAGGAAACCCATGCAGACACGGGGAGAACGTGCAAACTCCACACAGTCAGTCGCCTGAGGCGGGAATTGAACCCGGGTCTCTGGCGCTGCGAGGCAGCAGTGCTAACCACTGTGCCACCGTGCCGCCCAGTTCTGTGATCGGTCAATAGGCACTCACAATCGGTCTGGCTGTTCCAGACTGCACTCTTTACTTCTTCATTTGGCCGGGTACAGAGCCTCCGGAAACATAGAAGTTGAGCACTTCTGTATTCTTTGGAGGAGCTGCACACACAGCTTAAAACAAAGACATTTTTATACTTTTCTTAAAGAAGGGTAGTACAGTACATTCAAACAATTACCAATCAATACATGATATTGCTGCGTTGACAGTTACTTGGTCCAATGATATTTACTGGGAACCAACTTATGTTCCAATGCTTAGTTCATTTTTATCTCATGAACCGAGCCACTACACCTGCACCCGAAGGTCAGCAAGAATGGTCAGTACTTTCTTATCTGCTCAAGTTACTTCTATACTCTAAAGGGTGCATTGTCAGGTAATCTCTTTTTGTAGCAGTCTATGGTTAGTCATTTATGCAACTCTAGCAGAAGTAGCAGTTAGCAACCTGAAAGCCTTTTCTGCAGCTTTAACAGAATGATCCGTTAGCAACCTAGAAGTCATTTTGTCATGTTACTTGCATTGAGAAGCCATTTTGTTGCCACCTAAATTACCAAGAGCATCTGTTAGGCAGTTGTCCCTGACTGCAACTAGTCACACTAGCTCAGCCTGTATTCACATTCAGATACCCATCTCCAGCACACTTCCAGATAGAGTAGTGCATTCCAGATCTAAACTCTCATTGTGTGAGAAAGTGTTTTCTTGCATCACATTTGCAAATCACTTTAAATTTGTGTCCTTTTCTTTACTCCTTTATGAATGGGAACAGTTTGTCCCTCTCTACTGTATTCAGACCTCTTGATTGTAAAATCTTCTATCAGATCATTGCAATTGTTCTCAGTGTTTTCCCTGTGTGTTGTATATTCAAAAGGGCGTACATGGAGCCCCTAGTGACAGCTTGGTGCATTCCAACAATATGAAAGAAAGACTCATTTTGCTTTTGTACTTTCAGTAGCATTTCTGTGTTCAGTCATCAGTGAGACAACAATAAACAGTGTGTAAAACTATTAAAAGCAAGCTATATAACTACAGTCTCTGAGGTATAGCTTAACCATTTCCCCATATGTGTGGATGGACATTTGTTGATGATAAAATTGGCAAAGATTAAATGCAGTTAGGTGAGATTTCCTCTCTCAGATATTTTAATTGAGGCAAGAAGTCAACGGCACTATTAAAATATTGGGGTATTCTTTCAAGTTTTCTGTCGAAGCTTAAAACTCCCCAGTGTAATTCGGCTATCGTACCCTGCCATACTGTACAATATCTACTGAAATAGGAGCACAAATCAGTAACATTAGTATCTCTGAATGATTCTTGTGTCTTTTGCTCAGATGTTATTTCAATGATTTCAGAGGTAGACCAATAAAGTACAAATATACAGACCGAACACACAAAATCTTTCTGTCAAGACTATTTGTCTTATGTAAAAGAAATAACATAATAAACAACATTATGCTTTTCAGTATATTTTCAGCAAATTCACTTGACTTAAGAATAAAAGGAGAAAGTGAGGACTGCAGATGCTGGAGATCAGAGTCACAAAGTGTGGTACTGGAAAAGGACAGCAGGTCAGGCACCATCCAAGGAGCAGGAGAGTTGCTGTTTCGAGCATAAGCTCTTCATCATAAATTATTTGTAATTTAATTTAAGGATAGCAAATTCATATTTACTATTATTATTGGTATAATAAATTGAATGTTATTTCTATTGTTATCAATTCAAACCAGGGATTTATGCAAAGCATTATAATTGGTGAAATTATTTACTAAAAGGACAGTTTTAGCAGTTTGTTGGAAGTATATTAAAAGGAACTCATCCAATCATTATTCTACAAGGAGAAGGAGACTGTGAGGTGGGGCTAGAAAAAAATGTATCAATAATCAAATCAGATCCTCAACACAATGTTGTAAATTCTCTTATTCTGATCTCAGAAAAACTGCATAATTAGCATGGCTTGTCTTGTTACGTTCTGCAATAATAAAATTTGTACTTAGGCAGTATTGTATTCCATTGAAATCCTTCATAGCACTTTACACAATAAATTATTTCGATGAAGTGCAATGACAACTATTCTCTTATGCGACAAGATAAAGTTATTTGTTGGTTGCCAAAAGTATTGGTAAGCACTGAATATCTGTTCCCTTTACAGAATAATATGTCACATTTCTCAGAGTTTGGTGACAATTAGATTTTTCATCGGTGTCATGTCAGTGATTTTCAACTATGAAATTTTGTTTATTATTGCTCTAAATATTATTACAGCAAAGTATTGGGACAGAGCACTGTTTCTCAGAGAATCCTATCATTTTCAAGCATAATGACAGGATCCACCAGCAAGCTTGTTCAGTTTTGCAGCAAGCCTCTGAGTGTGGAGGGGAGGATGACATGATTCTGTTAAGTTTACCAGTGTGTTTAGTGAAGTTGAACTCTTTCTAGGTAGAAGAGGAAAATTATTGGATGCTTGCAAGTTAGGTTTGGCAAGGCTTTCTCTTCACCAGAGCCTCCCACATCAAGGATCTTATCACCAAGAAGAATAAGGTAATCACCCCAACAATTTATCCACACCAACCTCTTCCAACACTCAAAATCATGCAGGATTCTAACTGGGAAATATATTGGTGTTCCTTCACCAAAGTTTTACAGTATCCTCCCTAACCACACAGTGAAATATTTTGACCACAAAATGCACCATTTCTAGAAGGGTGCACATCACCACATTCTTAATGGCAAATAGAGATGATAATCAAGGCTCATCACATTCCTCAAATAAGACAGGGAGAAACTCTATCTTAATCAAAAACTTCAATATCCTCTGTATGGACTTCAGTAAGGTGTTCGACAAGTATCCCCATGGGAGACTGGTTAGCAAGGTCTCATGTATTCTCATGGAATACAGGTAAAAGCAATGACTGCAAATCCTGGAAACCAGATTCTGGAGTAGAGTGGTGCTGGAAAAGGACAGCAGTTCAGGCAGCATCCGAGGAGCAGGAAAATTGACGTTTCGGGCAAAAGCCCTTCGTCAGGAATTCAGCCCTCATGGAATACAGGGAGAACTCGCCATTTGGATACAGAACTGGCTCAGAGGTAGAAAACAGAGGGTCGTGGTGGAGGGTTGTTTTTCAGACTGGAGGCCTGTGCCACAAGAATTGGTGCTGGGTCCACTACTTTTCATCATTTGTATAAATGATTTAGATGTGAACATAAGAGATATAGTTAATAAGTTTGCAGATGACACCAAATTTGGAGGTGTAGTGGACAGTGAAGAAGGTTACATCAGATTACAATGGGATCTTGATCAGATGGGTAATGGGCTGAAAAGTGGCAGATGGAGTTTAATTTAGATAAATGCAAGCTGCTGCATTTTGGGAAAGCAAATCTTAGCAGGACTTATACACTTAATGGTAAGGTCCTAGGGAGTGTTGCTGAACAAAGAGACCTTGGAGTGCAGGTTCATTGCTCCCTGAAAGTAGAGTCACAGGTAGACAAGATAGTGAAGAAGGTGTTTGGTGTGCTTTCCTTTTTTGGTCAGAGTATTGAGTACGGGAGTTGGGAGGTCATGTTGCGGCTGTGCAGGTCATTGGTTAGGCCACTTTTGGAGTATTGCATGCAATTCTGGTCTCCTTCCTATCGAAAAGATGTTTTGAAACTTGAAAGGGTTCAGAAAAGATTTAGAAGAATGTTGCCAGGATTAGAGGATTTGAGCTATAGGGAGAAGTTGAATAGACTAGGGCTGTTTTCCCTGGACCGTCGGGACAGAGGGGTGACCTTATAGAGGTTTATAAAATCATGAGGGGCATGGTTAGAATAAAGAGAGAAGGCCTCTTCCCTGGGGTGAGGGAATCCAGAACTAGAGGGCATAGGTTTAGTGTGAGAGGGGAAATATATTGAAGAAATCTAAAGGGCAACTTTTTCATGCAGAGGGTGGTATGTGTATGGAATGAACTGCTAGAGGAAGTGGTGCAGGCTAGTACAATTGCAACATTAAAAAGGCATCTGGATGGGTATATGACTAGAAAGGGTTTGGAGGGATATGGGCCGAGTGCTGGCAGGTGAGACGAGATTGGGTTGGGATAACTGGTCGGCATGGATGAGTTGGACCGAAGGGTCTGTTTCAGTGCTGTACATCTCTATGACTCTCTTACTCTATCCTTCGTGCAGTCATCACAATATGTTACACAACATGTGATTTTTACTGTAATCTGCAATCATGTTTGGCTGTGTCATTTTGACTCGGAGATAGTAAGAAGTCAAAAGGTTTGGTGTTGGAAAAGCACAGCAAGTCAGTCAACATCCAAGGAGCAGGAGAGTCAATGTTTTGGGCATAAGCCCTTCATTCCAGACTGTGTTTTTTTTATGTCAAGTGTCGCTATTTTCTGGTAAAAGAGAATTGAATCAAAAAGACCTTGATGTGTTTATTGAAACAAGGGAATTGATAACTATGACTGACTATATAGTACAATGAGACAAAACACAGATACCAACATGATCACTGCTGCACAAGGACAGTTGCAGCTTCTTGTGGACAGATCTGACACTCCTGCAGGCCAGAAGAAATTAGAGAAGCTGGTTATGGCAGCTGGCATACTTTTGTTCTCTAGACTAAGATAATAGCAGTTTTTATGTTATTTGCAATTATTCATTTAAAAAAAAAGCTCTGAGACAATATGTTTTATCTGATGTCCAAAATTAAAAGACTCTGATCATTCTGAATCTACAGCTGGCATCTGACATGGAGCATCAGTCACTTATACCACTAGAACATAGAAACAGGTGAAAGATATCATATGTCTTCTGAATC
Organism: Chiloscyllium plagiosum; assembly: GCF_037043375.1. NCBI lineage: Eukaryota > Metazoa > Chordata > Chondrichthyes > Orectolobiformes > Hemiscylliidae > Chiloscyllium > Chiloscyllium plagiosum. The sequence continues at coordinate 68,333,599 of NW_028270154.1, read as the reverse complement.
TAGGAAACTAAGTTGAGGTTGATTGTAGCCATTTCTAACATAGTACAGTATGTTAGAAATACACTTGCTAATAAATATGGCTTCAAAAATAACTTGCTGATTAAAAACATTAACAAATTATGATTACTTCCTGATTAAAATATGTAAGGATGATGGGACATCTGATTTTACACGAGACATTATACATAAAAATGATCCATGGAATCATGAGCGTTCACTGTTCAAGTAAGTAATGAAGGAGTGAGGGGAAATAAAGTGACATAGAACAGAAAAGAAAAGTGATTCAGTGATACTGTGCATTGTATGTGGCTCAAGAAAACAAAGTCCTCTGAAAGTTTATGTAAAGGATAGTGTAAGGGTTCTAATGGGCAAGGGATGATGACTTTAGTGGAGTTCTCATTCACAAATGTAAGGTGATGCACTTTGGGAAGAATAACAGGAAGGCAGAGTACTGGGTCAATGGAAAGATTCTTGGTAGTGTAGATGTTCAGAGGGATCTTCGAATCCATGTGCATAGATCCCTGAAAGTTGCCACCCAGGTGGATAGTGCTGTTAAGAAGGCATACAGTGCGTTAGGTTTCATTGGTAGGGGGATTGAGTTCCGTAACCGCAATATCATGCTGCAACTATACAAAACGCTGATGCGGCCACATTTGGAATATTGTGTACAGTTCTGCTCACCCCATCACAGGAAGGATGTGGAAGCATTGGAAAAGGTGCAGAGGAGATTTACCAGGATGTTGCTTGGTCTGGAGGGAAGGTCTTATGAGGAAAGGCTGAGAGACTTGCGTCTGTTCTCATTGGCAAGAAGAAGGCTAAGGGGGGATTTGATAGAGACATACGGCACGGTGGCACAGTGGTTAGCACTGCTGCCTCACAGCACCAGAGACCTGGGTTCAATTCCCGCCTCAGAGAACTGTCTGTGTGGAGTTTGCATATTCTTCCCGTGTCTGCGTGGGTTTCCGCTGGGTGATCCGCTTTCCCCTCACAGTCCAAAAATGTGCAGGTTGGGTGAATTGGCCATGCTAAATTGCCCGTAGTGTTAGATGTAGGGGAATGGGTCTGGGTGGGTTGCTCTTCAGAGGGTCGGTGTGGGCTTGTTGGGCCGAAGGGCCTGTTTCCACACTGTAAGTATCTAAACATACAAGATGACCAGAGGATTAGATAGGATAGACAGTGAAAGACTTTTTCCGAGGATGATGATGTCAGTTTGTACGAGAGGGCATAACTACAAATTGAGGAGTGATAGATTTAAGATAGATGTCAGAGGCAGGTTCTTTACGCAAAGAGTGGTAAGGGCATGGAATGCCCTGCCTGCTAATGTAGTCAACTCAGCCACATTAGGGAGATTTAAATAATCTTTAGATAAGCATATGGATGATTTTGGGATAGTGTTAGGGGGACGAGCTGAGAATAGTTCACAGTTTAGCGCAACATCGAGGGCTGAAGGGCCTGTTCTGCGCTGTATTGTTCTATGTTCTATGTTCTATAACATAGATAATGTATAAATTTAACTAAAGCATAGGTGCATTTGAAAAAGGAGGAATAAGGGAAAAAGGCATGAAAGTTGAGGAGTTGGGAAAAAGCAAAATACAGTAAATGATGTGAACCCTCAGCGGGTCAGGTAGAACCTGTGGAGAGAGATGCACACTGTCAACTTCCAGGCCAATAACCTTTTATTAGAGTTGTGATATTAATAGACTGTATTTGGCATATTGCAAGAGCAGTTGTCACTCTAGAATGAGAAGGACAAGGTCCAAATAGAAAGTCACAGAATAACTGTAGAACCTTATCTTTCAGGGATCATTTGTAGCTATAAGTTCAGATTATAGTTCTCATGGCCTTCTCCCCACACATGTATGTTGGTGGTGGTTCCCTTTACTGTCCATAACATTGTAAGGAGGATGACTACTGTAGTATGTTGATTAGTCCAAATTAAGAAAGATGACAACATTTTCAGTTGCTTTAAACATTAATTGACTTATTAAAGATTAAGGGACTACATACAGTTTTACAGAAGTATGCCTAACTGTACAAAAGCTTGGTTGATTTTTCTCACAAGTCTCTCTGTCATGTATTCTCTTTACAGTATGATGATCAGAGGTGTTATTCACATATCCTAGATATTAGACCTTTCCAAAGCCTTATACTATATTGCCTCACAAACACACTAACTCTCTGTCCATTTTTCATGAATTAGTTTTTGTGTAGTACTCCATCCCTCCCCAAGTCCTTGACATGAAGATTCAGTCTGGTGGAAGGTTTTTTGATTATGTTTTTGCAATACTTAGGAGACTAGTTATCTTTCTCCAAACTCTTGCATCTCTACTTTGTTATGGACCAGACCAGTCCTCTCAAAATATGTTTAAGAGATAGCTTAGACCCTAACTTTTTCTTATTTTAAAGGTAAGTGTAAGGTGTTGTAGCATCTCAGATACAGTTTAATTGGTCAAACTAAACTTTAATCAAAACACACTTTAATTTTACGATACAGTTAAAATACAGATCAAACAAAAATAAAAGAATTGGCTTAACTGTAACTTTATTGAAATGCTTAATAAAAAAAATGTACATAGTAACATCTGATAAACTTATCCTTGGCAAAGGCAAATTCAGTAGATTGCCTCACAAACAATTCTTACAGCTGGAAGAGAACTCCATCTTTTAGCTGTAACTGAAAAAAGAATAAACATTTCCACATCCATGTTAAACACCGTAGCAACTGCTACTTTGTTCGCTAAAACTAAAAATCCTAGTTCTGTGGGTGCTCAACTCTACCCATTCAAGGTTTTTCTATTGTTTCAACTTTTAAAAAAGTCCAAGGCCTCACAATCTGTTTCCCTTATTTGCTTTGAGCAGACTGCTTGTGCCTGTGTCTCAACCTTTCTTCATTGAAAAACCAGGACAAAATACACATCTTAAAGCCGCATTAACTTGGATGGTTTTCTTTGAGGATTGTGGCACTTGGTTCTTATGAATTTCTGGCTCAAAATCTGATTCATCCAAATATATAACTGATTGGCATCTGTGATTAATAGAACTAAGATTATTCCATTTTCTGCAGTTTATATTCAACAAGGTCACCATTGATTATCATCTCTGTAGATGCATATTCCTTCCTTCCGTTGATCCCATGAGAGAGCAGCCTCTGATCTGATGGAGCTATTGTGACTTTATCCTTATCTTATACACATCATTTTTCTCCTTCCAGCAACATGGCTATGGTTTTGATACAATATCCCCTGCTGTCATTTAAGCTTGTTATTTCCAATAAGACTGTTCTTCATCCGATAAGCCCAGACTTTCTGCATTGGAAGGAATTTATGCTCTGAGCTTCTTTCCATCAACACTCCTGATGGTGTTATCCAATTTTGCGATGAAGTATATGCATAGTTGAGGAATACAGTCTGAACATCTTTATTCTTTTCAAGCACTTGGCGAGTTCAGAGTGCTCTTTCAGCTTCATCATTGGAATGAGGTCATCTCTGGGAAATTAGGAGATGTACATGTCTGTAGTTATCACAAGATGAATGAAGTAGTCGTTTAAAAATTGTGGACCATTATTGGAGACAACCTGATCAGGAAGACCATGTTGGAAGGAGTGTTGCAATAATCCCCATCGAAGTTCAAAAAACTAGTTCAATGGTCACATCAATTCATCTAGATATTCATTAATAGTAAACAGATGGAATTTCCCATTAAACATAAATGGATCCATTCCCAGGTATTCCCATGGTTATGTATTTGAGTTAAGTGGTTCCTTTTATTTTGGGTTGTGCATTGCACATCCTTGGCATGAAAAATAATTTCTTCTTTTGGTCTTGATATTTCTACTGAGCACACAGAAGGCTCAGCATACTGTCTATTTCATTATACCAATAGGGCTGCTGTGTAATTTTCCAAGACCCTTCCTTAAAATGAAATTGAATCATCAGCTGCTTGTCAAATACCAAGAAACTGTCCACAAGAAAAGTGTCCTATGGTGAAAGCATACAGAAGGGTATGGCACAGAAGGGTATGGCACCCTTCTGTGGTCAGCTTTGCTGCAGTAATGAAGCATGTATTCCTCATCTATCATGATAAATTTGTTGGAGCTTTTTTGAGTTTGCTTGCCATTATGCTGCAGTCAACCAAGAATATATCTCCATCTCATTAATGAGGTTAACATCCTGCTGGGTTGGACTGTCAATGGTGTAGTGGACACTCCTTCTGGTGTCATTTACAACTTATCCTGGACATGTAATGTTTCATAGGCTAATCACATTCATCTCAACCAGAACCTCTGGATCTTGGAAACATTCTAGGCAGTTCCTTTACATTGAACAAGGAAACCAAGGCTTTGTGCTCTATCTTAATGACTTTGTCAAGCCAATGATATATTCTGTGACTGTAAATACTGATTCTTTTTGGACAGTGTCAGCTTCAGACTTGCTGCCTCATGATGGAGGAGTTCTGAACTTTTTTTCTAAAGTACCCAGCTTTCAGTTTGATTTTGTTTTTTGCTGTGTATTAAGGCAGTGCAAATTTATGATCCATGGGTTATCTAAGCATCTGGGTAGCTTTCTTGCTTTCTAAACTTTATCTTGTGGCATTAAAAGTTTTTCCATGTACTGACTCTTGGAAAATGTTACTGCAAGATAAGGTATTTATTTCTTATATCATGCAATCCATTGAAAAATATTTTAGTTTATTTCATTTTAATAATTTCACAGTTTGTTCCCAGAGTATCGAACCTTTGAGGCTTTTTTGTTTTGTTTCCTTTAATAGCTCATGGTCCCCATGTGTAATACAGCTGTATTTCCCAGTGTTACTTGCCTAATGCGATGGTAAATTTGATTATTTTTAACCTGTTCTGAAGGTTGCTCATCAAATGCCCAACATTTTCTTGATTCTCTGGGCTGAATCTTATGGTTTTTTTGGCCAAGTCTGAGCTACATTGTCTATCCTACTCCTATAGCGTCCTGTACATCAGATTCCTGCCCAAATTTAACACACCACTCAATTAATATCTGCTGAAAGACCAGCTTTCCTTGCACTTATGCCATTTTCAAAAGGTCACTATACACCTCAACAAGAATTGTCAACTGGTGCTGACCCTCATTGGCAATATCGTAACACAGAAGCACAAAGCAAGATTGCTTATGGCACATGGCTCATCGCTTACACTCCCATGTACGGGCATCCCCTTTTTCTCACCCTAGTCATAGTTAATCAACAAAATTAACCTATTTGTAATGACAAATCATCTGAATACTCTCTGCAAGCCAGAAATATTCTTGTTCCCAATGTGGACCCATATCTTCCTGCAGGGGAATAATGCATTTATGGAAGCAAGACAATAAATCAACATGCAAGCTTTTATTTACAGAAAGCAAAAGGGAACACAAAAAGAAATCTAACACAAGATGAAGATAATCCTGACAAGTCAATGCAAACCAAATTTTGGCATCATGAGCAAAGGCTATTTTACAGTCCACGATTGCCTGATATACCCAGCTCTCCTTTCATAGAATATGAATAATTATTGGAGATTAGTCAAATCCATAAGACCATAAGACATAGGAGCGGATGTAAGGCCATTCGGCCCATCGAGTCCACTCCGCCATTCAATCATGGCTGATGGGCATTTCAACTCGACTTACCCGCATTCTCCCTGTAGCCCTTAATTCCTTGTGACATCAAGAATTTATCAATCTCTGCCTTGAAGACATTTAGCATCCCAGCCTCCACTAAACTCTGCGGCAATGAATTCCACAGGCCCACCACTCTCTGGCTGAAGAAATGTCTCCGCATTTCTGTTCTGAATTTACCCCCTCTAATTCTAAGGCTGTGTCCACGGGTCCTAGTCTCCTCGCCTAACGGAAACAATTTCCTAACGTCCACCCTCTCCAAGCCATGTATTATCTTGCAAGTTTCTATTAGATCTCCCCTTAATCTTTTAAACTCCAATGAATACAATCCCAGGATCCTCAGCCGTTCCTCATATATATGTTAGACCTACCATTCCAGGGATCATCCGTGTGAATCTCCGCTGGACATGCTCCAATGCCAGTATGTCCTTCCTGAGGTGTGGGGACCAAAACTGGACACAGTACTCCAAATGGGGCCTAACCAGAGCTTTATAAAGTCTCAGTAGCACAACGGTGCTTTTATATTCCAACCCTCTTGAGATAAATGACAACATTGCATTTGCTTTCTTAATCATGGACTCAACCTGCATGTTTACCTTTAGAGAATCCTCAACTAGCACTCCCAGATCCCTTTGTACTTTGGCTTTATGAATTTTCTCACCGTTTAGAAAGTAGTCCATGCTTGTATTCTTTTTTCCAAAGTGCAAGACCTCGCATTTGCTCACATTGAATTCCATCAGCCATTTCCCGGACAACTCTCCCAAACTGTCTAGATCCTTCTGCAGCCTCCCCACTTCCTCAGTACTACTTGCCTGTACACCTAACTTTGTATCATCGGCAAACTTCGCTAGAATGCCCCCAGTCCCTTCATCCAGATCATTAATATATAATGTGAACAGCTGCGGCCCCAACACTGAACCCTGCGGGACACCGCTTGTCACCGGCTGCCATTCCAAAAAAGAACCTTTTATCCCAACTCTCTGCCTTCTGTCAGACAGCCAATCCTCAATCCATACCAGTAGCTCACCTCGAACACCATGGGCCCTCACCTTGTTCAACAGCCTCCTGTGTGGCACCTTATCAAAGGCCTTTTGGAAGTCTAGGTAGACCACATCCACTGGGTTTCCCTGGTCTAACCTACTTGTCACCTCTTCAAAGAATTCCAACAGGTTTGTCAGGCACAACCTCCCCTTACTAAATCCATGTTAACTTGTTCTAATCCAACCCTGCTCTTCCAAGAATTTAGAAACCTCATCCTTAATGATGGATTCTAGAATTTTACCAACAACCGAGGTTAGGCTAATTGACCTATAATTTTCCATCTTTTGTCTTGATCCTTTCTTGAACAAAGGGGTTACAACAGCGATCTTCCAATCATCCGGGACTTTTCCTGACTCCAGTGACTTTTGAAAGATCTCAACCAATGCCTCCGCTATTTCCTCAGCCACCTCCCTCAGAACAAATCCAGTGATTTCTCCAGTTGCTGGTTTAAACTCATTGACAATCAAATGTTTCCAAGTTCAATTTTTTTTGAATAACTAGATGCCTTATGTAATGTATAACATTTAGATTAGATTACTTACAGTGTGGAAACAAGTCCACACCAACAAGCAACCCACCCAGACCCATTCCCCTCTTCACCTAAGACTATGGGCAATTTAGCATGGCCAATTTACCTGACCTACACATTTTTTGGACTGTGGGAGGAAACTGGAGCAAACCCACACAGACACGGGGAGAATGTACAAACTCCACACAGACAGTTGCCTGAGGTGGGAATTGAACCCGGGTCTCTGGCGCTGTGAGGCAGCAGTGCTAACCACTGTGCCATCAAGTCACCCCACAATTATGTGTGATGAATACGGGTGCTTTTGTCAAGTCATTATTGGTTTCCTCTTCTGTACTAACGAAATTACTATTTCATAGGCAATATTTGGTCTTCATTATAGTGTTGGATAAAAAGAAACAAAAGTGGAAAAGGAAAACTAACTATTGAGCAACAAAGAAAAAGCCAACAAAGTAATTTTAAAGTGGCATTACATTGTGGTAGTGTAAGAAATACAGCAGCTAATATGCACACAGCGAACTCTCACCAGCGAGATAATGGTCAAGTAAGCTGTTTATGGACTGTTGATTGAAGGATGCATATTGGCCAAGACAATGGAGATAAATCCTCTTTCCTTCTTAGAAATTATGAATCATTAATATTCACATGAGCGGGCGGATAGGACCTGGTTAACGTTTCATCCGAAGGATGGCATCTCCAACAGTGCAGTACTCATTCACTACTGCAACATCATTTGTGGTCAAATTATGAAATGGGATTTAAACCCATAATATTGCATTTCAGAGGCAAGAGTGGTAAAAACTGAGTCACAGCTGAACGTGAGGCTAATTTGCTGAAAAAGAATAGAAAATACAAAATGAGACTCAGGAATATGAAAATAGGATAAATTATTTGATAAAGAAACTTGGGATCCAGTCTGTTTTAGAGTCGAGAGTGTGGTGCTAGAAAAGCACAGCAGGTCAGGCAGCATCCGAGGAGCAGGAGAATCGACGTTTCAGGCATAAACCCTTTATCAGGGACGAAGGCTTATGCCTGAAATGTCGATTCTCCTGCTCCTCAGATACTGCCTGACCTGCTGTGCTTTTCTCTCGACTCTAATCTCCAGCATCTGCAGTCCTCACTTTCTTCCAATCTGTTTCAGTTTGTTTTAAGTCAGAGTAACATTTCCCAAAGTTGCAAGACCTTCCATTTTCTAACTTCTTTCCTTGCAATTACGCATTGTACCTGCACTACTTTAAGTAATAATATCAGCATTCAATAAATAATATCAAAGTCAGTAGCTCTAATTTTTTTTAACATGCTGATAACTTAACTAAGTATTTAAAATTGGCCTGAATTTCAAAGTTATATATATATTCTAGATCCCTGAAGGATGGAAGTCATACAAAGTTGTTTGGGCAAATTGAGTCTGTGACTTGAATTGAATCAGAATCTTTGTCCAAGTTTAATTAGATTAGATTAGATTAGATTAGATTACTTACAGTGTGGAAACAGGCCCTTCGGCCCAACAAGTCCACACCGACCCGCCGAAGCGCAACCCACCCATTCCCCTACATTTACCCCTTTTACCTAACACTACGGGCAATTTAGCATGGCCAATTCACCTGACCTTATATTGTAAATTGATTACAATAGTCATAAATCCACAGAATATACTATTCCATCCTTAAATTCACAAAGTAAGAAAAAGAGCTTGAAAAGTTACAGATTTACAGTTGCAAATAAAAAGCTTGTTTTGTGTGAATAACATCTAAATCTTTCATGGATTCCTTTTATTAGTATTTTAGTGTGCTTTTTAAATATTTTCTGGTGTTTGAAAGTGCTTGAGTGAAAATAGATTGTTCTGTGTTTGGGTGCACATGTTGGCATTCATGACTAGCTACGCCAGTTCTGGTAAAAATAGGCAGCCAAATATATGGTTCTGCTGTATCTTTTCCATGACGGTAACAACGGGCTAAACATCAACAGCTCTGCTGGTTGGATGTATGCTCAGCAAGGGATCAAGCAGCATTCACTAATAGCAGGCAGTCTACTTTTCTTAAAGGAAGTTGCACTATATTACAGTCAATTGCTGAAAACTATAACTGCAATATTAAGGAAGGTGGAAAACTAGAACAAAGAGAGGGCACCAAGGTAATGGATATGCTCATGGTTGTATTAAAGATACTCATGGCCAAGAGGAGAGACTCCATGTTTCTGTGGAGGCCCAGGAGGTTCTTGAGGCCTGCCTTGTCCTCATGTCTGAAGTTCTCATCAAAGTAGTAGTCAGATTACTTGTCGACATTACCACTATGCCACCACCTCCCATAAATTACTGACATTCTTCTCTCTCTGTTGCAGGTCAAAAGGAGCTGAAAGAAAACAACCCATCAACATCTATAATCTGGTCTAGTGTCAGATCTGTCCATCGTTGATTCTTCTGTTCTTTCCCCACCTGTAATATTTGTGTCCTTGTGTGTCTGACTGCATGATTGTTAGAAATTTTATAAAAGAGATACAGGTTAATGAATAAAGCTCAAAGGTAATGGTCAGAAACAGTTTGGTTATAATAAGTACTGATTTTCATATTGATGCTAAAATCTTGATGTGCATATTCTTTTAACCTGAATTAGACAGTAAGATAAAATCAGATATTTCAGTGGTTAATCAAATTTTCACATTTGTGATCATTCTGGAAATAGCAGGATTTGAATTTGAAAATGCTAGCTTTATGATGAAAGAAAAAGTATAAACACCTTGATTTGTAAGCAAAAATAAGATGGCACGAGAAATGTTTGATGGGCTAATAGGTGGAGGAGTGGCAGATAGAGTTTAATTTAGGTAAATGTGAGGTGCTGCATTTGGAAAGGCAAATGACGGCTGGACTTACAAACTTAATGGTAAAGTCCTGGGGAGTGTTGCTGAACAAAGAGACCTTGGAGTGCAGGTTCATGGATTCTTTAAAGTGGAGTTGCAGGTAGATAGGATAGTGAAGAAGGCATTCGGTATATTTTCCTTTATTGGTCAGAGCACTGAATATAGGAGTTGAGAGGTTATGTTGTGGCTGCACTGGACATTGGGTAGGCCAATTTTGGAATATCGTGTGCAATTCTGGTCTCCTTCCTTTAGGATGGATGTTGTGAAACTTAAAAGGGTGCAGAAAAGATTTACAAGGATGTTGCCAGGGTTGGAGAGTTTGAGCTATAAAGGCATAGGGATGTATAGAACAGAAACAGACCCTTCAGTCCAACTCATCCATGCCGACCAGATATCCTAAATGAATCTAGTCCGACTTGCCAGCACTTGGCCCATATCCCTCTCAACCCTTCCTATTCATATACACATGCAGATACCTTTTGAATGTTGTAATTGAACCTGGCTACTGGAGAAAGAACATCCTCCACCAAGAACACAGAATCAATGTCAATGTCACCAGTTTCCCCATCTCCCCTTCCCTCACCTTATCCCAAATCCAACCCCCCCAACTCGGCACCACCTTCTTGAACTACCTGTCCATCTTCTTTCCTACCTTTTCACTTCACTCTCCACTCTGACCTATCACCATCACACCCCACATTCATCTACCTATTGTACTCCTAGATACCTTCCCCCCAGCACCACCCCCCTCCCATTTATCTCTCAGCCCCCTTAGGCTCCCTCTTCACTCCCCCCACATTCCTGATGAAGAGCTTATGCTTCAGGTCCTGGGAATTTATCCACTTTTATGTGTTTTCAGACATTCAGCACCTCCTCCTTTGTTTTGTGGACATTTTTCAAGATGTCACCATCCATTTCCCAACATTCTATATCTTCCATGTCCTTTTCCACAGTAAACACTGATGCAAAATAGTCATTTAGTATCTCCACACATGGGCTACCTTGCCAATCTTTGATGGGCCCTATTCTCTCTCTAGTTACGCTTTTGTCCTTAATGTATTTATAAAATCCCTTTGGATTTTCTTTTACCTGACTTGTCAAAGCTATCTCATGTCTCCTTTTTGCCCTCCTGATTTCCCTCTTAAGTATACTCCTACTGTCTTTGTACTCTTCCAAGGATTCACTCGATCTATTCTGTCTATACCTGAATATGCTTCCTTCTTTTTCTTAACCAAAACCTCAATTCCTTTTGTCATCCAGCATTCCCTACAACTACCAGCTTTTCCTTTCACCCTGACAGGAAAGCAGCATGGTGGCACAGTGTTTAGCACTGCTGTCTCACAGCACCAGAGACCTGGGTTCAATTCCCACCTCAGGTGACTCTCTGTGGGGAGTTTACACATTCTCCCCGTATCTGTGTGGGTGTGCTCCGGTTTCCTCCCACATGCTAAATTGCCTGTAGTGTTAGGTGTAGGAGAATGGGTCTGGGTGGGTTGTGCTTTGGCGGGTCAATGTGGACTTGTTCCACGCTGTAAGTAAGTAATCTAATTATACTGCCTCTGGACATTGGTTATCTCACTTTTGATGGCTTCCCATTTTCCAGCCATCCTGCGAACATCTGCCCCAAATCATCTTTTGAAAGTTCTTGCCTAATCCCGTCAAAATTGGCCTTCCTCCGAGTTAGAACTTTAACTTTTAGATTTGGTCTATCCTTTTCCATCACTATTTTAAAACTAATAAAACTTTGGTCACTGGCCCCAAAGTGCTCCCCCAATTGACACCTCAGTCACTTGTCCTGCCTTATTTCCCAAAAGGTTAGGTTTTGCACCTTCTCGAGTAGGTACATCCACATACTGTATCAGAAAATTTTCTTGTACACACCTGACAAATTCCTCTCCATCTAAACCCTTAACACAATGGCAGTTGAAATCTATGTTGGGAATGTTAAAATCCCCTTCTATAACCACCCTATTATTCTAATGAATAACTGAGATCTCCTTACAAATATGTTTCCCAATTTCCTGCTGACTATTAGGGATCGATAGTACAATCCCAATAAGGTGATTATCCCTTTCTTACTTCTCAGTTCCATCTAAATAATTTCCCTGGACGTATTCCCAGGAATACACTCCCTAAATACAGCTATAATGTTGTCCTTATCAAAAATGCCACTCCCCCTTCTCTCTTGCCCTCTCTTTCTATGCCGGAACGTTAACTTGTGAGCCCTGTCCATCCCTGATCTATATCTCTGTAATTGCCATGATATCCCAGTCTCATGTTCCCAAGCATGCCCTGAGTTCATCTCTCTTCTCTGTTAGGCCTCTTGCATTGAGAAGAATGCAGTTTAATTCATCAGTCCTACTTTGTTCTCTGCCTTGTTCCTGCCTGCCCGACTGTTTGAATTGCTCCTTTTTCCAACTGTACCAGTGTCAGATTGATCTCTTTTCTCACTATCTCCCTGGGTCCCACCATCCCACCTTACGAGTTTAAATCCTCCCCAGCAGCTCTAGCAAACCTGCCTGCCAGAATATTGGTACTCTTCCAACTGAGGTGCAATCTGTCCTTCTTATCCATGTCACTTCTACCCTAGAAGAGATTCCAATGACCCATAAATGCGAATCCTTCTCTCCTGCACCAGCTTCTCAGCCGCGCATTCATCTGCTCTATCCTACTATTCCTACTCTTACGAGCTCATAGCACTGGGAGTAATCCAGATATTGCTGCCCTCAAGGATCTCCTTTTTAAATTCCTACCTAACTTTCTATATTCTCCCTTCAGAATCTCATTCTTTTCCCATCCTATGTTGTTAGTTCCAATGTGTACAATGGCCTCCTGCTGGTCCCTCTCCCCTTTGAGAATATTCTGCACTCTCTCTGAGATATTCTAGATCCTGGCACCCGGGAGGCAACACACCATTTAGATTTCTTGCTGCCAGTCGCAAAAGCGCTTGTCTGTGCCTCTGACGAGGGAGTCCCCTATAACAATTGCTCACTTGGATTCTGAAGAATCCAGATATTACACTTGTGCCATTCTCGGTGCCAGAAGCTTGGCTATTTGTGCTACATTCCCCTGGGAATCCATGATTCACTACATTTTCCAAAACAACATATTTATTTGAGATGGGGATAGCCACAGGAGACTTCTGCACTATCTGCCTCCCTCTCCCACCTTTCCTCGAGGCAACCCATCTACTTGACTCTATCTGTGGTTTTTCTGTTGGGAGAGGCTGAATAGGCTGGAGCTGTTTTTGCTGGAGTGTTGGAGGCTGAGGGGTTACCTTACTGAGGTTTCTAAAATCAAATTGAGGGTGATGCGTGTATGGAATGAGCTGTCAGAGGAAGTAGTGGAGGCTGGTACAATTACATTTAAAATGCATCTGGATGAGTATATGAGTAGGAAGGGTTTAGAGGCATATAGGGCAAGTGCTGGCAAACGGGACTAGATTAATTTAGGTAATCCAGTCAGCATGGACAAGTTGGACTGAAGGGTCTGTTTCTGTGCTGTACATCTCTATGACTCAATGATGTGGAAGACCTGTCCTTGTCAAACTTAACAATGATCACAATGGTAAGGATCCTTACATTGGCAAATAAATTAGAAGTGGGATTGCCTGCCAAAGCTAAGAAGTCAGAAATAATTAAAAGCACAACATTTAAACTTAATAAATATGCAAAACCAGATATTCCAAATAGTGAGATATCAGAATCTGTTCATATTGAGTTACAATTAAAGCAGTTCAAGTATGAAAAAATAAATAAAAAGGCTAGTGAGGGCACAGAAGAACAAGGAAAATGGCAGAAAAAGACAATTAAGAGGAATTGGAATGAAAAAGAATGGAAATGGAAATGAGAATTCTGGAATGAAATGTTCAAGGAAGATAAAGAAAGAACAAGAACTTAAACTGAGAATGATGTAGTTTTAAAAAATGTTGATGCAGCCATTGATGGGGAAAATCCCAATTATAATCTAAATTCTAATTAAGAATTGTTGAATCATATAACCTCTATGGTGAAGAAGATTGCCATTTGACCCAGCAAGTCCACAGCGACTCACCAGACCCAATCCCCCTACCCTTACTCTGGAATGTCTATTTTCTATGGCTAATCCACCTCGCCTGCACATCCCTGAACATTATGGGCAATTTATAATGGCCAAAGATCCACGTGATCTGCATACTTTTGGACGGTGGGAGGAAACCAGAGCGCCTGGAGGAAGCTCACGCAGACACGGGGAGAATGTGAAAACTCCACAGTAACCCGAGGGTGGATTGATTCTGGGACCCTGATACTGTGAGGCATCAGTGCTCACCACTGAGCCACCATGCAGTTTGTACAGTGCCTGCCAAATTTTCTCAAGTGATAAGAAGAATGCCTCCACATCCTTTCATTAATCACTTGAGAAAATAGCAGAACAAACAATGCGGCTGAAGGAAAATTGGACACTGCACATGCAGAACAAATTGACAGGAAATTTATGCTTTGCTAACAGAGAGGCTATTGAGAATTATGATGCTGTAAAACAGGTTATTCTGGGTACACAGAAATTAATCTGAAATACTAGCATCAGGAATAGATACGAACCTAAGGACTTGAGCTCTAGTGAAATGAAGGCAAACACCTGCTGGGAATGCCACAAGTTCACCTCCTCAGATCAGATCAGAAAGAAAGGTGCTGAGGGTTGAGGTAAAAATTAAAGGCCTAAGACTTTACATTATATTAAAAGCGGAACATCTTTCTTCAGAATGTGGGCGGCACGGTGGCACAGTGGTTAGCACTGCTGCCTCACAGCGCCAGAGACCCGGGTTCAATTCCTGCCTCAGGCGACTGACTGTGTGGAGTTTGCACATTCTCCCCGTGTTTGCGTGGGTTTCCTCCAGGTGCTCTGGTTTCTTCCCACAGTCCAAAAATGTGCAGGTCAGGTGAATTGGCCATGCTAAATTGCCCGTAGTGTTAGGTGCAGGGGTAAATGTAGGGGAATGGGTCTGGGTGGGTTGTGCTTTGGTGGGTCGGTGTGGACTTCTTGGGCCAAAGGGCCTGTTTCCACACTGTAAGTAATCTAATCAGAACGCTGGAAGTTTCAAAAGAGGTCCATGGGCCCTTTTGCGAAATATTAAATTAATAAAATTAATAAAAACACCAAATGAAGAAACATCAGCAAATGAACAGAGGAAGCCACAAGAGTAAGGCATAGAAATATGTTCCATCAGAAAATTGCAACCCCAAACAGCAATGTAACTTCCAACCAGCAATACAGAGAAAGTGAGAGCAATCGATAAACAAAAGCTGACACCAAATAGCAGTGATGTCCTAAACAGCAGTTATGGAGTCTGCCTACAAGCAATTATTTTGAAATACTTTGAACAAAAAGATTAAGTTGCCCTTTCCTAAAACTGTCAAGGAAGGATGACAAAATAGCACTTTGGTCCAATTGAAAGGCTCAGTCCAGACAATAGCAAAGTATTTTTATTTAATGTTATTGAGTGGGCTCCGATCTCTGAGTCAGAACTTTTCCTTGCAGGGAGAGACATAGAAAAAAAACAGTGAGATTAACTTGCCTGCACTATTTTAATGGAAAGCTTCTCTGAGGGAAGTGTTGTATCATTTCAGAATAATTAAATCTATTTTCAAATGCTGTTGGTACTTAAATCTATATCTGAAAACGTTTTTTTTGGTATTTTCATCATCCTACATCTTTATTACTGATTGAGTAAAATACCTGAAGTTATCAATGTTATTTGGAAATGGCAGATTTAAAAGAAATACTGGCCCGTAGTGCTCTGTACACTAAGTAATAGAGTTGGCAATTTGAGGGATGACCAATTCGCTGCCCCTACTAGTGAGAAAGATTTGCTGAATCAAACACCAAATGGCACTCTCTGATGACTTTCTCATTTAATCAGCATTTCACCGCTTATGTCCTGCACCATCTGACGCTACCAGCCAATCCAAAGCCAGCAAAGTCAAGAATCTGAAGAATACCATTGGAGGCCCATGCCTTACACCCTTGAAATGTAGTATGTGCTCAAATAGTGGTATCGTGCAATGGACATCATGAAGAAGGGAATGGGAATTATTTTAGAAGAGATTAGATTGACAGGAATGGAGTTCAGTGGTTATGCCACTGCATCACATTCTCCCCAGATAAAGGCCAATGAAGGTCCAACAGAATCACAAGTGGGTCGCTGTGGTTTCCCTATAAGAAAGAGAGCCATTTTTCTCTCCAGCAGGAAGGGGAGTAATGTTACATAACCATTTAAGAGCCTTATTTGATGGCAAGTCAGAGAGATTATCCATGGATATTCTAACACATAACATACTAGCATTAGTGGCAGAACAGGAATTCCTCTCTGAAGGAATTCCACACAATTATTCCTTCCATCTTCCTTGTTACATCCAGTGAATGGAAAATCACATCCACCAATTAAATTTGAAGACTATTTGCACTATCAGCACATTTTCTGCCAAATTTACATAGCTGTGTCTATAAATTTAAGTTGCAATTCCATACATGAAATGCAGTAATGATCAATAAAGTTGTTTCTAAATAATATCAAAATATGATGAACTAACATCTGGTTAACAATTTTTTTTACTAACTCTGGCTGAAAGGAACTGTTCTAATAGTGTCAAAGGCAATTTGTCAATCAACAGTCTCAAAATACCAGTGTATTAGGGATTCCAAATTGATCTCTTTAATTACATTATCTCAAGGCTCATTTGATGAATCAACAAATTCAAACACTGCACAATAGCCATAGTACAATGCAAAACAACTGTTATGTGTGTAGCAAATTAATGTAATTCCACTTAACTGTCTGGCTACCACACTGACAGACATTCGGGTACACCTTTCCTGGTACTTTAGACAATGGTAGACTTGAAGATGGATGTTTGTTTAAAACAATCATCTCAGTTTCAAAATATCAGCTTTTGTGAAAGGGAGATAGCACCTGTACAAACTAAACAGGTTACACCTGGGCAGGAATGGGATCAATGGCCTTGGGGAGAGTACTTGGTAGAATGGCTAGGAACGGTTTAAACTAGTGTAGTAGGGGGATGGGAAGCGGAGAAGTAGGGCAGTCAATGCAGAAATTGAGGGAAACGTAGAAACCAAGGCAAACATGATTAAGATCAAGAACAGACAGGGAAACTCTGCTAAACAGTTGTTTTGGATTTTGGTTATGATAACCTGTTGGTGCTGTCTGTAGAAAATACTCAATTCGGTTGATGATCAGTTGATCCTAGGTCTTTGCTTGAGGTATAACTGCTGGATTTCTTTTACTCACATGGAGAGGGGAGACAGAGAATCTGATAGTGTGATAAATGTACAGAGAGACAAAGGCACAGAGAGACAGAGGCACAGAGAGACAGAGGCACAGAGAGACAGACATGCAGAGACAGTCACACAAAATGTGAGTGCTACAAAATTCCAGCTTTGACCTTTGAATTGACAAGGTTCATTGCCTGTCTGTATCACAGCAGTGTTCAAACTTCCATTTCTCCCTAGTTTATATGGGGAATGTAGTATATGCAGTTCTTACATTGTGTTTAGTCAATCTTCGAGGAAAATTAACAAATTCAAACACACTTGTTTGGTAGTAAGGAGACATAAACCTGTTAAAAAAAGCACCAATTAAAATATTGGGCATATACTTGGCATAAGGTGAATTTGCCAAAACAAAGGACACATATTTGGCCACATTGAAAGCTGTATGAACTAATGCACCAATTCTAGCAGCACTAATTTATGGTAAGTTACTTAAACTAGATGTTCATGCCTGTGGCATATGTTGGTGCAGTTTTATTATAATATTTATTTATGTTGAGATTGAGTTTCGATAGCCAGTCAATTACAACTAAATTATGGATGTAATAATGAGCATGGGAGGGCATTTGGTCCCTTTAGCCTGCTTCATTATTTAATAAGATCATGACTCATCTTATTTTAATCACATCTCCACATTCCTACCTCTCCCAATAATCTTCCATTCCCCTGTTCGTCAAGAATCTATCCGCTTCTGTGCTAAAATATTCAAAGATTCTTTCACTAGCTTTGAAGGATGGGAGGTCCAATGACTCAACCTTCTGTGAGAGAAAAATGCCTCATTTATGTTTTCAATGGGTGACACCTTATTTTTAAATAGTGAGCCTTTGTTCTATGTTCTCCTATAAGAGGGAACATCCTTTCCCCATCTCATCTATCAAGATGTTTAAGATCTTACATGTTTCCATTAACTCATCTCTTACTCTACTAAATTCTAGCAAATACAAGCCTAGCCATAAAATCTTCCATCAGCAAATAAATTATCCATTACAGGTAAACTCTTTCTGAACTGCTTCCAGTGCATTTACATTGGATCCATAAATAAAAGTGACTAATACTGTGTATAGTAGTCCAGATGCAATTACAACAGTGCCATGTAAAACTAAAGCAAAGACTTTAATGATGTAGAGAAGCCAGTCTTGGCCTGGGGTGGACAAAATTAGAAATCACACAACACCAGGTTATGTTCCAACAGGTTTATTTGAAAGCACTAGCTTTCAGACCGCTGCTCCTTCATCAGATGAAGGATCATCGCTTTGCAAATTAGTGCTTCCAAATACATCTGTTGGACTATAAGCTGGTGTTGTGTGATTTCTAACTTTCTATTCTTATATACAGTTCCCATTACAGCAAATGATGATATTATGTTAGAACATAGAACATAGAACATAGAACAATACAGCACAGAACAGGCCCTTCGGCCCACGATGTTGTGCCGAACTTCTAACCTAGATTAAGTACCCATCCATGTACCTATCCAAATGCCGCTTAAAGGTCGCCAATGATTCCGACTCTACCACTCCCACGGGCAGCGCATTCCATGCCCCCACCACTCTCTGGGTAAAGAACCCACCCCTGACATCTCCCCTATACCTTCCACCCTTCACCTTAAACTTATGTCCCCTTGTAACACTCTGTTGTACCCGGGGAAAAAGTTTCTGACTGTCTACTCTATCTATTCCTCTGATCATCTTATAAACCTCTATCAAGTCACTCCTCATCCTTCGCCGTTCCAACGAGAAAAGGCCGAGAACTCTCAACCTATCCTCGTACGACTTCCTCTCCATTCCAGGCAACATCCTGGTAAATCTTCTCTGCACCCTCTCCAAAGCTTCCACATCTTTCCTATAGTGAGGCGATCAGAACTGCACACAGTACTCCAACTGTGGCCGAACCAAAGTCCTGTACAACTGCAACATCATTTCACGACTCTTGAATTCAATCCCTCTGCTAATGAACGATAATACTCCATAGGCCTTCTTACAAACTCTATCCACCTGAGTGGCAACCTTCAAAGATCTATGTACATAGACCCCAAGATCCCTCTGTTCCTCCACCTGACTAAGAACCCTACCATTAACCCTGTATTCCGCATTCTTATATGTTCTTCCAAAATGGACAACCTCACACTTGGCAGGGTTGAACTCCATCTGCCACTCCTCAGCCCAGCTCTGCATCATATCTAAGTCCCTCTGCAGCCGACAACAGCCCTCCTCACTGTCCACAACTCCACCTATCTTCGTATCATCTGCAAATTTACTGACCCACCCTTTGACTCCCTCATCTAAGTCATTAATAAAAATTACAAACAGCAGAGGACCCAGAACTGATCCCTGCGGAACTCCACTTGTAACTGGGCTCCAGGCTGAATATTTACCATCTACCACCACTCTCTGCCTTCGACCGGTTAGCCAGTTTTCTATCCAATTGGCCAAATTTCCCTCTATCCCATGCCTCCTGACTTTCCGCATAAGCCTACCATGGGGAACCTTATCAAATGCCTTACTAAATTCCATGTACACTACATCCACTGCTCTACCCTCATCCACATGCTTGGTCACCTCCTCGAAGAATTCAATAAGACTTGTAAGGCAAGACCTACCCTTCACAAATCCGTGCTGGCTGTCCCTAATCAAGCAGTGTCTTTCCAGATACTCATAAATCCTATCCCTCAGTACCCTTTCCATTACTTTGCCTACCACAGAAGTAAGACTAACAGGCCTGTAATTCCCGGGGTTATCCCTATTCCCTTTTTTGAACAGGGGCACAACATTCGCTACTCTCCAGTCCCCTGGTACCACCCCCGTTGCCAGTGAAGACGAGAAGATCATTGCCAATGGTACTGCAATTTCCCCTCTCGCTTCCCACATAATCCTAGGATATATCCCGTCAGGCCCGGGGGACTTGTCTATCCTCAAGTTGTTCAAAATGTCCAACACATCTTCCTTCCTAACAGGTATCTCTTCTAGCTTACCAGTCCATTTCACACTCTCCTCTTCTACAATACGGTCCCTCTCGTTCGTAAATACTGAAGAGAAGTACTTGTTCAAGACCTCTCCTATCTCTTCCGACTCAATACACAGTCTTCCACTACTGTCCTTGATCAGACCTACCCCCGTTCTCGTCATTCTCAGGTTTCTCACATACGCATAAAATGCCTTGGGGTTATCCTTGATCCTATCCGCCAATGATTTTTCATGCCCTCTCTTAGCTCTCCTAATCCCTTTCTTCAGGTCCCTTCTGGCTATCCTGTATCCCTCCACTGCTCTGTCTGAATTCTGTTTCCTCAACCTTATGTAAGCCTCCTTCTTCCTCTTTACCAGACATTCAACCTCTCTCGTCAACCAAGGCTCCCTCACACGACCATTTCTTTCCTGCCTGATAGGTACATACATATCATGGACACGTCGTATCTGCTCTTTGAAAAAGTTCCACATTTCCACCACATCCTTCCCTGACATCCTATGCTCCCAACGTACGCTCCTCAAATCCTGCCTTACAGCATCGTAATTTCCCTTCCCCCAATTATAAAATCTACCTTGTTGTGCGCACCGATCTCTCTCCATAACCAAGGTGAAAGTCACAGAATTGTGGTCACCATCACCAAAATGTTCACCCACTAACAAGCCCACCACTTGTCCCGGTTCATTACCGAGTACCAAATCCAATATGGCCTCCCCTCTGGTTGGACAATCTACATACTGTGTTAGAAAAGCTTCCTGGACACACTGCACAAACACTGCCCCATCCAATCTACTTGATCTAAAGAGCTTCCAATCAATATTTGGGAAGTTGAAGTCGCCCATGACTACGACCCTGTGGCTTCTGCACCTTTCCAAAATCTGTTTCCCAATCTGTTTCTCCACATCTCTGCTGCTATTGGGGGGCCTATAGTAAACACCCAACAAGGTGACTGCACCTTTCCTATTTCTGACTTCAGCCCATACTACCTCCAGAGGCAGATCCCCCTCAAACTTCCTTTCTGCAGCCGTTATATCATTTCTAATTAGCAATGCCACCCCCCCTCCTTTTTTCCCACCCTCCCTAATCTTACTGAAACACCTGTAACCAGGAACCTCCAACAGCCATTCCTGTCCCTCATCTATCCACGTTTCCGTCATGGCCACAACATCGTAGTCCCAGGTACCGATCCACGCCTTAAGTTCACCCACCTTATTTCTGATACTCCTTGCGTTGAAGTATACGCACTTGAGCCCATCTCTGTGTCCGCAAGTAGTCCCTGTCAGTGCTACCTTCTCCACAGCCTCCCTACAGTCTTGGGCATCCTGACACACAGCTAGCTTACTTGCTGGATTACAAGTCCGGATCACATCCCCCTGCCAAATTAGTTTAAACTCCCCCGAAGAGCGCTAGCAAACCTACCCCCCAGGATATTGGTGCCCTTCTGGTTCAGGTGCAACCCGTCCTGTTAGCTTTCCCAAATATTTGTTGTATTTGCACAGAAGCCTTTTGCAATTAATATATAAAGGCACTCGGAACCCTCTGGATCTCAGAAGTCAAAATTCTCTTATCATTTAAATAATATGCTTTCTTTCATTCTTCCTGCCAAAAATGGACAATTCACATTTTTCACATCATACTCAATTTGCACTTTTGCCCATTTCATTAAAATATCTGCATATTTTTGTAGCCTCCTTCAGACATCTTCACAATTTACTTCTCACCTATACTTATGACATCAGCAAACCTGACACCCATACTTTCACCCATACTAATCCCTATGGTTCAAAGAAAAGACCCATTTATGCCTACTTTCTGCTTTCTGTTATGCAATCTATTGTCTATGCTAATACTCTAACCCCTATTCCATGAGATGTTATCTTCTGTAATAATCTTAGATGAGACAATTTATGAAATGCTTTCTGAAAACCTAAATACGTTCATGTTTTCCCTTTATCCATAGCATATGTCACTTGCTTAAAAATTCCAATAGATTGTTTAAAAATGATTTCCTTTCCACAAAAACATGTTGACTTTGCCTGGTCACCTTGAACTTTTCCAATTGCCATATTATAACTTTAATAATCTAATAGTAGACTCTAAAATTTCCCCTAGATGTTAAGCCATTTCACCTAAAGTCTCTTCTGACCTATCTCCCTAGATTTTCCTGTGTCCTCCTTCTGTTCCATACCCTGATTTATCAAAGCTACTGGGATATTCCTTGTAATCTCTGTGATAAAGACTAATGCAATTAACTGTTCAATTCATCTACAATTGCTTTATTTTGTATTCTGAATTTTTCAAACTCATTTGCTCTAAGAATTGATATTAACCTTGGTAACCTTTTTTTGAAATATTTGTGGAAAGTCCCTTTTATACTTCTGGATAGCTTTCTCTTGTATTTTAATTTTCCCCTCATTAGAAATTTGCTTTAGAAATTTGTTTTGCTGCTTTTTAATATTTTGTCCTAATTTTGGTCCTGTCATCTACCTTTGTATAATTGTATATTTTTTTTCTATGTTTAAGTTTGATACCACCTTTAACATTTTTGGTTAGCCATGGATGGTGGGTTCATCCCTTGGAATATTTTTCTCAAAAGTTGAATTTCATGCTAGCCAAAATAATCAACTATAGAAAAAAGACTTTGAATTTTTGTTCTCCAAGTTTATAGTGTCTACATATCCACAATCTTATGGAGGTTGTTATTTGTACAGATCATAATCCTCTAACTTTCCTAGCCAAGTTTCATATCAAGAATTTTTTTTTTTTAGGAATTTAATGTCATAAGTATACAATTTGAAAATCATTCATGCAGCACGATGAAATAAAATCATAGCAGAAGCTTAAACAAAAGAAAATATGGAGGGACATAAATGTTGTGATCAAATTGTTGGCACGGTGGCTAGCACTGCTGCCTCACAGCGCCGGAGACCTGGGTTCAATTCCCGCCTCAGGCGAATTACTGTGTGGAGTTTGCACGTTCTCCCCGTGTCTGTGTGGGTTTCCTCCGGGTGCTCCGGTTTCCTCCCACAGTCCAAAGATGTGCAGGTCAGGTGAATTGGCCATGCTAAATTGCCCGTAGTGTTAGGTAAGGGGTAAATGTAGGGGTAAGGGTGGGTTGCGCTTCGGCGGGTCAGTGTGGACTTGTTGGGCCGAAGGGCCTGTTTCCACACTGTAATCTAATGTAATCTAATCTTAAAAAAAAATGGATTTGTGAGAATGTGAATTTTATTCAAACATTTAATGTATTTCATGTTAAAGTATTGTTATTGCTAGCATAAAATCTGTATAAGTAAAACAGAAATAGTGGTAAGGAGAGATTGTAAAATGTTAAGAAAGAGAGACATGGCTTTTATTTCATTTGTCCACTTGTTCTTTTCAACTTGGTGATGGGAAGTCTAAAAGCCTGTTTGTTTATATCCTGTGTGCACATGTGGGTGTGCATGCTAAGCATTAGTAAATGCACACAAATTTATCAAAACCAACTTGATTGCAGCTGTGTCAGTGTGAAAATAGTGGCAAATCTTAACTGGTCTGTTGTGCTTGTAAAGATATTATTGGAATAAAAAGAAAACTGATTCAGAGTGTTTTAATCTTTTTGTGATATTTTTATGAATTATTTTTGATCTTCTTGTCCAACTCATTTAATATTTATTCATTGTTTACTAAAGTTTGGTCTCTGTAACAAGTAGATCTGCAGCCTCTTGGTAATGTAATCTATAACTGATGCCTATAGTTTATAAAAAGAACTAACTATTATTTTCAAGCCAGGTTTCATTCTCGGAGCTGACTTATCCAGTGCTCATATAATAGGAACAGGAGAAGGCCATTCAGCCCTTCAAGCCTGTGAGATCAACTTGAAGCCTAACATTAACATATTGAATAGTGGAGCTGACTCAAGGGCACAAATGTCCTGTCTGCTCTTGTTTCCTATGTCAGACTCTTAATTGTATCATAAACTAAATCACCGAGGTGATAGGCAGAGAATTCCTCCCATGAACAATGCTGTTCAGTGAGGATCTATTTACATAAATTAACTGGTAATTTTTAAACAAGTCATTAATTAGTTGCTAATGGTTTCAATTTTTCATAATATATCTGGTATCAATTAACCTGAATTACTGCACACAAGTATTTTTATAATGCTCTGGGCATTCTAAAATCCAGTGTCATTTGTTCATTTAGAATGGCCTTATTCACTTTGGGGAACTTACAGTTTCAGTTGGAGCTCAATATTATACACTGTTATATGGAATCTTCCAGCTTCCATTAATTGAAATTATAGAGATTATTGATTGCTGGTCTCAATACAAAGAAAACTAATTGAGCAATTAAAAGCTCACAGATTACTGATTATGTACACTATCATTTTAATAGGTGCCATCTGCTTACTCATACTTTATGTAATTTTTAATAGTGCCATGTCAACCTTTTTGACAGTCATATCTGCCATATGGTGAGATTTTAAAAAATCCATCATTGTCTGGTATGAATAAGAATAAACAGTCCTATACAACAAATTGCAATTATATTCAGATTGCAGTTTACCATGAACATTGCTTTTCCTTAAACATAATGCAACAAAACCCATTTTCAAAGAGATAGATTTCAAGCAGCGACGTGTTATATATTCATTTCCAGCATTCCTTGATGCAGGGATAAATGTAATTGTGTTCTGTTCCTTATTTAGGTGGTTAATTGGTAGCATAGAGAAAGAGGAAGAGCCTTATCAAATTTCAGTTAGTGTGAAGCCTCGAATATTCTCAGGTTCAGATTCATGTTCTCAACTTATTCTGATTCATTAGGCTTAAAACTGCAGATTGTAAGGAGCGTTATTCATAAAGATTGCTTCATCTGAGTCAGAGAAAACGTTAAGATAGTGTTTCCAAATTTTAGCTAAAATGAAGAAAAAGTAATGAAACCAGTAATCATGTATGACCTGTAGAGGGAATTCTTCATCTCAAATGTGTCATTATCTATTTATCTAAGATCTAAAAAGTTAATGGAAAAAGGTTACACATCTGCATTAGAGTATTATACATGCAATAACACCAGTGGATTGATTAATTGAAGTCAGAAGATTAATTAATTGAGGTAAGGCATATTGATACAGACTGTGTAGATCCCCAAGCCAATTTAATTGCTATAGGGAGCGGAGTTCAATTTGATAAGATTAATAAAACTTCTCTTTCGATTAAAAATGTCCAACAATCAAACAGTCATGTAATCTTTGAAGATTTAATCTTAATATATTTTATTTTGAAATGCTTTTCATTTTCACACACTTTTTGTTTTTTGCTGTAAACTTTTGTCCTCCAAAGTAGAACAAATATGGGAAGGAGAACCATTTAGAAGAACTCAGCTCATTGCTGTTGCAACCATATGTACTTACAGAGTCAGAGAGTCATACAGCACAGAAACAGACCCTTCAGTCCAACCATTCATGTTGACCATGTATCCTAAACTGAATTAGTCCATTTGCCTGCATTTGCACCATATCCCTGTAAACCTTTTTTATTCATGTAAATGTCCAAATGTATTTTAAATGTTGTAATTGGACTCACTTCCACCACTTCCTCTAGTAGCTCATTCCATACATGTCCCACCAGAGGCTGCAGTGAAAAAGTTGGCCCTCAGGTCCCTTTTAAATCTTTCTCCTTTCAACTTAAACTTTAGTTTTGGACTACCCTAACCTTAGAGAAAGATCTTGTCTATTCACCCTATTTATACACCTCAGTTTTATTAGCCTCTCCAAGCCTCTCAATCTCTGATGCTCCAAAGAAAAGGGACCCAGCTTACCTACACTCTCCTTATAACTCAAACCCTCCAGTTCAGGCAACATCCTTGTAATTTTTTTCTTGTGTACACTTTCTAGTTTAACATCACTTCTATAGGAAGGCAACCAGGATTGTACACAATATTCCAAATGTGGCCTCATCAATGTCTTTTATAGCGACAACATGATCTCTCAATTCCTAGAATCAATACTCTGACCAATGAAGGCAAGTGTTCCAAATGCCTTTTTCATCATTCTGTCTACCTGTAGTGTCACTATCAAGGAACTATGGATCTATAACCTCAGATCCCTGTGTTCAACGACACTTCCCAGGACCCCGCCATTACCTGTGCAAGTCCTGCCCTAGTTTGTCTTATCAAAATGCAACACCATGCATTTATCTGCATTAAATTCTCTTTGCCACTTCTCAGCCTATACCCCCATCTGATCAAGATCTCATTGTACTCTCATTCACAGTCCGCTACACTACTAATTTTAGCAAACGTACTAACATTATCTCCTATAATCTCATCCAAATCATTGATGTAAATGACCAGCAACAGCTGACCGAAAATTGATCCTTGTTGCACACCACTGGTCACAGGCCACCAGGCACTTTTACCATCAAGCTAATTTTGTATCCAATTGGCTCTCTCTTCCTGGATCCCATGTAATCTAACCTTACTAACCAGTCTACCATCCAGGACCTTCTCAAACATCCATGTAGACAATGTCTACCTCTCTGCCTTAATTTATCCTCTTGGTAACCTCTTCAAAAAACTCAAATAAACTTATCCCCAAACAGTCCTTGCCTTTCCAAATGCATGCAAATCCTATGTCTAAGAATCACTTCCAAAAACTTAACATCAGACTCACTGGTCTATAATTGCCTGGCTTTTCCTTGCAGTCTTTCTTAAATAATAGCTACCCTTCAGTATTCCGCCACCTCATCCATGGCTGACAATGATACAAGGGGGCCCACAAAAGAAATATATAGCACTAGCTGAATGCAACTATCAGATTCTGTCCATTCCAGTGTTTCTTATCCCAATTTCTGAGACCAGGATGATATTTGAAAGAAGATTGAAGTTGCTCAACAATCTGCATTTGAAAGCATGACCACAATACAATCAATGATAATGACAAGTAAATGGCATAAAATGGTACCTTGAATTTACTGAAATGTATACTTCGTTGGGCAGATTTATTTATTTACGAGATATTGGCATTGCTGACAAAGCCAGAATTTATTGACCACCTCTAATTTCCCTCTGGAAGGCAGTGGTGAGCAGACTTCTTTTGAAAACTTTGAGGTCTGGATGACAGTTCCAAGATTTCAACCCAGATATTGTGTAAGAATGGCAACATAGTTTCAACTGATGTTGTGTGTGATTTGGGTAAGAACTTACAGCTGTTGATGTTCCCATACCTTTGTTCTTCTCAGAAGTGGAAGTCATGAATTTTGAAGGTGCTGACAACAATCTTGGTGACTTGTTATAGTGCACACAAATGGTGCCACGGTGTACTAATGGTAAAAGTAGTGAATATTTAAGGTGAAGGATGAGATACCAGTTAAGCAAACTATTTTGACCTACAAACCATGATGCTTTTTGAGTGTTGTTGGAGTTGCATTTATGTTAGTCAGAGTTTTCCATTTTGATACCAGCCTCTACTTGATTCATGCCCATTTGCTTTAATGGAATGGTCTTGGTCATTTTATTGAGCATTGGCCATCCAGGCTTAAAATCAGCTTGGCTATTAATCAACTCACTGAAAATTGAAGCTTTTAGTCCATGTGATGCATTAGATGTCAAAATGTATTTTGTCTGATATTTAAAAAGTACAATAATTTATGGCTAATGTTAAAACTATAGTTTCCCTTCCAGATAAGTCTGCAATGTTTTCAGAAGCCCTATCTCAGGAGATCTGATGACATTGAAAGGGTTCTTGGAATATATCTCAAGGTTTGCAACAGATTCAATTTCATTCCCTGATAACATCTGGCCAATTTATTCTCAGATCTTCTTGTTTACTTTCTTTGGATTATTATTATTATTTAAGAATAGTATATAATTTTGTGTTTCACTGGGCACTTTAGTGTTGCTCTATTTCATTGGAATAATAATTAATTCTTTACTCTGGGTGGTGGGTCATAAGCTTATCAGGGAATGTTGTTAAAGTAAATAACATAAATGGGTTCAACAGCTAAATCATTGCACTTCTGAAGAAAGGTTTGATATAAATAATGAGAAGGAAGAAAGGGATTTGCCTTTCCAGCCGTTAAAAATATCTTTTGATATTTTCATTGTCAAGAACTGCAAATTCAGATTCATCTTCTCAGACATGACAAGTAGAGAATTGCTTAATACTTACACTTAACATTGTGCTTAATAATTACTAATATTGTATTTAATTAGTATAAGTAGTAGGGGTTAGGTATAATATTATTATGCAATCCTGTTATAATGGAGATGTATACTTTCAATGGAAAAAAGGAAATTATGGAAGCATTAATGAGGCAATAATTAAATCATCCAGCTCTTCTCTTCTTTCTATTCCTCCATGGCATACATGAAAACACTATTCCTTAGATGACAGGTTGTTCATGCCACAGAATCTCAAACCAGATGAATTAAAACCATCACTGTCAAATCGATGTCAGGAAGCAAGATAGTGATGATGGAGTGAAGGTAGGTGAAATCAGAGAAACCTGACCTGAGCCAGGAAGAAAGAAATCCTGTCCTCCAATAGTGATATTGCCAGACACACACCAGATGGAAAACAAGCAAATGCTCCAAGCATGATAAATGTTATTGACTGCATGAGTTTACACCACCAATGGGACAAAACAGACCCTCAATTGGCATGTCGTCCACAGGCTGAAACATTCACCCTCTGCACCACTGGCTTCATAAGATGCATTGCAGCAATCACCAAAAATTTCACAGCAAGTTTCTGCCAATCTCTACATCTAAAACAAATGTAACAGGCATCTGTAAGCATACATTTGCAATTTCTTGTGCAAGTCACTAACTAGATTAGAGTGGTGCTGGAAAAGCACAGCAGTTCAGGCAGCATCCGAGGAGCAGTAAAATCGACATTTCAGGCAAAAGCCCTTCATCAGGAATACAGGCTGAGAGCCTGAAGGGTGGAGAGATAAATAAGAGGAGGGTGGAGGTGGGGAGAAAGTAACAGAAAGTAACACAATAGGTGAGTGGGGGAGGGGATGAAGGTGATAGGTCAGGGGGAGGGTGGAGTGGATAGGTGGAAAAGAAGATAGGCAGGTAGGACAAGTCATGGGACAGTGTTGAGCTGGAAGTTTGGAACTGGGGTGAGGTGGGGGAAGGGGAAATGAGGAAACTGTTGAAGTCCACATTGATGCTCTGGGGTTGAAGTGTTCCGAGGCAGATGATGAGGCGTTCTTCCTTCAGGCGTCTGGTGATGAGGGAGCGGCGGTGAAGGAGGCCCAGGACCTCCATGTCCTCGGCTGAGTGGGAGGGGGAGTTGAAATGTTGGGCCACAAGGCAGTGTGTTTGATTGGTGCGGGTGTCCCAGAGATGTCCCCTAAAGCGCTCTGCTGGGAGGCATCCAGTCTCTCCAATGTAGAGGAGACCGCATCAGGAGCAACGGATACAATAAATGATATTAGTGGATGTGCAGGTAAAACTTTGATGGATGTGGAAGGTTCCTTTAGGGCCTTGAATGGAGGTGAGGGAGGAGGTGTGGGCGCAGGTTTTGCAATTCCTGCGGTGGCAGGGGAAGGTGCCGGGATAGGAGAGTGGGTTGTAGGGGAGGGCGTGCACCTAACCAGGTAGTCACGGAAGGAATAGTCTTTGCGCAAGGCGGAAAGGGGTGAGGAGGGAAATATATCCCTGGTGGTGAGGTCCGTTTGGAGGTGGTGGAAATGTCGGCGGATGATTTGGTTTATGTGAAGGTTGGTAGGGTGGAATGTGAGCACCAGGGGCGTTCTGTCCTTGTTACGGTTGGAGAGGTGGGGTCTGAGGGCGGAAGTGCGGGATGTGGATGAGATGCGTTAAGTCATTAACTATCCTGACTTTGAAATTTGTTCATCAATAACAATCAAAATTCTGGAACTCCCAACTTTTCACATGGGGCTGCTACAATTTTCAAGCCAATTAATTATTTACCTTTAGATGCATTAATCACTAAGTGAGAGAGAGTCAGAGGGAGTCAGAGAAAGACATAGACAAGCAGGGAGACTCAGAGAAAAACATACAGAAAGTAAAAACCAGTTAAGTGGAAGTAAGAAACAATTTTGTATAGCACAGATCAATAACAAAAAGGGTATAAAGGAAAAGCACTCAAAGTCATTTATGCCTTAATTCACTAGGGATCAGGTGAATCACTGCAAATTGCACGCAGAAAGCCTGTCAATGGATGAATCAACACAATATGAACACTAGGTTCAAAGCACTACTTAGTGACTGGCAAGCATTTACTATCACTTAGCATATTAATAAGTGAAACAATTTATTGAATTTAATGTTGTTTGCCATTCTTACCCAAAGTAGAGGCAGGAACTTTTAGGCCAGATCATTCACCGCCACTTTCTCAAGATCAATTAAGGATGAGTATCAAATACTGATCTTAACAGCTGTTCACTCTCTGGAGACATGGATAGAGCAGGGACAGGAATGGTTATTCTAGGTTCTGGAATTTAGATGTTTCAGTAAGAACAGAGAAGATGTTAAAAGTGGGGAGGTGTTACATTGTCAGTCATGGATAGTATTACAGTGGCAGAAACGACATTTGAGGACTAGTCCACTGAGATAGTATGGGCTGAGGTTAGAAACAGGAAAGGAGAGGTCACCTTATTGGGCGTTTTCTATTGGCCTCCGAATAATCCAGAGATGTAGAGGCAAAGGATAGCAAAGATAATTCTGGATAGGAGTGAGAGTAACAAGGTAGTTGTTATGGAGGCCTTTACCTTTCCAAAAAATGATTGGATACAAAAGTTTGAGTACTTTAAATGGGTCAATGTTTGTCCAATGTGTGCAGGATGGTTTCCTGACACAGTGTGTAGACAAGCCAACAAGGGGAGAGGCCACATTAGATTTGGTACTGGGTAATGAACCTGGCTAAGTGTTAGGATATGGAGGCAAGTAAGGCGTGATAGTAACTACAATTCAGTTATGTTTACTTTAGCGACGGATAGGGATAGGTATATACCGCTATTGCTGGGGAAAAGGCAATTATGATGCGATCAGGCAAGATTTAAAATGCATAGGGTGGGGAAGGAAACTGCAGGGGATGGGCACAATTGAAATGTATAGCCTATTCAAGGAACAGCGACTGCGTGTCCTTGATAAGTATGTACCTCCCTACCTTGATAAGGCAGGGAGGAAGTGGTCGAGCGAGGGAGCTATGGTTTACTAAAGAAGTTGAATCACTTGTCAAGAGGAAGAAGAAGGCTTATATTAGGATGAGACATGAAGGCTTAGTTAGGGCACTTGAAAGTTACAAGCTAGCCAGAAAAGACCGAAAGAGAGAGCTAAGAAGAGCCAGGAGGGAACATAAAAGGTCATTGGCAGATAGGATCAAGGAAAACCTGTAAGCTTTCTATTGATATATTAGGAATAAAAGCATGAATAGAGTAAGCTGTAGGCCAATCGAGGATAGTAGTGGGAAGTTATACATGGAGTCTGGGGTGATAGGGGAAGTGCTAAATGAGTATTTTTCATCAGCATTCACACTGGAAAATGACAATATTGTCGAGGAGAATACTGAGGTACAGGCTCCTTGACTATATGGGATCAAGGTTCACAAGGACGAGATGTTAGCAATTCTGGAAAGTGTGAAAATAGATGTCTCCTGGGCTGGGTGGGATTTATCCTAGGATTCTCTGGGAAGCCAGGGAGAAGATTGCTGAGCCTTTGGCTTTGATCTTTATGTTGTCATTGTCAACAGAAATAGTGCCAGAAGACTGGAGGATAGCAAATGTTGTCCCCTTGTTCAAGAAGGGCAGTAGAGACAACCTTGGAAATTATAGACCAGTGAGCCTTACTTCGGTTGTGGGTGAGGTTTTGGAAAATGATATTATAAATAGGATTTATAATCATCTTGAAAGGAATAAGTTGATTAGGGATAGTCAACAGTTTTGTGAAGGGTAGGTCATGCCTCACAAACCTTAGTGAGTTCTTTGAGATAGTGACCAAACAGGTGGATGAGGGTAAAGCAGTGTGGCGTATATGAATTTCAGTAAGGCGTTTGATAAGTTTTCCCATGGTAGGTTATTGCACAAAATACAGAGGCATGGGATTGAGGGTGATTAGATTACTTACAGTGTGGAAACAGGCCCTTCGGCCCAACAAGTCCACACTGACCCGCCGAAGCGTAACCCACCCATTCCCGTACATTTACCCCTTTTACCTAACACTACGGGCAATTTTGCATGGCCAATTCACCTGACATGCACATCTTTGGACTGTGGGAGGAAACCGGAGCACCCGGAGGAAACCCACGCAGACACGGGGAGAATGTGCAGACTCCACAGTCAGTCGCCTGAGTCGGGAATTGAACCCGGGTCTCTGGCGCTGTGAGGCAGCCGTGCTAACCACTGTGCCACTGTGCCACCCACTAATTAGCAGTTTGGATCAGAAATTGGCTAGCTAAAGAAGACAGAGGGTGGTGGTTGATGGGAAATATTCATCCTGGTGTTCAGTTACTAGTGGTGTATCACAAGGATCTGTTTTGGTCTACTGCTGTTTGTCATTTTTATAAATGATCGAGATAAGGGCATAGAAGGATGGGTTAGTAAATTTGCAGATGACACTAAGGTCAGTGGAATTGTGAGTAGTGATGAAGGATATTGCAGGTTACAGAGGGAAATAGATATGCTGCAGACCTAGGCTGAGATGTGGCAAATGGAGTTTAATATGAAAAAGTGTGAGATGGCTTATCTTGGAAGGAGCAACAGGAATAAAGAGTACTGGGCTAATGCTAAGATTCTTGGTAGTGTAGATGAGCAGAGAGAGATTTTGGTGTCCAACCCTGAAAGTTGCCACCCAGGTTGATAGGATTGTTAAGAAGGTATACAGTGTGTTAGCTTTTACTGGTAGAGGGATTGAGTTTCGGAGCCAAAAGGTCATTCTGCAGCTGTACAAAACTTGGAGTATTGCATACAGTTCTGGTCACCACATGATAGGAAGGATGTGGAACCATTGGAAAGGGTGCAGAGGAGATTGATTAGGAAGATGCCTGCTATAGAAGGGAGGTCTTATGAGGAAAAGCTGAGGGACTTGAGGCTGTTTTGTTAGAGAGTAGAAATTTGAGAGGTGACTTAATTGAGACATATAAGTTAATCAGAGGGTTAGATCGAATGGACAGTGAGAGCCTTTTTCCTCAGATAGTGATGGTTAGCACGAGGGGACATAGCTTTAAATTGAGGCGGGATAGATACAGGACAGATGTCAGAGGTAGTCTCTTTTCTTAGAAGGTAATTGGGGCATGGAATGCACTGCCTGCAACCTATCCATAATGCCCAATTTTCACAATTAATCTAGTCCCATTTGTCTGCATTTGGTCCATATTCCTTGAAATCTATCCCATCTATGTATCCGTCACAAAGTTTCTTAAATGACAAAATTGTGCTCGTCTGTACCACTACCTCACTCAGTCCGTTCCAAACACTCACCACCCTCTGTGTGAATGAAATTGCCCTTTTGACCTATTTGTATCTTTTCCCTCTCATCGTAAACCTATGTCCTCTAGTTTTAGACTCCCCTACCGTGGGGAACAGCTGTGGCTATCTACTCTATCTATGCCTCTCATGATTTTATAGACCTCTGTAATGTCACCCCTCAATCTCCTCCACTGCAGGGAAAAAAGTCCCAGTCTGTCCGGCATCTCCTTATATCTCCTTATTTGTCAAGGTACCATTCTAGTAAAGCTTTTTTGCACTGTTTCTAGTTTAATAGTATCCTTTCTATAGTAGAGTGACCAAAAATGCATGCAGTATTCTAAATTTGGCCTTACCAACTTGTACAGCTGCGCCAAGACCTCCCAACTCAATCCTCCGATGCATGAAAACAAGCATACTGAAAGTCTTCTTCACTATCCTGCCTTCCTATGACTCCACTTTCAAGGAATTATAAAACTGTAGCTCTCCCCAGAGCCCTACCATTGACTGTATATGTCCTGCCCTGGTTTGACCTACCAAAATGCAACACCTTGCATTGATCTAAATTAATCTGCATCTGCTATTCCTCAGCCCACTGACCCAGATGATCAAGATCTTGCTGTATTCTGAGATAACCTTCTTCACTGTATGCTATGCCACCAATCTTGTTGGCATCTGCAAACTTACTAACCATTCCTCCTAAATTCTCATCCAAATCATTTATATAAATGATGAATAACAGCAGACACTGCACAATCCCTGTGGCACATAGCTGGTCACCATTTTGAAAAACAACTAACATACCTTCTGTCTTCTATCTTCAAGCCAATTTTACATCCAATTGGCCACCTCTTCCCGGATCCCAGATATTTAACCTTAATCTACTACCCACCATGCAGTATCTTGTCATGCTAAAGTCTATGTAAACAATGTCAACTGCCCTGCCTTCATCTACATTCTTGGTAACCTCTTCAAAAACTCAATCAAATTTATGAGACACAATTTCCCACATATTAAGTCATGCTGTGGCTTTAAGTGGTTTATTTTGACATGGTTTGTTTTAGAGAGAGGTTGAGGGACAGGTGGTGATCAGTCTATGAGAAGATAAACAACTTGTGAGGCCTTGGATTTTTTTAAGTTGTAACAATAGAAGCATCCTGACTGGGTATGGTCAAGCTCTCACAGATCCAGGATTTTAGTGAGTTGTCAGCAGTTGTTGCTGAGGTCTCGGCAGGATTGGAAGGCAGTGAATTTTATTCCCAGCTGCTACACTCTCTGTCTCTTTGGAAAGGTACTGTATGTATCTCTTTCTTGCTGATGGGATTGCATATGAGACAATATGGTTTTTTTTCTGAATTTGCCTTTGTGCCACAGTTGTGTTTATGGGATTTTACTATATTGGAACAGCCAGTAATAAAATAAACTGTTATTCTGTTAGATTTTCAAATAGTGATAAGTTATTCCAAGTTCCTTGTTCTTTTGTTGTATTTTAACTATAGTGTTTGAATAAATTGTCTTTTGCTTAATGTTGAGTAGTTGGACCAATCAAATTGAATCTGGAACACAGCATTTACCTTTAAAATAAAAATAAGTTACTGTCTGGCTACCATTTTAATATATTTTGAGGGGTCTGGTCTAGTCCAAAACAATGCTGACTACCCCAAATGAATCCTTGCCTATAGATCATGTTTTTCTGAATCCCTTCTGACAAATTATCCACCACAGATGTTAGGCTCACCTGTCTGTGTTCTTAAGCACTTCCCTGCAGCCTTTCTTAAATAATGGCATAACATTAGCCACCCTCCAATCTTCTGCCACTTGGCTGTCAATAATACAAATATGTGTTAAATACAGATGCAATAGTTGTGTAGAAAAGTTAATCATAACATCTCAGAATAATGGAACCTTTACTCAAAATTTATTTTTGCTGAAAATCATTATGAAATCAAAAATAGAATAGAATAATTGTCATGACTTGAATAGCGAAATAAGTAACCTTGTGCTTAAACAAGCTCAGAATCAGCGAAGAGTGTGATGCTGGAAAGGCGCAACAGGTCAGGCAGCATCCAAGGAGCAGGAGAATTGACATTTTAAGCATGAGCCCTTCATCAGGAATCCTGATGAAAGGCTTATGCCCGAAACATTGATTCTCTTACTCCTCAGATGCTGCCTGAACTTCTGTGCTTTTCCAGCATCACACTTTTTGACTCTGATCTCCAGCATCTGCAGTCCTCACTTTCACTTTAGAATTATAGAATCCTTACACTGCAGATAGAGATTATTTGGTCCATCGAGTCTGCACTGATGCTCTGAAGAGCATCTCACCCATCCCTAAAACCCACATTTACAATGGCTAATCTAACTGGCCTACACATCCCTGGTCACTATTGGGCAATTTAGCATGGTTAATCCACCTAACCTTCACATCTTTGGACTGCAGGAAGAAACCAGAGCACCCAGTGGAAACTCATGCAAACATGGGGAGAACATACAAACTCCATACAGTCAGTCTCCCAAGGCTGGGATTGAACTTGCACTGGCACTGTGAGGCAGTATGGCTAACTATTGTGCTATCATGCCCCCTTGCTGAAGGATTTAGGGGACATGTAGCAGAATTAATGACAAGAAATAATGTCCCTACTCCATTTGGTCTCATGCCTAAGGGGAACTCTATCTAGTTGAAGACCACACCCAAACACTCCTTTTCCCCTGATGAAGGTATTCAATTAGACAGAATACACAGTACATAGAGTTGCACAAAATCCATTCTTAGATGAGGTTCTGATAGAATTTCAGAAATAAATGTTGCACAAACATTGAAGAAGATGACAAAGTGTCCCAAATTGCTTCTTAATGGGCTTCAGAGGTTCTATTCACAGATCCAAATAAAGCATTAAATTGTAAACTAAAACAACTGCGAATGCTAGAAATCTAAAGCAAAAACAGAAATTGCTGGAGAGAATCAACACATCTAGTCTGGCAACATCTCTGGAGAAAAAGCAATATGAATGCTTCAATTTGAAATGTTAACTCTGCTTTCTTTCCATAGATGTTACAATATTAAGTTGCAAGTATTCATTTAAGTTCCACTGATTGCTATTAGAAGAGAAATTTAGTCAAAACATTTGCCACCAACATGCTTTGCTGTCTCTTTATTGCATGTGACAGACTTTTTAAATGGCAAACAACTGTCTAATATACTTTTGGGTATTAGTTTCTAAAGGTCTTCACTTTCTTTACTGAATTGGTGCCTGGACACTTTGAAGGTTCATTCACAACCTGATGTAACCCCTTAATGCCATTTAACCTACAGAACAGGTAAAGCTTTAATGTCTTATCCTTAACCTACTACCATTTCTCAATTCTGTACTCAATTATTTCCTTATATCACCATCAGTTCACACATTCTAGGGCCACTCTCTTACTGAAATACAAAAGAAAACCAGAGTATTTTGAGGATAGAATACCCATTCAAGCAGGCAATGGTATAAGGTGAGACAGTTGGGGGTGACAGCCATTTCTTTATCACAGAAAGGAAACATAATCGGCTGCTGCAAACCTAATTGATGAATATTGCTCTGGGTGCAGCATAACTGAAACAATATTGATTTCAATAGGGCCGTCCTGAAGTGTCGGTATCAAACGTAAATGTCACAGACAGCAGAATTGTCAGGCCCATCATTCTGAGAGCAAAGCTGAAAATGTGTTGCTGGAAAAGCGCAGCAGGTCAGGCAACATCCAAGGAGCAGGAGAATCGACATTTCGGGCATGAGACCTTCTTCAGGAATGAGGAATGTGTGCCAAGCAGGCTAAGATAAAAGGTTGGGAGGAGAGACTTGGGGGAGGGGCGTTGGAAATGTGATAGGTGGAGGGAGGTTAAGGTGAGGGTGATAAGGTGAGGGTGATAGGCCGGAGTGGGGGTGTGGGCAGAGAGGTCAGGAAGAAGATTGCAGGTTAGGAAGATGGTGCTGAGTTTGAGGATTGGGACTGAGACAAGGTGGGGGGAGGAGAAATGAGGAAACTGGAGAAATCTGAGTTCACCCCTTGTGATTGGAGGGTTCCTAGGTGGAAGATGAGGCGCTCTTTCCGATATGGCTAGGAAGAACTGTTTGTTTAGTGTATGGATTCTTCTGTGGATGAAATTTTCCAGCAACACATTTTCAGCTCTGATCTCCAGTATCTGCAGTCCTCACTTACTCCATTCTGAAAGCAAACCATTGGCAATGATTCTGTAATACAAACAAGGTATTAGCATTTCAAAAGGATGTCAGATTCAGAAAAGCAATATCCAAACCAGTCCTTATGCAATGCTAAACACAACCTAAGATTTGCGATTTTTGAAAAGATATATAGCTCAGGTTGAGGTTCAAGTTGTAAGTTTATTTACTGAGCTGGTAGGTTTGTTTTCAGACGTTTCTCCGCCATGCTAGGTAACATCATCAGTGAGCCTTCAGTGAAACACGAGTGTTATGTCCCACTTTCTATTTATGTGTCTTGATCTCTTAAGGTGGGTGATATCATTTTTCTGGTTCTTTTTCTCAGAGGTTGATAAATGGAATCAGGTGGGTTCCCTGCCTATGTCTCTGTTTCGGGTTTGATGCAGTGCTACAGCAAAGCTCAGTGTAAACTTAAAGAACAGCCTAATTTTCCACTTGGAGACCCTGCAGCCTCCTGGACTCAAATTCAAGTTCGACAATTTTATGGCTTGAGCACCTTCTTCCATGTCCTTATCCCAACCTTCACCTCCACCCCGCTCCCCCCTCGCCCCCGCCACATCAGGCCTTGTCAATACATGAGCTGCTACTAAAAACAACTCAAATGTCAGCCACTAATGGTCTCTATTTGTAGCTAGTCATGCTCGCAGGCTGACATTTATGCAATACTCTGTTTGCCCAACTGTTTTTCTCTCTCTCTGGTCTCCATCTATTGTTTGGTCCTCCCTCCTCACCCCCATAACATCTTCAGCATGTGTGCCCATGTATTTCCTCACTATAATCAGTTCTGAAGAAGGGTCACTGGACCGGAAATGTTAACTCTACTTTCTTTCCACAGATGCTGTCAGACTTGCTGAGTTTTTCCAGCAATTTCTGTAAAATTTAAACAAGCCAGCTTTTGATGTTTCACTTTCCTGTGACTCAGGGTAGTTTTAAACTGTCACAGTGTGAATGTACATTGCAGAATAATGCATATTTTTAAGAGGTGAATATAGTCAGATTTGAATAACACAAACAACTTCTTCAGCATTAGGTATCTTTTACATGAAGCAGATATTAGACAGGAATATATACTTATTACCTCCATGGTTCAATGGAGTCAGCCGCGGGGTGTTCAGAATATGACTGTCAAAAAAAAAGATAAGATTCAGAATATTGGGAATTGAAAAATAAAATTATGCAAAGTATACTTGAAAACCTTTAAATTCTTGTGATTGAATTGTTGCTTCAGACCAGATTGCTTCAGGTTGCTCTATTTATGTGTTGCCTAAGGAGAAGGAGAAGGCTGTAAGATGAATTCAGTACTGGGGAAGTTGATTGTCTTGCTCTTTTTTGCTGTTCATAAGAAATGTTTATTGGCACAGTTGTGTAGTGGCTATACTGCTATGATAGTAATCCAGAGATTTGGATTAATAATCTAGATGCAAATTTAAATCTCAGCAAGAGCTTTAGAATTATGTTTTTTAAAATGTAATTATACCAATCTGGAGTAAAAAGCTAGAATAAAGCGTAGTGGCTATGAAGCTGTCAGATTCTTTAAAAACTAAACTGCTTCATTTGTGTAGGGGAAAGGAAACCTGCCCTTACCTGGTCTTGCTTATATGTGATTCCAGACTTCTGGGCCATGTGGTTGACTCTGAACTACTCACGCAACAACCTAGAATGACAGCCAATTGTACCAAGCCTCAAATTCATCTTAGAATAAGAACATGACCAGACAGACCATCTAGCTCTGAGAAAGGCATAGGCATCCCATTTGATCATGTAAAGTCTTCCTCAGTAGAATCTAGGTATGTGAATCAACTTTGGGAGAGCTATTCCCCAGATTGTCAAGCATGACACAATTGTAACTCACAGAATCAGTCAATGTTCCAGATTCTTTCATCAAGTTTCTTGCTCATGTCCTGTCCAAATGGCAAGACAGAAGCATTCGAGATAGCAGCATGGCTCTGGAGTCCTCAAGCTATTTCACATTTATCCACAATACAAATTAACTACTGACAAACTAGAAGATTGCACAGGTGTGCCATGTCCACAAAAAGTAGGAAAACTTCAATTCAACGAAGTATCGATATTTTCTCAAACAGCAAAGAAAAATGGTCTCAACAATGTTTTCACCAATAACCTGCTCAACAATCATCAATTTGGGTTCCACCAGGGCTACATGGCTATAGACCTTATAAAAGGTAGGGTGGGGGGGGGGAAGTTGTATGGAGTAAATGACAGCTGGGGAAAGACAACAATAGTTGGACATATAAAGTAATGGATAACAATCTAACTAAGAGGGTGAATAGCTGTTAATGGAGATTGTTAGAGGCTAACAATGGATTGTGTGTAATAGTAGACTATGTGATTATAAGGCCTGATGTGTGGGGGTGAGGACTAGGACATAAGAGAGTTCAAGGCCTAAAGTTATTGAAATCGGTATTAAATCAGAAGGCTGCAGAGTCCCCAAGCGGAAAATGAGGCGTTGTTCTTCCAACTTTACTGGAGCACTGCAGCAAGTCTGAGACAGGGAACAAAGTGATGAGT
Source organism: Chiloscyllium plagiosum (assembly GCF_037043375.1). NCBI lineage: Eukaryota > Metazoa > Chordata > Chondrichthyes > Orectolobiformes > Hemiscylliidae > Chiloscyllium > Chiloscyllium plagiosum. The sequence goes on along the minus strand of NW_028270154.1, from coordinate 68,293,101 downwards.
TGAAATGGCAGGTGATGGAAGATCAGGGTCATTTTTGTGGGCAGAAGAAAGGTATTCTGTGAAGCAGTCATCCAATCTCTGTTTCATTTCCTCAATGTAGAGGAGGCCATGTTGTGAGTAGTGAATGCAATAGATTAGATTGTGTGAAGTGCAGGCAAAACATTGCTTCACCTGGAAGTTGTGTTTGTGCCCTTGGATACTGAAGAGGGATGAGATAAAATGGCAAGTGTTATGTCTTCGGTGATTTCAGGAGAAGGGCTGTGGGACGGAGTTGGGAATGGGCCAAGGTGTCCCGGAGGAAACGGTCCCTGTTGAAAGTGGATAAAGGAGGGCAGGGGAATATATGTCTGATGGTGCATCTCGCTAGAGGGGATGGAAATAGTGGCTAATGATTTTCTGGATGTGGATGCTGGTGGGATGGTAGGTAAGGACAGGGAAACTCTATCACTGATGCGGGAGGGAAGAGAGGGGATGAGGGCTGAATGCGGGAGATGGGTTGAACCCTTTCCATTTCAGGCAATAATTGGAATTGGAATGGAATGGGTTATTGATTTCAGGTCCTATCTCCACCCTGTTCTCATTTTCACAAGTCCATCTCTGACTCTTCCATTCCCTTCCACGACATCTCTATTTCTAATCCTGGGGATCAAATGGCCACTAATATCCACTATAAACCCACCAACTCCTTCACACTTGGATTATACATCCTCACAATCCGCTTCCTATAAAGACTCTATTCTATTCTCCCAGTCCTTCATCTCCGTCACACATGTTCCAATGAGGTCAACTTCAACAAGGGATCCTTTGAAATGTCCACCTTCTTCTTCAACAAAGGATTCCCCAGCACTATTGTTGACAAGGCCCTCAACTGTGTCTGACCCATCTCCCGCAAAAAAGCCCTCACCCTCTCTTCCCTCCTGTAACATCGATAGTGTTCCCCTTGTCCTTACCTACCATCCCATCAGCATCCACATCCAAAAACACATTAGCCATCAATTCTACCACATGTTGGGCCAAAGGCCCTGTTTCCATATTGTAGGGAATCTAATCTAATCTAATCTAATCCAGCAGGATGCCATCACCAGACACATATTCCACTCCCCTCCCTTGTTGGCTTTCCTCAGGGACCATTCTCTTTGGGACACCCTGCTCCACTCTTCCTTCATTCCCAATTCACCCCCACAATCCCCACGGCATCTTTGTCTGCAATCGCTGAAGGTATAACACTTGCCCATTTATCTCCTCCCTTCTTAGTATCCAAGGGCCCAAATATACCTTCCAGGTGAAGCAACGCTAGTTGACTGCATTTGTTGCTGCTCGCAATGAGGTCTCCTCTACCTTGGGAAAATGAAGCTTAGACTGGGTGACCACTTTGCAGAACACCTTCCTTCTGTCCACAAAACTGACGCTGAGCTTCCAGTCACCTGCCAATTCAACATATCAGGAAAAACAACATTTCGGGCTGGCGCACTTCATCATTCCTGATGAAGGGTTCTGGCCCGAAATGTTGATTTTCCTGCTCCTCGGATGCTGTGCTTTTCCAGCAACACACCCTCAACTCTGATCTCCAGCATCTGCAGACCTCACTGTCTTCTAATGCAACATGTCACCCTGCGGCCTGCCAATATCTCTTTCTCAGGCTTGCTGCAGTGCTCCAGCGATGCTCAACATAAGCTGGAAGAACAATACCTAATTTTCCACTTGGAGACTCTACAGCCCTCATGACTTAATACCAATTTCAATACCTTTAGGGCTTGAACTCTCAAATGTCCTGGCCCCCACCCCCACACACCAGGCCTTGTAATCACATAGTGGGCTTTTTCCAGTGCCACAATCTAATCTAATCTCGTGGGCGGCACGGTGGCACAGTAGTTAGCACTGCAGCCTCACAGCGCCAGAGACCCGGGTCAAATTTCCACCTCAGGTGACTGACTGTGTGGAGTTTGCACATTCTCCCCGTGTCTGCGTGGGTTTCCTCCGGGTGCTCTGGTTTCCTCCCACAGTCCAAAAATGTGCAGGTTAGGTGAATTGACCATGCTAAATTGCCCGTAGTGTTAGGTGAAGGGGTAAATGTAGGGGAATGGGTCTGGGTAGGTTGCGGGTCAGTGTGGACTTGTTGGGCCGAAGGGCCTGTTTCCACATTGTAAGTAATCTAATCATAGTCTGCTATTACACAAAACCCATTGTTTGCCACTAACAATCTCCATTAACAGCTATTCATCTCCTGATCAGATCCTTACCCACTCCTTTGTCTCTCCAAGTGTTTTTTGTTTCTTTGGGCTTCATCCACACCTATCATTTAATCCATACTCCTCCTCGGAGAAAATGAGGACTGCAGATGCTGGAGAGTCAGAGTCAAATATTGTGGCACTGGAAAAAGCACTTACACACTTCCCCACATTAGCCTTTGCATAAAATCCTGCATTTTCCTAGCTATCAGCAATTCTGAGGAACATTAACTCTGATTTCTCTTCATGGGTGCTGCCTGACCTGCTGAGCTTTTCCAGCAATTTTTATTTTTGTTTCTAATTTGCAGCATTCGCAGTTCTTTCAGTTTTTAAAAAGAATGTCGACACACTTCCCTTAAAGTTTAGTATAACTTCCCTCATCAATTAAACACCTAACTGAATCAGCTATGTAAAATCTATAGTTCAAAGACCAAGACTGCTGAAAGTGACTCATCTCCAGATTCTCCACGACATGCCCAGAAATATTGATAAAAGAATCTTAAACATTGACTGATCGTGATTTGACAAGTACAACTATATCATGCTTGACAATCCCTGGAACCTGTCTCAAGTTAATGAGGAGCATTTTGCAGGATTGATTAGTCTGATTGTGCCTTTCTTATCGTCTTCCTGGCCTTATACTTATCATCTGAGCAGATAGGGGAAGCCCAAAATGATTTTTTGCTTTGGTTTTCACCAAGGAAAGGGAACTTGTTATAAATGAAAACTTGGAGGAGGTGGGATACAGTCTTGACCAGATCAAGATTGATGAAGTTGATGTGCTAGAAATTTTGGAAAATGTTAAGATTGATAAGTCTCCAGGGCCAGACCAGATTTATCGTAGGCTGCTCTGGGAAGCAAGAAAGGAGGTTGCTAAGCCGCTGGCGAGGATATTTGCCTCCTCACTCTCCACGGGAGTCGTACTGTAGGATTGGAAGGAGGCGAATGTTGTTCCTCTTTTCAAGAAGAGTCATAGGAAAATCGCTGGCAATTACACACCAGTCAGTCTTACGTCTGTGGTCAGCAAAGTTTTGGAAAGAAGACTGAGAGATAGGATTTATGACCATTTGGCAAATCGTAGTGTGATTAAAGGCAGTCAGCATGGCTTTGTGAGGGGCAGGTCATGCCTCGCAAATCTTATTGAGTTCTTTGATGAGGTGTCAAGACAGGTCGATGACAGTCGAGCAGTGGATGTGGTGTATATGGATTTTAGCAAGGCATTTGATAATGTTCCCCATGGTAGGCTCATTCATAAAGTCAGGAAGTACAGGAAACAGGGAGATTTGGCTATCTGGATTCAGAATTGGCTGGCTGACAGAAGGCAGAGAGTGATTGTAGATGGAAAGTATTCTGCCTGGAGGACAGTGTTGTGTGGGGTCCCGCAGGGCTCTGTTCTTGGGCCTCTGCTCTTTGTAGTTTTTATAAATGACTTGGATGAGGATGTTGAGGGGTGGGTTAGTAAATTTGCAGATGACACAAAGGTTGGAGGCATCGTCGATAGTATAGAGGGCTACTGCAGGCTGCAGTGCGACATAGACAGGATGCAGAGCTGGGCTGAGAAATGGCAGATGGAGTTCAACCTGGATTAATGCGAAGTGATGCATTTTGGAAGGTCAAATTCGAATGCTGAATATAGGATTAAAGACAAGATTCTTGGCAGTGTGGAGGAACAGAGGGATCTGGGTGTGCAAGTACATAGATCCCTCAAAGGTGCCACCCAAGTGGATAGGGTTGTTAAGAAAACATATGGTGTTTTGGCTTTCATCAACAGGGGGATAGAGTTTAAGAGCTGTGAGGTTTTGCTACAGCTCTACAAGTCCCTGGTGAGGTCACATTTGGAATATTGTGTCCAGTTCTGGTCACCCTACTGTAGGAAAGAAACAGAGGCTTTAGAGAGGGTGCAAAGAAGGTTTACCAGGATGCTGCCTGGACTGGAGGGCTTGCCTTATAAAGAAAGTTTAAATAGGCTCGGAGAGAAGGAGGAAGAGAGGAGACCTGATCAAGGTATACAAAATAATGAGAGGAATAGATAGAGTCAATAGCCAGAGACTTTTGCCGAGGGCAGGACTGACTGGTACGAGAAGTCATAGTTTGAAGATATAAGGAGGAAGGTATAAAGGAGACGTCAGAGCTAGGTTTTTTACATTGAGAGGTGTGAATGCATGGAATGCGTTATCAGCGGCGGTGGTGGAAGCAGAGTCATTGGAGACATTTAAGCGACTTCTGGACATGCACATGGATAGCAGTGAGTTGAGGGTGCGTAGGTTAAGTTACTATATTTAACATTAGGATTAAATCTCGGCATAACATCGTGGGCCAAAGGGCCTGTTCTATGTATACTTTCTCTGTGTGGTTTGATACAATGAACATACTTTCATGGATGTGTCTCAGGCAATCAAGAGTTAACCAACAGCCACTGGATGCAAATCAAAAAAGTGATAGAATATATTCCAATTACCTGGATGAGTACAGCTCCAAAATACAGTGCAAGCTCAAAGGCATGCAGGAAAAGCAATGCATTTAATTGATATCTTATCCTGACCTTAAACAATCAGTCCCTCCATGATCCGGGCACGATAGATGCAGTGTGAGTATCATCTGCTGGCATCCCAACTCACCGAGGCTCTGTAATGGAAAATTATCCATTTACTGTGAAATTAATTATCCATTTACTGTGAAATTTAAAGAGAATGCTTTTCTTCAAATCAATGCTGTACTGAGCTTTGTAAACAATGCTTTGATGAAGGTTTGCAGTTAGCTTATCTCTGTTTGAATTCTGTAAACATGCAACTCGACCTTGCAATAGTCGAACTCAGCGAAAGCTGAATAACTTATGTCTAGGGCCAGGGGATGAGAGGATAACAATTTGGGTTTCCCCCCAGTCTCTGCCCTTGAGAGTGTGATAAGGAATGCTAGAAGGCAGGCGTCTGTGTAATGTTTCAGTACTCTTTGCATTGAGGCATCTCACTTAGTGTAATGAGTCAAAATCCTGCAGGATTTTTAATAAAGACCCTTTCTTTGCTCTTGCTAATAGTTGAGTCAAGTCGATTTAATTTCCACGACAGGCTCCTTTAACAGTGACTCTAAACCTGCTGGTCTCTGCATTCCAGCAGGTTAAGGGCAGCTGGAACATGGGAACACTACCTTCAGGTTTCCTTCCAAGTCATTCATCATCTTTGTGCAGATACAAGTTGTAGTTCCTTACTGTCACTAAGTTAACATCATGGAACATCCAACCTGCCGTTCTGCCACTGCATAGATTCCAGAAGGTGGCTGCCCAACACCTTTGTAAAAATAGCTCAATGTGGAAAATAATTTTTGGTTTTGTCTATGATACCCATTGGATGGTGAATGAACAAACATTATGTTTTAAAAAGTCATATTTGTATATGTTAGATAAGCATTCCTTTTAGGAACACAATTTGAATTATATTTGAATGATGCAAAAGACATTTTTTATACAAGTTATAGTAACTGTCATCATTTTGACGTTTATATGACATCGTCCAAATGATTGCAGCCTTCAATGGTCAGCCTTATAAGTACATTCATATCAACTTTGAAGAGCATATAAAGCTTGCAAGTGTGAATTCTCCATTTTTACCTTAGATATCCTCGTGAGCAACTTATTAATTTTGCACTAATTTCCAGAAAATCATGTTTAGTTATATTCTATTGATTTTTGCTCACAGACCACATCAAACATCTATATTTTAACACATTAACTCCACTATAAGTAACAAAGTCGGATACATTCATCTTCAAAGACTAGGTTCTAATTAAACGAAATGCAACAAGTGGAAAAGAACAGCACATGTTGGTTCAATGGTTATACTTATGTTTGAGAATCTGAAGGTTGAGGTTCAGGGCCAGCATAATCTCTCAACTTCTTTATTCTGGGCCCTTGATAACAATAGCAAATATTCTCTAGGTTGTCCTGATAATCTCATCTATCTATCTCTCCACCAACATGCATTTATTGATATGCACTCCAAGGTCTTCCCCTGTTCCTCTACACTTCTTATTTACTATTCATTCTAATTTCTTGTGAGCCTTACCCTAATGTATTTACCTGACAATTCTTCAGACTGAATTTTTCCCCTAATATTCAGCTTATCTAAACAGTTAGTTTAAAATTCCTGCAGCCTACAGATTTCTTATTCACTAACTATCACAAGGGAAAGTTTTGTGTTCTGTGCAAACTTTTTCATAATATTACCTACTAGAAGAAAAAAGAGGCTTTACAATGAGTCCTGTGACTTTACTGGAAAATTTGATTTCTTAAAATGACTGGCCTTTTACCTTTCATGTTGGTGTATACATGTTATAACCCCTTGTCAGGAAAAGACTCTGTCATGTGTCAAATAAATAAGGTATTTTCTATCAAGGACCTCTCACCTTTGTAAAATGATTCCCATTTCAACAGGAATTTCAACTCTTCCCTTGAGTTGGGTATCATATGACTTGTTGAGAACTTCCACAGTTTAGACACTATTTTGTGGATATCACACCACGACAGGGCACGTGTAGATGATTTGCCAAGATTTCATCTGTAATCCTTCGGCTTGAGTGTTTTGGGCAACTTGTGTCTGCATCCAAAAATTTGAAGGTGCATTCCTGTGTAATCTCTTGAAATCTGCCATGGGAGGTTCAATTTGGACTGCCAAGGTCATGGCATTTTCCAAGGTCAATCATTGTCCTTTAATTAATTAGTCACAAATTAGTGCATTAATGTACCACATTTACAGAACAGTAAATACCTTAAAGTATATAAATATTTTAAATATATGCGTCTTTGCAAGATTCCCAGGTCTTGCAGAACTCCTAATGGTGTCAAAAAGTGTAATGCTGGAAAAGCACAGCCATCAGGCAGCATCTCAGCAGCAGGAGAGTCGACGTTTTAAGCATAAGCTCTTCATCGGAAGACTACCTCGAGCAGGGGTGGGCAATTGATTCTTCTAAGGGTCCACATGAGAGATCTGAGTTGTGTTGGAGGGCCGAACCAACAATAAGTTGAACATAATTCTGCTCAATTAATTTTCTTCCATTGTAAAAAGTACTAAATTATATAGTTTTGCACTGAAACTTATAATCAAAAGAATAAGGATATTCTGTTACGATAAAGATATGAAATTGTGGAGTAGGTCAAATATAGAAGAAATAAAAAGTAAAAACAATAATTTCAGTATTTCACTTTACTTTTAACATGTTAATCTCACAAACCAATAATGAAAAGTTGTTTCATTGTTGTTCATTATTACAAACAACAAACAACTTTATACAAAAAGCAATAAGTGCTTTTGATGTTTCTCAGTTCATTTTACTTGTTTAGTGAGAAAAATCCAGTCTATTTTGGGCTTGAACAAGTGCACTGAAATCAGGTTGAATGTCTGAGGTGGATATGCGAAAGACAGCTGAGAGGTGATCATCAGTGATAGAGGATCTGTATTTGGATTTGTTGAACTTCATCACTGAGACTGTCTGTTCGCATATGTTTGTGGGCGGCACGGTGGCACAGTGGTTAGCACTGCGGCCTCGCAGCGCAAGAGACCCGGGTTCAATTCCCGACTCAGGCGAATGACTGTGTGGAGTTTGCGCGTTCTCCCCGTGTCTGCGTGGGTTTCCTCCGGGGGCTCCGGTTTCCTCCCACAGTCCAAAGATGTGCAGGTCAGGTGAATTGGCCATGCTAAATTGCCCGTAGTGTTAGGTAAAGGGGTAAATGTAGCGGTATGGGTGGGTTACGCTTCGGCGGGTCAGTGTGGACTTGTTGGGCCGAAGGGCCTGTTTCCACACTGTAAGTAATCTAATCTAATCTATATATAGGTAGATTCAAAGAGGACTAGAATCTTCTGAGCATGCCTCCTTATGTGCGGAAAGTTCTCCTCTTTGAGGGAAGAGTAAAAATCAAACAGTGAGACTGACCTAAAATACTCTGCCAGGAGTGTGTCAGACTACAGGTCAATGTGTTCAAGCTGAACATCACTAGGTGCATTCTCCACAGTGCATGTAAATGGGGAAATAATCATGTGCATTTCATTCTCAACCGTTTTAAAGTCTTGAAATCGCATTGAAAATTCACCATGCAGTGCTTCTAACATAGATGAGTACCTGTGGAGGTGATCAGCTGAAGGTGTGGCTTCCTTCAGTGTTAGCAAGTGGGTGAGAATATTGTGCTCCATTTGGCTTGAGAGAAGCTGCAACTTTGTCATAAAAGCCTTCACCAAGTTGTACATTTCATGCACAAAAAGGCCCTTGCACTGCAGTTTCACATTTAGTTCATTCATAAGTGCAGTCACATCAACAGCAAACCAAAGGTCTGCAATCCAGTCTGCATCTGAAAGCTGTGGAATGCCATTCCCTTTCTTCATACAGAAATCTTAAATCTCTTCTCTCAAGTCCCATATACTTTTCAGCATTTTGCCCAGGCTGAGCCACCTGACAGCTGTGTGGTAGCCTATGTCACGATGTTCAGTCTCATTTTCCTCCAAAAGTGCAACAAACTGCCTGTGATTCAAAGCTCTTGCCCTGATGAAGTTAACTATTTTATTTACAACATCAACCACATGGTTAATTTTTAACAGTGACTTACACAACACTTCCTGATGTATAATACAATGCAAAAATACCAATTTCTGTTCAGGGTCAATTTCTGTCACTTTATTTTCTTGAAGAGTCCAACATTTTTCCCGTTGGATTTGGACAACCATCCGTTGTCACACCTGCCAGCTTGTCCCATTTAGTTCCAACGTGTCCAAACATGCATTTACCTCCGTGACCAAATCATTACCAGTTGTTGTTCCTTTCATTGACTGCATGGCTGCCAACTCCTCCGTGATTTTAAAGTCCGTAGTTATCCCACGTACGAAGATGAGTAGCTGGGCTGTGTCAAGTACATCGTAGCTCTCAGCCAAAGCCAAGGAAAAAAAATCAAAGTTGACTGCTCTGTGCTGCCGCTGAAGTTCCATATTTCTCGCGATGTCCCCAATCCTTCTCGTTACAGTGTGTTGGGAGAGGGGCACATTCTCAAATGCCTCCTTTTCCTCCGGGCATATTAGTTCTGCAGAGTCCAACAAACACTCCTTAATAAACTTTCCACCAGAAAACGGTTTACAGTTTCTGGTGATTTTGTGGGATATGACATAATTTGTCTTGACGTGAGCTGACATTTTGAGGGCTGGCCAGCAAGCATCACTTTTAGCTGTTCACGCACGCATATACACGTGCATGTGTGTCCATACGTAAATAAAAGAAAGCATCCTTTTTAAAACAAAAGCAACACAGTTGTATTGCATGCATGGCGTAAATACTTTTTCATTTATGTTTTAATTTAAGATTGACCTCGTGCGAGCTGGACAGGAATGACCAAAGTGCCGGATATGGCCCACGGGCCATAAAATGCCCAGGTCTGACCGAGAGTGAGTGGCACCCTGCTTTCTGCCAAGAATGCACACCACTCTGTAAACCCTTTGATAGTCTTCATAGATCTTCACTAAGATCAATAATCAGGCTAGCCTAATCAAATAAGGATACAAACAAATATTAATCACTGTAAATGATATAAGGTTTCTTTAGAGACAAGTGACATTTTGGAAGACATATAGGGTCAGAAACTTGAATAAATAATTCAAATTAAAAACAGTCTAGACAACTTTTTGGAGAAAAGGCAGAAGCATGGGGTTGAGGGTGATTTAGCAGTTTGGATTAGAAACTGGCTTTCTGAAAGAAGGTAGTGAGTAGCCGTTGATGGAAAATATTCAGTCTGGAGTCCAGTTACTAGTGGTATGCCACAAGTTTTGGGACCATTTTTATAAATGACTTAGAAGCAGGCACAGGTGGCTGGATTAGTAAATTTGCAGATGACACTAAGTAGTGGACAGTTTCGAAGAATGTTACAGATTGCAGGGGGACTTGGATAAACTGCAGAATTGGGCTGAGAGGTGGCAAATGGAGTTCAATGCAGCTAAATGTGACGTGATACACTTTGGGAGGAATAACAGGAAGGTGGAGTATTGAGTCAATGGAAAGATTCTTGGTAGCGTGGACATGCAGAGGGATCTTGGAATCCATGTGCATAGATCCCTGAAAGTTGCCATCCAGGTGGATGGTACTGTTAAGAAGGCATACGGTGTGTTAGGTTTCATTGGTTGAGGGATTGAGTTCCGGAGCCACAATATCGTGCTGCAACTATACAAAATGCTAATGCGGCCACACTTGGAACATTGCGTACAGTTCTGGTCGCCATACTTCGGGAAGGATGTGGAAGCATTGGAAAAGGTGCCGAGGAGATTTACCAGGATGTTGCCTGGTCTCGAAGGAAGCTCTTATGAGGAAAGGCTGAGAGACTTGTGTCCGTCTCATTGGAAAGATGGCAGCTAAGAGGGGATTTGATAGAGACATATAAGATGATCATAGGATTAGATAGGGTAGACAGTGAAAGTCTTTTTCCTAGCATGATGATGTCAGCATTTACGAGGGGACATGCCTACAAATTGAGGGGTGATAGATTTAAGACAGATGTCAGAGGCAGGTTCTTTACTCAGAGTGGTAAGTGCATGGAATTCCTGAATAAGGGCCTATGCCCGAAACGTCGATTCTCCTGTTCCCTGGATGCTGCCTGACCTGCTGCGCTTTTCCAGCAACACATTTTCAGCAAGTGCATGGAATGCCCTACCTGCCAATGTAGTCAACTCAGCCAAATTAGAGAGATTTAAACAATCCTTGGATAAGCACAGGGATGATGATGGGATTGTGTAGGGGGACGAGCTGAGAATAATTCACAGATTGGCGCAACATTGAGGGCCGAAGGGCTTGTTCTGCGTTGTATTGTTCTATGTTCTATGCTCTTTTAAGCTATAGTTCAAAAGTTATGAAAATCCCCTTTAAACCCCTTTTAAGAAGGTTATCTAACATTACAAAGTAATCTCGATCAATTGGATCAATGGGCTGAAGATTTGCAGATGGAGTTCAATTTGGATATTAAGTAAGGTATTGCATTTTGGTCAAACAAACAAGGGCAGTATTTATATAATAAAATGTAGGGCCTTCAGTGGTATTGTAGAACAGAGGGAACTAGGAGTCCAGGTATTTACCTCTTTGAAGTTTGCATCACATGCAGATAGAGTGGTTGAGAAGGCATTTAGCACACTTGCCTATGTTGCTCAGACATTTGAGTATAGGAGTTGGGATGTTATGTTGAGGTTGTACAGGATACTGTGAGACCTCTTCTGGAGTACTGTGTCCAGTTCTGGTCACCTTGTTATAGGAAGGTTATTATTAAGCTGGAGATGGTTCAGAAGAGATTTACCAGGATGTTGCCAGGAATGGAGGGTTTGAATTACAATCAAGAGTTTGAGGAGATCATAAAAGTGAATGGCAGGTGCCTTTTCCCTAAGGTGGGGACTTGTAAGACTCAGGGGCATATTTTCAAAGTGGGAGGAGAAATATTTATAAAAGACATGGGGGCAATTGTTTTTACACAAAAAGTTGTTTGTGTGTGATGTGAACTTTCAGAGAAAGTGGTGGATGCAAGTACAGTTACAGTATTTAAAAGACATTTAGATAAGTACATGAATAAGAAGTGTTTGGAGGGATATGGGCCAAGCACAAGCAAGTCAGACAAATTGAGATTGGGATCATGGTCAGTATGGACTGGTTGAATCAAAGGGTCTATTTTCATGTTGCATGACTCTACGACTCGATAACATAAGAGCTTAGTGGGTTACTAGGTGACTGGATTGAAATTCAATTAAGTCCAAACATCTGTGCTGGTCAGCCATATTTATGTGACCTCTGCCATGAGGCACACTCTTCTAGGTAGACATCTTAAGCTTTCCTTAAATAAAGAGCATCGGTTGAACACACAGTTGTATTGTATGAAATACCTGGGATTCTATCAACTAATAAAAGAGCAATTTTTGTCAATTAGCCAAAGCAACTTCTACAATATTAGAATAAGAAGAAACCAGTCAACTTAGAATGCATTTGCAAGAAAGTATTATTGTGCTTCAGAAATTGATGGATATTTCTATTATAACAAAGATATACTTTCTGTTTTTGCTCACATTGAATTTAATAAGACAAGTTGGATAAGAACATAAATCAACACTGTTTCCAGTTGCAAAAATAAACTTAGTACACTCTTTAACATAAAACAATTCAATAAAGAAAAAGTAATTTCAAACACCTATTGTCTTGTTAGCTTTCAAACTGCAGTCTGGAAAAACCATCTATCAATGATCTGTACTGTATCTTTCAATGGCACATTGCACTTTAGGTTTGGAAAAGAATCTAGTGCGCACGTATATCTGACATTAATTATCAGATTAGGCAGTGAGGAAATCTACCCAAACCATTCAATATACAAAGGGTTGAATTTAACGCCATGATGGTAGCCATCTTGGGCAGAAAACGGACCACAGCCATTTCTCGGATCCCCCCCAACTGGATTAAATCTCAATTGGGAATTTTGCTGCTAACTGTCATTGTCCCCAGACTTTTGGAGGTGAAGTTTACACATCCAAAAACTGCTGACCAGGTAGGTCTTCAGATGCAGTATCACCAATAGGACTGAGACCAGGCTCCATATCCAGAGCCTAGAAGAGATAAGTGGGGCAGCCTCCCAATTGGTGGTCAGGCAAATCCTGGTAAAGGGTATACTATCAGTGTGGCGACCTGCCCTTGAGTCTGTCAGGGTCTCCTGTGGGACAGAGTTAGAATGGGAGGGCCCGTCCATCCTACCTTCATCCCTCAAGCCCTTTCACACCCCAAGCTCCTGCACAAAGTGCTCCCCCCCAAGAACAGAATTGCTGGTTCAAGATATCACTTTTGAATGTTTAATACAGATAGAAATTTATTTTAAATTTACTGACCTTATTTTAAAATGTACAAGAGTATAGTGGCAAGAAAGTAATTGTTAATGTAACAAGTTCATTCACTAAACTGCAAGAGATCTCTCAAAGGGAGTATGGACAAATGAACCCAATTCACCTTTGTGCTGCTGCCAAAAAAAGGCCAACTGATCTGGAGATTTCTGTTTACTAAATGACTCCTACGTTTGCCCAGCTAACAACAACTACTCTGCTTCAACCCTATAATTACCAGGGTTGTCTTTACTCTCCTTCTTGAACAAGGGAACAACATTTGCTCTCCTCCAGTTTTCTGGCACTATTCCTGCAGACAATGACAACATAAAGATCAAAACCAAATGCTTGGCAATCTCTTCCCTGGCTTCCCAGAGAATCCTAGGATAAATCCTATCTGGCCCAGAGGGCTTACCTATTTTACACTTTCCAGAAATACCAACACCTCCTCCTTATGCACCTCAATCCCATCTCGTCTAGTAGCCTGTATCTCAGTATTCTCTTCGATCACTTTGTCTTTTTCCAGTGTGAATACTGATGAAAAATATTCATTTAGTGCTTCCCCATCTCCTCTGGCTCCACGCACAACTTCCCACTACTATGCTTGATTAGCCCTAATCTTACTCTAGTCATTTTTTTATTCCTGATATAACAATAGAAAGCCTGAGGGTTTTCCGTGATCCAATCCACCAATGATTTCTCATTTCCCCTCCTGGTTCTTCTTAGCTCTCTTTAGATCTTTCCTGGCTAACCTGTAACTCTTAAGTGCCCCAATTGAACCGTAACATCTTATCCTTGCATAAGCCTTCTTCTTCCTCTTGAAGAGAGATTCAACTTCCTTAGTAAACCACAGCTCCTGCACTCGACAACTTCTTCCCCGCTTGACAGGAACACATTTATCAAGGACACGCAGTAGCTGATCTTTGAATAAGCTCAACATTTCAACTGTACCCATCCCCTGCAGTTTCTTTCCCCATGATATGCATCCTAAATCTTGCCTAAGCACATTGTAATTATTTTTCCTCCCAGCTATAAATCTTGCCCTGCAGTAAATACCTATCCCTTTCCATCACTAAAGTAAACAGAACCGAATTGTAGTTACTATCACCAAAGCGCTCACCTACCTCGAAATAAAACACCTGACCAGCTTCATTAGCTAGTACCAAATCTAATGTGGCCTCAACCCTTGTTGGCCTGTCTACATATTGTGTCAAGAAACCCTCCTGTGCACATTAGACAAAAACTGACCCATTTAAAGTACTTCAACTATAGTATTCCCAGTCAATATTTGGAAAGTTTAAAGCCACATAACAACTACTCTGTCATTCTCCGTCCTATCAAGCATCATCTTTGCTATCCTATCCTCTACATCTCTGGAACTATTTGGAGGTCTATAGAAAAATCCCAACAGGGTTACCTCTCATTTCCTGTTGTTTCGAACCTCAGCCCATACAAGCTCAGTAGACAAATCCTCAAACATCCTTTCTGTCACCGCAATACTGACCTTGACTAACAGTGCCACTCCACCCCCTCTTTACCATTTCCTCTGTTCTTACTGAAACATCTAAATCCCGGAACCTGCAAAAACAATCCTGTCCCTGCTCTATCCATGTCTCTAAAATGGCCATAACATCGAAGTCCCAGGTACCAACACATGCTGCAGGTACAGCCACCTAATTCTGGATGCTCCTGGAGTTGAAGTAGACACACTTCAAACTAACTTCTTGCCTTCTTTTGATCTTGAAATCTGATAGTTCTGATTTCACTCCTCTCCGGGTACACCTGAGAACAGAAGTGAGTCAAACAGTCAGGGCAGGCAGGGACAAGGGAGGACTAATAAATTAACTGCATTTATTTTAATGCAAGGGGCCTAACAGGGAAGGCAGATGAACTCAGGGCATGAACTGTGACGTCATAGTAAATACTGAAACATGGCTCAGGGATGGGCAGGACTGGCAGCTTAATGCTCCAGGAAGGATAGAAAGGGAGGAAAGAGAGGAGGGGGAGTGGCATTTTTGATAAGGGATAGCATTACAGCTGTGCTGAGGGAGGATATTCCCGGAAATACTTGCAGGGAAGTTATTTGGGTGGTCCTGAGAAATAAGAAAGGGATGATCACTTTATTGGGATTGTATTATAGACCCCCCCAATAGTCAGAGGGAAATTGAGAAACAAACTTGTAAGGAGATCTCAGCTATCTGTAAGAATAATAGAGTAGAGTAGTTATGGTAGGGGATTTTAACTTTCCAAACATCGATTGGGACTGCCATAGTGTTAAAGGTGTAGATGGAGAGGAATTTGCTAAGTGTGTACAAGACAATTTTCTGATTCAGTATGTGGATGTACCTAGAGAGAAGGTGCAAAACTTGACCTACTCTTGGGAAATAAGGCAGAGCAGGTGACTGAGGTGTCAGTGGGCTAGCACTTTGGGACCAGCATCCATAATTCTATTTGTTTTAAAATAGGGATGGAAAAGGAGAGACCAGATCTAAAAGTTGAAATTCTAAATTGGAGAAAGGCCAATTTTGACGGTATTAGGTAAGAACTTTCGAAAGCTGATTGGAGACAGATGTTCGCAGGTAAAGGGACGGCTGGAGAATGGGAAGCCTTCAGAAATGAGATAACAAGAATCCAGAGGAAGTATATTTCTGTCAGGGTGAAAGGGAAGGCTGGTTGACTAAAGAAGTTGAGGGTTTGGTTAAGAAAAAGAAGGAAGCATATGTCAGGTATAGACAGGATAGATCGAGTGAATCCTTAGAAGGGTATAAAGAAAGTAGGAGTATACTTAAGAGGGAAATTAGGAGGGCTAAACGGGGACATGAGATAGCTTTGGCAAATAGAATTAAGGAGAATCCAAGGGGCTTTTACAAATATATGAAGGACAAAAGGCTAACTAGGGAGAAAATAGGGCCCCTCAAAGATCAGGAAGGCGGCCTTTGTGTGGAGCCACAGAAAACGGGGGAGATACAAAATGTGTATTTTGCATCAGTATTTACTGTGGAAAAGGATATGGATGATATAGACTGTAGGGAAATAGATGGTGACATCTTGCAAAATGCCCATATTACGGAGGAGGAAGTGCTGGATGTCTTGAAACAGTTAAAGGTGGATAAGTCCCCAGGACCTGATCAGGTGTACCCGAGAACTCTGTGAGAAGCTAGAGAAGTTATTGTTGGGCCTCTTGCTGAGATATTTGTATCATCGATAGTCACAGGTGAGGTGCCGGAAGACTGGAGGTTGGCAAACGTGGTGCCACTGTTTAAGAAGGGCGGTAAAGACAAGCCAGGGAACTATAGAGCGGTGAACCTGACCTCAGTGGTGGGCAAGTTGTTGGAGGGAATCCTGAGGGACAGGATGTACATGTATTTGGAAAGGCAAGGACTGATTACGGATAGTCACCATGGCTTTGTGCATGGGAAATATTGTCTCACAAACTCGATTGAGTTTTTGAAGAAGTAACAAAGAAGATTGATGAGGGCAGAGCAGTAGATGTGATCTATATGGACTTCAGTAAGACATTCGACAAGGTTCCCCATGGGAGACTGGTTAGATCTCATGGAATACAGGGAGAACTAGCCATTTGGATACAGAACTGGCTCAAAAGTAGAAGACAGAGGGTGGCAGTGGAGGGTTGTTTTTCAAACTGGAGGCCTGTGACCAGTGGAGTGCCACAAGGATCTGTGCTGGCCCTCTACTTTTTGTCATTCACGTAAATGATTTGGATGTGAGCATAAGAGGTACAGTTAGTAAGTTTGCAGATGACACCAAAATTGGAGGTGTAGTGGACAGCGAAGAGGGTTACCTCAAATTACAACAGGATCTGGACCAGATGAGCCAATGGGCTGAGAAGTGGCAGATGGAGATTAATTCAGATAAATGTGAGGTGCTGCATTTTGGGAAAGCAAATCTTAGCAGACTTATATACTTAATGGTAAGGTCCTAGGGAGTGTTGCTGAACAAAGAGACCTTGGAGTGCAGGTTCATAGCTCCTTGAAAGTGGAATCACGGATAGATAGGATAGTGAAGAATTGGTCAGAGTATTGAGTACAGGAGTTGGGAGGTCATGCTGTGGCTGTACAGGTCATTGGTTAGGCCACTGTTGGAATATTGCGTGCAATTCTGGTCTCCTTCCTATTGGAAAGATGTTGTGAAACTTGAAAGGGTTCAGAAAAGATTTACAAGGATGTTGCCATGGTTGGAGGATCTGAGCTACAGGGAGAGGCTGAACAGGCTGGGGCTGTTTTCCCTGGAGCATCGGACGCTGAGGGCTGACCTTATAGAGGTTTACAAAATGATGAGGGGCATGGATAGGATAAATAGACAAAGTCTTTTCCCTGGGGTCGGGGAGTCCAGAACTAGAGGGCATAGGTTTAGGGTGAGGGGGGAAAGATATAAAAGAGACCTAAGGGGCAACTTTTTCACGCAGAGGGTGGTACGTGTATGGAATGAGCTGCCAGAGGATGTGGTGGAGGCTGGTACAATTGCAACATTTAAGAGGCATTTGGATGGGTGTATGAATAGGAAGGGTTTGGAGGGATATGGGCCGGATGCTGGCAGGTGGGACTCGATTGGATTGGGATATCTGGTTGGCATGGGCAGATTGGACCGAAGGGTCTGTTTCCATCACTTCCAAGATATTGGTACCCTTCTGGTTCAGGTGAAGATTATCCTGTTTGTACAGGTCCCATTTACCCCAGAAAGAGTCCCAATTACCCAGGAATTCAAAACCCTCCCTCCTGCACCATCCCTGTCGCCACATGTTCAACTCCTCTCTCTCCCTGTTTCTCACTTTGCTAGCATGTAGCACAGGCAACAAACCAGAGATAACAACTCTGTTTTTTCTAGCTCTAAGCTTCCATGCAAGCTCCCAGAATGTTTGCTTTAAATCCCCATCTCTCTTCCTACCTCTGTCATTGGTGCCTATGTGAACCACCACTTGGAGCTGCCCCCCCCCCCCCCCCCCCAAGGATCCCAAAACCATGATCAGAGACATCACAGTCCCTGGCACCTGGGAGGCAACACACCAAACGAATCTCTTTCATTCCCACAGAACTTCCTAACTGTCCCCCTGACTACGGTGTCCCCAATGTCTAAAGCTCTGCTCCTCTTCCCCCTTCCCTTCTGAGAAACCAGGACTGACTCTGTGCCCCATTGCTTACCCCTGGTAAGTCAGCCCCCTCAACAGTATCCAAAACAGTACACTTGTTGTTGAGGGAATAGCCACAGGGGATCCCTGCACTGTCTGCCAGTTCCCTTTCAATCTCCTGATGGCAACCTAATTACCTTCTTCTTTTACCTGAGGTGTGACTACCTCCCTGTAACTCCCCTCAATAACCTCCTCCACCTCCTGAATGATCCGAAGTTCATCCAGCTCCAGCTCCAATTCCCTAATGTAGTTTTTGAGGAGCTGGAATTGGGTACATTTCCCACAGATACAGTCAGCAGGGACACTACTGGTGACCCTTACCTCCCACTTTCTGCAGGAGGAACATTCAATTGCATTAGCCTCTATTCACACTATTCTGAATTCTCAATGACACTCCCGAAAAAAAAATTGGAAGAAACCAGTCACCTTACCAACTGGTGCACAGAACCTTTTTTTGGTTAGGGATGGGTGAAATCCTAAATGAATATTTCTCGTCAGTATTTACCATTGAGAAAGGCATCAATGCTGGGGAACTTCAGGAAATAAACAGTGATGTCTTGAAGATAGTCCACATTACAGACAAGGCGGTGCTGGAAATCTAAAAACACATTAAGATAGATAAATCCCCAGGACCTGATGGAGTGTATCCCAGGACCTTGAAGGAGGCTAGAGAGGAAATTTGTAGGGCCCCGAGTATTTGTATCATTGAGAGCCATAGATGAAGTGTTCAAAGATTGGATGGTGGCTAATGTCGTACTATTTTCCGAGACCGGCTGCAGGGAAATGCCTGTGAACTACAGACTGGTGAGCTTAATGTCTGTGGTAGATAAATTGCTGGAGGGGATTCTGAGAGACAGTATCTACAGGTACTTGGAGAGATAAGGACTCAGTTGGGATAGTCAGCATGTTTTTCGTGCATGGGAAACCATGTCTCACAAATTTAATTGGATTTTTTGAAGGGATGACCAAGGAAGTAGATGAGAGAAATGTGGCAGATGTTGTCCACATGGACTTTAGACAAAGTACTGTATGGTAGGTTGTTGAGTAAAGTTAAATCTCACAGAATCTAAGGATAGCTAGCCAATTGGTTACAAAATTGGCTTGATAGTACAAGACAAAGTGCTGGTAGAGGGTTGTTTTCCAGCCTAGAGGTCTGTGGCACACAGGGATCAAAGCTGAGTCCAAAGTTATTTGTCATTTATATAAAGGATTTTGTATCGGCATTATTTATGAAAATATTTCCCTACACTCCGAAACTTTGAACTTCAAACAAGGAAATCCATTTTTTCAGAGCAAACCATTAGATATAATTTGACTTTCTCCAAAAGTATAATTCTCATATAACTTAAAATAGATAAATCCCCAGGACCTGATGGAGTGTATCCCAGGACCTTGAAGGAGGCTAGAGAGGAAATTTGTAGGGCCCCGAGTATCCTTATTTCACTGTGTTGAAATTTGAACATAATGCAAATCAGGCATCAAACGTGATTGTTCATGCACCTTTAGTTCCAAGTAAAATTAGTTTTGATGCAATAATTTGAAACAAAATCAAGGAGCATCATTATTTCTATGATCTTCATCAGACATCTTTTATTTATGTTACTTTAAAAATTTTCAGCTTTACATTCGTTTCAATGACCTACATGCATTTTATTGGTTCATAGCAGATTGCAGTTAGTATTTTTCACGTTTAAGCGATTGCTGTTCAATTAAACTGCAGATGCATTATTTGTAAGTTGACTACTTATTGATATGTTGGCCTGTTACTATTGGAAAATATGGATTGGCACTTGGACCTAAAAACAATGGTGTTAATTTCCTATTTAGACAGTATTTCACAATGGAAATTTGGGAATCAGCATCTTATTTCAATTTTACTCAATTTTCTTTTCCATTGGCTTTGACAGAAAGGCTAATGAGGTGGAATGTGTTGCTTATTCATGATTGCTTGCTCAGCACAAACTGCAAAGCCACATTACTACTTGATCAAACCTTAGAGCTAACCATGCAAATTTAATTGTTTTAAAACTTGAATTCACATTAGACCAGATTTATGCAGGTCCAAAGTCCTAGGTTACAGAAAGAATCACTGACTAGCGCTGGGGTAATCATGGCAGACCTCAGGAGTACAGAATCTCCTGCCAGCTACCAATCACCCAAAATATATACAGAAACTTACTTGCATATTGAATTTGCAAAACTGAAGAGCTGCACATAATGATCTCAGCGTCTGAAAGCAAGCTAAATTTCAAGCTGATAATAAACCTTGGAGGACTTAAAGTAAGTGAAGCAAATTTGCCTGATCCTTTTCATTTATTTTTCCTGTTATGTCTCTTATATTTTCTCCTTAGGTTATATGGAAGCCATTTGCCAAGGGCAGCTTGCTGTGTTCATCAGTGTGCCTATAGCGTGTGCATATGGTAAAGGTTGCACGTATGGAAAATGAGTTCCAGAGCAGTCAAAGTGCTCTTTACCACAACACAGCCAGGCTTGCCCAACACCTAACGGCCTAACCGCATAGGCAAATGATCTTTGCAGGTCTGGTACAATGTCCACTAGCTAGGCTGATAAATGCTTTAAAAATACCAGACAATAAGGCATCCAAGATATCACACAGACAATTGCCCACCAAAAAATTGTCTTCTTAACCAAGCACAGAAATACATTATTATCACTGGTACAAATGCAATGCTAATGTCTGACGATGTGGTCTCGTTAAATAACTGGAATCTAATCCTCTAAAACCAGCTAATTAGTTAAGTATTAAAAATGTTTAACTGCAAATTAATGTAAAGGCAGATATTATTACTGAAAAAATGTAAATAATTTACTGTAAACCATCTAGATTGTAGTCACATTAAGGCACTTATGGGATTCAAATTTCAGAGACAATTTTCATGAGCCCACCAAACATGTAAATTAGTTATGCTTACATTTCCCTTTTCTTTTTAGAAAAGGAAACATGTCTACTACTTTCATTATCATTTAAAATTTGATACATTTTTTAATGTAATTGTTTTTGAATTTGTGATTTCTGTGAATGATATTTCACTCCCAATGATGAAAAATTAGTTGTCAATCAGGACATACTTTCAATACTGTTTCTGAAAGCAACTAACAAATCTTAACATCAACAGTTATTAATTATGTTGTAAAGCCCACAATACTTTTTCTGATTGGCAGTAGGTGGATCTTGTTAACTATGACATCCATCAATCAGATTTTAATCCAGGCCAGTCAGGAAGCCCTGAGAATCCAATATAATCAAAGGAAAAACAGGTTAAAAAAAATGTATAACCCGGAGTTTAGAATCTCCTCAGTTGTGGAGATAAGTATCGTCTCAAAAAAAAAGATAAATATATAAACATGGGAAGAAAAATATAACCAGGAGACTGGAAACTCCTCAGTTGTGGACTGACTGAAAAAAAGAACAAACAGGGGATTGGTATCCTGGGAGAAGGAGCATGAGATGTCTACAGATAGCCTCGAGGCTTTCAGGGAGAGGTGGGCACCACTGAGTGTGTTTTATTTCCCCCTTCGATTCTATTTTGATTCAGTCCCTGCCCTCCTCTTCACAGTTTTGATCACTTAGGCATGGCCCTTGATGAAAAAGGCACTGCTTGTGTGACTGGCCATTTGGGTTTTTCTTTCTTCCTAGTGGTAGAATATGAATAATGATCTCTGCACTTGTTTTCTCCCCGTGTCACATACCTGCACACACGTGACATGGGTGCTGGGGAAAAATAAGCATTACCGCTGTTAGATGGTATTGTGGGGATAAATACAAAGGGAGAAAAAACTATAAACCTGGATTGGTGTCTCAGGAGAAGGAGTATGTCGTGTTTACAGATACCCTCGAGGTTTTCAGAGAGGGGTGGGCACCGCATGGTATGGAATGTTTTATTTTCCCTCCGATTCTATTTTGATTTGATCGCTGCCCTCCCTTTCACCTTTTGGATCACTTAGGTACTGCTCTGTGCTTTGATGAGCACTGCTTGTCACTGGCCACTTGGGTGTTTTTTTCTTCCTGGTGGTAGAATACGAATAAAGTTTTCTGCACTCAATGTTTCTTCACCATGTCCTGCACCTACATGCACATGACATGGCAGTGTAATGCAGGGAAAAGTCATCTTGATCTGGAAAAAAAAAAGAAGAAAAATATAAACAGTGTATTGGTGTCCCTGGAGAAGGAGCATGCGCTGTCTACTTGTGGCTTTCAGGGGGAAGTGGACACTGTGGGGTGTGAAATATTTTATTTCCCAACTGAATTATATTTTGATTTAATCCCTACACTCCTTAAACTTTTTTATTCACTTAGGCATTGTCTTTGATGAGAAGGGCACTGCTTATCACTGGCCACTCTGGTGTTTTCTCTTCCTGGTGATGGAACACAAAAATAACGTTTTCTGCACTTGATGTTTCTTCACAGTGTCCCACGCTGCACGCACTCAACATGGATACTGGGGAGAAATAAGCACGACTGCTGTTTGGCAGTAGTGTGGGGCAGTTTGAAAAGAAAAAAAAATAGGGAGTTAGTTTGGAAGCTAGAAGGCAAGACGAGCAGAGTAGCAATCTCATGGTGCCACATGCTCATGAGGCTAGGAACAGCGAGCGAGTGCAGATGAACACTAGTGTAGAGCTGGTGTAGAATAGTGGAGTACAGTTCTGTGAAGAGAAATCAAAGTTTCAGGTCTGATGGCCTTTCCTCAGAAATGTTAACTTTGATTTCTCTTCAGAGATGCTGTTTCCAGCTGAGCTTTTCCAGCAACTTCTGCCTTTGATTTTGATTTACAGCATCCACAGTTCTTTCAGGTTTTATTTGGTACCGACTGTGAAGGTTGATGACTCAATTTGCCTTTGTATGGAGATTAAGCAAACGGTAAACTACTTCTTCCAGCTGGATAAATACTCAATCCCTCGCAGAGAGGACTTGTATGCAAAGTTGACAGGAGGGTGGAGGATGCTGTCTTTTATGGAGCTGAACATGAGCCATGTCTACCTGCAATTGTGACTGGATAAGGAGACCCAGAAGTAAACCACAATTAATACCCATAAAACTGCCATTTGGGGTATTATCAGTTTGCACCTTTTTCTGGTGGACCAAGGAGAACATTTTGCAAGGGCTACCTCAGATTGCCATTTATTTGGATGATGTGCTAATAATCAGGAAGACCAACAAAGAGCACTTGGAGAATTTGGACATAGTACTTAAATGTTTTTCCCAGGTGGGTATATGCCTTAGAAGTCAAAAAATGTGTGTTCCAGGAACTCCAAGTTGGATTGCAGGATTGACAAATCCAAGTTACACCCTTGGGAAGAGAAAATGAGAGTGATCAAAGGAGCCCCGGCTCCCATGTCTGTACCAGAGCTTAGAGCGTTCCTTGAGTTAGTAAATTATTATGGAAAATTCAAACGTAACGTGGTCTCCACCTTGGCATCCTTACACCTGCTATTGAAGAAGGGTCAGCCTTGGAAATGGCTGAGTAGCCAAGAAGTAGCCTTTAGGGAAGTGAAACAGCACCTCTTGTCATCTAAGGTGTTGGCCCACTGTGATCCAAAGTGAGATATAGTGCTAACATGTGCTGCCTCCCTGTACGGTATTGGGGAAATGTTAGCTCACCAGTGGTGCAGCGGAGAGGAGTGTCCAATAATGTCGCTTCCCGGACTTTGGCTGATGCGAAACGCAAATACGTCTGGGTAGAGAAGGTTTGATGATCATCTTTGGTGTGAGGAATTTCCACCAATACCTTTCTGGACAGGAATCTGTCATAGTAACAGATCGTAAGCCCCTGCTAGGGCTACTGAAGGAAGACAAACGGTGTTGCCTACAGCTTCTGATAGAATTCAGTGGCGGGCTCTTATTCTCGGTGCATGCAAGTACAAGCTAGAACACTAGGAAGTTGTGGTTAATAAGGATGTCCAGAACTGCTTTCCACTGGCAAATACTCCACCAGTGGTGCCTCCCCTGGAAGAGTCTGTTCTGGTTTTAAAGTTCCTGGATACCCTCCTGGTCACCGCTGAAAAATATCCAACTGTGGACACAAAAAAATCCTGTCCTAGCAAAATTAAAACAGCTGATGATAATGGGGGCGACAGAAGGGCCATTGCAACCAGGACTGAGACCTTACTGGACACGGCAAGACTAGATCACAGTAGAGAAGACTTATTATTTTGGGGAGTAAGAGTGATCGTCCTGAGTATGGGTCGTAACCAGATATTGTCTGAACGCCTCCAAAGTGATCCTGTGGCCTCCAAGATGAAGATGTCAGCAAGAAGCTGTGTTTGGTGGTAAGATTGGATGCTGATATAGTTGCATTGGTGACCAAAGCCAGGAGTGCCAACAAGGACAAAAATTGCCATTAGCAGCAGTTCCACATTCATGGAAACGGCCAGGTAACCCCGAGACTTGATTACACGTCCACTATGCCGATTCTTTCATGGGCTTCATTTGGATGCCCATTCAAAGTGGTTGAACATGCATACAGTCCATTCGGCAAACTCAGGAATGACAATTGAGAAGTTGTGAGCATCGTTCATGAAACACAGACTTCCGGAATATTGGTCACAGACAATGGGACATCATTTACCAGCAGGGAGTTTGAGTATTTCCTGAAGTCAAATGACATTTGGCACATAAGAACAGCTCCATACCATCCATCATCCAATTGTCTGGCAGAAAAACCAGTCCAAACATTGAAGGTAGACTTATAAAAGCAGCCTAAAGCATCACTTGATATCAAACTGTCCTGGTTTCTACCAATCCATCCTAGGACAAGCCAAACAGAGACAGACTTGAGAATTCCTAGAAGCAAGGCATTCCAACTGGAACTCTATCAACAAACACATTGACTTGGACCCCATTGACCACTGTCTAAGAAAAGAACAGGAAATGACATCACCACAGGAAATGACATCACCAATCCAAGGAAACGTAAACATACAAGTAGAAAGCACGTCATAACACCAGTGCTTAACTAGAGGCTCATGGATGATGTTAGCTAGTATGGTGATGAAACATCTGAAAAAGAACCTTTCAGCTCAGCAAGCAAACCTACATCCAGAACCTTAATCTGAGCAATAAATCTTCTCAAAATTCACCCTTTTTCATATTCGATGATAAGACCACCCCTCACTCAACATTAAGGATAGCTCCAGTAGAGATGGGGAGAAGACTCCACACCAGGTTAAACTTGATATTCCCAGACCTGTGAGAAGGGTGAAATGGCAGCACGAGCACCAACGCCAATCACATGTTCCCTTAAAGCAAGAGAGACAATTTAATTTGGGGGACAAAAGTTAGTACTGGAACATGGAAATGGCCCTATATGGGTACAAGGTGAGGTGGACGTGAGGTCTGGTCCGGTGACTTACAAAGTTCGAGTGGCTGAGGCAGTCCTGAACAAACATGTGGATCACTTGAAAGCTGTTACTTCACCAGTTGGGCAGGAACTAAACATACCTGGCCCCTCAGGACAGCCAGAAGGCCTGTGATAAACCTCCATCTAGTATTGAGGAAAGTTTGATGTTTGAGATGGGGTTTGTAGCAAGCAAACAAGCAGACAAAAATGCATCCAGAAACCCTAGCCACTCTCCCCTATATCAAAGACATCTCAGAAATGACTGCCAGACTATTCAGACCCCTTGGCATCATGGTAGCCCACAAACGCACCAACACACTAAAACAGCAGCTAATGAACTTGAAAGACCCGATACACACAACGAGCAAAACTAATGTAATTTACAAAATACCTTGCAAGAACTGTAACAAACACTACATTGGACAAGTAGGCAGAAAACTAGCCACTAGGATACATGAATATCAACCAACCACAAAACAACATGACCCATGTTTTCCTCCTCTTTAGTGAATTTAATGACCCATTCTCACTAGAATCCTTACATACAGATGAGGAAGGACACCACTTGCACTGGGACAACACATCCATCCTAGGACAAGCCAAACAGAGACACGCACGAGAATTCCAACAAGCATGGCATTTCAACCGGAACTCTATCAACAAACACATTGACTTGGACCCAATTTACCACCCACTGAGAAAAAGAACAGGAAATGACATCAAAATAGTACATGACATTACCACAGGAAATGACATCACTAACTCAAAGAAACCCAAACATATAAATTGAAAGTAGGAATTATCAGCAGTGCTTCATCCGAAGGCTCATTGAAAATGTTACCTAGTATCGTGATGAAACATCTGAAAATGAACCTTCCATCTCAGTGAGCAAACCTACATTCGGGAAAAAAAGTAACACAAAAAAACAAGAAAACCCTTTGATGAGAGGGCATTGATTGTCACTGACCACTGAGGTGTTTCTTTTCTTCCTGTCGTGGAAAAAGAGAAAAAAAACAAATAAAGAGAGAGAATAGAGGGAGCACCAATACGCTTGATACCTTTAGCGAGAGATAGGCACCACAGGGAGTGGAGTGATTTATTTCCCCTCCTACTCTATTTTGATTTAACCCCTGTCCTCCTCTTCACTGTTTGATCATGCAGCAATGCCCTTGGAGAAGGGCACTGCTAGTCACTGGCCACTTGGGTGTTTTCTTTCTTCCTGGTGGTGGAAACTAATAAGATTTGTACACCAGTTGTCTTTCACTGTGGCTCACACCTGCACACACACAACATAGGTGCTGGCAGTTAGGCGGTGGTGAGGAGGTAAAAACATATAAAGAGGGGATAGAGGGTACATACTATGTCCACCAATATTCTCGACTACTTTACCCTCCCCTCTGACCTATCACCATTACCCCCAACTCCATCTACTTTTCACATTCTCAGCTACCTTCCCCCTCGACCCACCCACCCCCTCCGATTTGTCTCTCCACTGATTATGGCCTCCTCCTCATTCCTGATTATGGCCTCTCACCTGAAACATCGATTCCCCTGTTCCTCAGAAGCTGCTTGCCCTGCTGTGCTTTTCCAGCACCACACTCTAAACTCTGATCACCAGCATCTGCAGTCTTCACTTTCTCCATTGTGCATGCAGGTGCTAGAAACTGGAAAAAAAAATCATGAAGGCAATAATCTTGAGTCATGTATAAATTGGCAGGAGATAAACAAGACCAGAAAAATGAATGCAAGGATCAAAGACTTTGAGGTTAAAGTGGATATCAGTTCAGGGGACATTGGCAGCTGTACTCGAGAAGCTGGGGGCTTCACTGATGGGATGGTCTACTTCAGTCCTAAACTAATTGATGAATGAGATAATTGATGCAATAGTTTAACATTGCTTGATTCAGGGAAGGTTCTATTATATTGGAAAATAGTGAATGTATTTTCTTTATTCAAGAAGGGAGGGTGACAGAAAGTAGGAAACCACAGGGTATTTAGCTTAACTTTTGTCACGGGAAAACCTTAGAAGCTATTATTAAATATGTTTTAGCAGGGGACTTAGGAAGAAATAATCAACTTAATCTTACAGAATCAGCAAGGTTTAATGAAAGGGAAAGGAAAATCATGTTCTTTGAAGAAATAGCATACGTTGAGGATAAATGGGAACTAGTGGATATACTATCCTCCAATTTCCAGAAGACAAGCTATGTCAAAGGTTATTGAGTAAGATACAAGATCAAATACAAAATACAAGTATAAAAGTAACATTGGCATGAATAGAAAATAGAAAGTATGCTAACAAAAAGTAAGTGTCATACTGGAGTTGAAATGTTAACTCTCCATAGATGGTGCCAGGCCTGCCGAGTTTCTCCAGCACTTACTGTTTTTAACAGGAAACAGAGAACAGCCACACATGGGTAATTTTCTGGTTGGCAAGAGACAACAATGGTAGTTGTCTTTTCCCGAGTTTGGGGGATTTCAAGACTTGGGGGCATACTTTTAAGGTGAAAGGAGAGAGATTTAAAAAAGACACGGGAGCATTTTTTAAATATACAGAGTGTTGAATAAACTTCCTGAGAAAGTGGTAGATGTGAGCACAATTTAAAAGACATTTGGTTAAATATCTGAATAGGAAAGGTTTGAAAGGTTATGGGCCAGGAGCAGGCAGGTGGGACTAATTTAGTTTAGAATTATATTTGACATGGACTGGTTGGACTAAAGGGCCTGTTTCTGTGCTGTATCACTCTATGACTCTATAACAAATATTGTACCATTGGGGTCAGTGCTGGGGCCTCATACATAATGTGGTTGAAAGGACCAAAGCTAGAAGCCCATTTAGCATAAGCTAAGAGAGAAGATAGAATGGAAGGTGGGTAGGTTAGTAGCACATTAGGTTAGTGAGGGGATACACCACACTGAAGGGAACAGGGGCAGGTGAGTGAGGGATGTGGGCAGGAGAATGAAATTCAGAAACATATCTGCCATGATTGAAAGATGGAGCAGAGAGTCAAGGCTTGTTGGTATGCCATTGACTACGGGGCACAAATTCAAGATTGCATACAACAGCACTAGGTGTGAGATAAGGAGAAACCTCTTCATTTAGAGAGTTGTTAGAACTTAGAATGTACTGCTGGGAGAGTGATGGAGGCTGATTCCATAGGAGATTTCAAAAGACAACTGGAGATGCATTTGAATGGATGGTCCAAATCTGAGTGGATCATCCATCTCAGCCTCCTTCAGAGGTCCCTAGTGTTTCAGATACCAGTCTCCAGCTAATTCAATTCACTCCACGTGATATCAAGAAATGGTTGGAGACACAGGATATAACAAAGACTACAGACTCAGAACATTCCGGCAATATTTATGAAGACTTGCACTCCAGAACTTTCTGGTCCCCAAGCCAAGTTCTTCCATTACAATAACCACACTGGCAACTATTCAACATTGTAGAAAATTGCCCAGGCATGGTTTGTCATAAAAAGCAGGACAAATCCAACCCAGCCAATTATTACCTTTACAGTCTACTCTTGGTCATCAGTAAAGTGATAAAAGCTATCAAGCAAATTCTGCTCAGCAACAGCCTGCTCAATGTCGCCCAGTTTGAGTTCCTCCAGGGCCACTCAGCTCAACCTCATTACAGCCTTGGCTCAAACACGTTCAAAAGAGTTGAATTCAAGAGGTGAGGTGAGGTGAGATTGACAGCCCTTGGCACCAAGGCTGCATTTAACAGAATGAGGCATCAAGTGGAATCAATAGATATCGGGAGCCAACTTTTCACTGGTCAGAATCATACCTGAAAGATAGCAATGTGATTGTTGTTGTTGGTCTCAGTCATCTCAGCTCTAGGACAGCTCTGCAGAGTTCCTCAGGATAGAGTCCTAGGCCCAACTGTATCATGAATGACCTTCTCTCCTTCATAAGGTCATGAAGTAGGGATGTTCGTTCATGATTGCATAGTGTTCAGCACCATTCACTACACCTCTGATACTTCAAATGCAACCTGTCAGCTTGGGCTGACAAGTGGCAAATAACATTTGCACCAAGCAAATGCTAGAACATAGAACAGTGCAGCACAGTACAGGCCATTTGGCCCTCGATGGTGTGCTGCTCTTTTATCCTACTCTAAGATTAGACTAACCTACATACTCTTCATTCTACTATCTTTCCAAGAGTCGCTTAAATGTCCCTAATGCATCTGACTCTACTACCACTGCCAGCAGTGCATTCCAAACAGTCATCACTCTCTGTGTCAAGAACCTACCTCTGAGATCATGCCTAAACCTTCCACCAATCTCCTTAAAATTATGTCCCTTAACGATCGCCACTTCCATTCTGGGAAAAAGTCTCGAGCCATCTACTCTATCTATGCATCTCATCATCTTGTACAACTCTGTCAAACCACCATTCATCCTTCTTCGCTCCAATGAGAAAAACTCTAGCTCCCTCAATCTTTCTTCATAAGACATGTCCTCCAGTCCAGGCAGCATCCTGGTAAATCTCCACTGCACCCTCTCTAAAGCTTCCACATCCATCCAATAATGAGGTGACCAGAACTGAACACAATATTCCTAATGTGGTCTAATCAAGGATGTAGCATAAGCTCATAGCTCTTAAACTCAAATCACCTGCTAATGAAAGCCAACATGCTATATGCCTTCTTGATAACCCTGTCAGCTTGTTTGATAACTTCAGGGACCTATGGACATGGACCACAAGATCGTACTTTTCCACCACCCCACCAAGAATCCTGCCTTTATCCCTGCAATCTGCATTCAAATGAGACCTTCCAAATGAATCACTTCATAGTTTTACAGGTTGAATTCCATCTGTCACTTATCAGCCCAGTTCTGCATCCTGTCAATGTCCCATTGCAACCTACAGCAGCCCTCCACACTATCTACCACTCCACCAATCTTTGTGTCATCGGCAAACTAACTAATGAATGACCTTCTCTCCTTCATAAGGTCACAGATGATCTGCCTCCCAATCTGCTCCTCCATGTTTTTGTTGCTATGCGGGGGCTGTAGAAAACTCCCAATAAAGTGACTGCTCCTCTCCTGCTCCTGACATCCACCATTCTGATTCTACAGCCACACCTCCTCAATGACCCTCCTTTCTGCAACTGTGATACTACCCCTGATTTGCCATGCCACTCCTCCACTTTAAACAAATAGGGCAAAGGTGCAGTCGGTGTGATGTTTTGAAGTGTCTATTTTAATGCAAGGAGTATCAGGAGAAAGGGTGATGAACTTGGAACATAGATCAGTACATCCAAGTCATTAATAAACATCACAAAGAGCAGAGATCCCAGATTACTGTGGAACAATAGGGGTCACCAAGCTCCAAGTTGAATACTTTTCATTACCACCATTCTCTGTCTTCTATGGACCAACCAATTCTGTATCCAGACAACCAGACTTCCTTGCATTCCATGCCTCCTTACTTTTTGAATGAGCCTACCATGGAGAGCCTTATCAAACACCTTACTAAAATCCATGTACACAATATCCACTCCTCTATCTTCATCAATGTGTTTTGTCCCATTTTCAAAGAATTCAACGAGGTTTGTGAGGCATGACCTGCCCCTCACAAAGCCATGCTGACTATCTCTAAGTAAACTATGGTTTTCCAAGCAATCATAGATCATGTGTCTCAGAATCCTCTCCAATATTTTACTCACAACAGACGTGATACTGACCGGTCTATAATTCCCAGAATTATCACTATTCCCTTTCTTGAACAAGGGAATAACATTTGTCACCCTCCAATCATCTAACACTGCTCTAGTGGACAGTGAGGATGCAAAGATCATCGCTAAGGTGCAGCAATCTCTTTCCTCACTTCCTATGGTAACCTAGGATACATCATGTCAGGCCCAAGAATTTATCTGTCCTTATGATTTTCAAAATTTTCAGCACATCCTCCTTCTTAATATCAACCTGTTCGAACATATCAGTCTGTTACACACTGTCTTCAGAAATGTCAAGGTCCCTCAGTGGTGAATACTAAAGCAAAGTATTCATTAAGGACTTTGCTTACCTCCTCCAACTCCAGGCGCAAGTTCCCTTCATTATTGCTGATTGACCCTACCCTGACTCTGGCCATCCTCTTGTTCCTCACACAAGTGTAGAATGCCTTGGGGTTTTCCTTAATCCTACTTGCTCAAGCTTTTTATACCCCCTTCTAGCTCTCCTAAGTCCATTCTTGAGTTCTTCCTTGACTATCTTGTAACCCTCTAGAGCCCTGCCTGATCCTTGCCTCCTCAACATTAAGTAAGCTTCCTTCTTCCTCTTGACAAGATGTTCCACATCCCTTGTCACCCAAGGTTCTTTCAAACTACCATCCTTTCCTTTCCTTAGTGGGACAAATCTGTCCAGCACTATCAGCAAATGCTCCCCAATCAACCTCCACATTTCTGTTGTGCCTTTCCCCAAGAACATTTGTTCTCAATTTAGGTGCCCCAGTCCTGGCTAATAACATTGTAATTTCCCGCAATTAAATATTTTCCCATACTGTCTGCTCCTATTACTCTCCATGAGCATGGTAAAAGTCAGGGAGTTGTGATCACTATCACCGAAATGCTTACCCATCGAGAGACCTGACACCTGGCATGGTTCATTGCCAAGCACCAAATCCAATATGGCCTCCTCTCTCATCAGCCTATCTACATTTTGAGTCAGGAACCCTTCTTGGACACACCTGACAAAAACTGCTCCATCCAAACTATTTGAACTAAGGAGGGTCCAAACAATATGAGGGAAGTTAAAATCACCCCTGACAACAAACCTGTTACCTTTCCAAGATCTGCCTCCCAATCTGCTCCTCCATGTTTTTGTTGCTATGCGGGGGCTGTAGAAAACTCCCAATAAAGTGACTGCTCCTCTCCTGCTCCTGACATCCACCATTCTGATTCTACAGCCACACCTCCTCAATGACCTTCCTTTCTGCAACTGTGATACTACCCCTGATTTGCCATGCCACTCCTCCACTTTAAACCCCTCCCCCCCCATTCCTTTTTAAGCATCTAAACCCTGGAACATCCAACAACTATTCCTAATCCTGTGATATCTAAGTCTCTAATGCTACAGCATCATAGTTGGATGTACTGATCTATGTTCCAAGTTCATCACCCTTTCTCCTGATACTCCTTGCATTAAAATAGACACACTTCAAAACATCACACCGACTGCACCTTTGCCCTATTTGTTAAGTGCCTATCCCTTCTCACAGACCTTCTGCACCATTTATCTGGCTGTTCACTATCTACTCCGTCATCTGATCCAGTTCCCACCCCCCCTGCCAATCTAGTTTAATCATAGATTCATAGAATCCCTACAATATGGAAAAATCCATTTGGCCCAACAAGTCCATACCAACCATCCAAAGACAATAGACAATAGGTGCAGGAGTAGGCCATTTGGCCCTTCAAGCCAGCACCACCGTTCATTATGATCATGGCTGATCATCCACAATCAGTATCCTTATCCCCATAACCTTGATTCCACTATTTTTAAGAGTGCTACCCATCTCTTTCTTGAAAGTATCCAGAGACCTGGCCTCCACTGCCTTCTTGGGCAGAGCATTCCATATATCCACCACTCTCTGGGTGAAGACATTTCTCCTCAACTCTGTTCTAAATGGCCTACCCCTTATTTTTAAACTGTGTCCTCTGATTCTGGACTCACTCATCAGTGGAAACATGCTTCTTGCCTCCAGAGTGTTCAATCCTTTAATAATCTTATACGTCTCAATCAGAATCCCTCTCATCCTTCTAAACTCATGTGTATACAAGCTCAGTCACTCCAATCTTGCAACATAGGATAGTCTCACCATTCCAGGAATTGACCTCGTGAACCTACACTGCACTCCCTCAATAGCCAGAATGTCCTTCCTCAAATTGGAGACCAAAACTGCACACATTACTCAGGTGCAGTCTCACCAGGGCCCTATACAGCTACAGAAGGATTTCTTTGTTTCTATACTCAATTCCTCTTGTTATGAAGGCCAGCATGCCATTAGCTTTCTTCACTGCCTGCTGTACCTTCATGCTGGCTTTCATTGATTGATATACAAGAACTGAAAAATGTGTTGCTGGAAAAGCGCAGCAGGTCAGGCAGCATCAAAGGAGCAGGAGAATCGACGTTCCGGGCATAAGTGAAACGTCGATTCTCCTGCTCCTTTGATGCTGCCTGACCTGCTGCGCTTTTCCAGCAACACATTTTTCAGCTCTGATCTCCAGCATCTGCAGTCCTCACTTTCTCCTAGTTGATATACAAGAACACTGAGATCTCATGTACATCCCTTTGATTTAACTTGACTCCATTTACTTAGTAATCTGCCTTCCTGTTCTTGCTACCAAAGTGGATAACCACACACTTATCCACATTAAACTGCATCTGCCATGCATCTGTCCACTCACCTAGTATGTCCAAGTCACCCTGTATTCTCATAACATCCTCCCCACATTTCACCCTGCCACCCAGCTTTGTGTCATCAGCAAAATTACTAATATTACTTTTAATACCTTCATCTAGTTCATTAATGTATATCGTAAACAGCTGCAGTCCCAGCACCAAACCTTGTGGAACCCCACTGGTCACCGCCTGCCATTCCAAAAAGGGACTCGTTTATCATATTCTTTGCTTTCTGTCAGCCAGCCAATTTTCAATCCAAGTCAGTATTTTGCCCCCAATACCATGTGCCCTAATTGTGCTCACTAATCTCCTATGTGGGACTTTATCAAAGGCTTTCTGAAAGTTCAGGTGCCCTACATCCACTGGCTATCCCTTGTCCATCTTCATAATTACATCCTCAAAAAATTTCAGAAGATTAGTCAAGCACAATTTCCCCTTCGTAAATCCATGCTGACTCTGACCTATCCTGTTACTGCTATCCAAATGAGTCGTAGTTTCATAGAACATAGAACATAGAACAATAGAGCACAGAACAGGCCCTTCGGCCCACGATGTTGTGCCGAACATTTGTCCTAGCTTAAGCACCTATCCATGTACCTATCCAATTGCCGCTTAAAGGTCATCAAAGATTCTGACTCTACCACTCCCACAGGCAGCGCATTCCATGCTCACACCACTCTCTGGGTAAAGAACCCACCCCTGACATCTCCCCTATACCTTCCACCCTTCACCTTAAATTTATGTCCCCTTGTAACACTCTGTTGTACCCGGGGAAAAAGTTTCTGACTGTCTACTCTATCTAGTCCTCTGATCATCTTATAAACCTTTATCAAGTCACCCCTCATCCTTCACCGTTCCAACGAGAAAAGGCCTAGCACTCTCAACCTATCCTCGGACGACATATTCTCCATTCCAGGCAACATCCTGGTAAATCTTCTCTGCACCCTCTCCAAAGCTTCCACATCTTTCCTAAAGTGAGGCGACCAGAACTGCACACAGTACTCCAAATGTGGCCTAACCAAAGTCCTGTACAGTTGCAACATCACTTCACAACTCTTGAATTCAATCCCTCTGCTAATGAACGCGAATACACCATAGGCCTTCTTACAAGCTCTATCCACCTGAGTGGCAACTTTCAAAGATTTATGAACATAGACCCCAAGATCCCTCTGTTCCTCCACCTCACTAAGAACCCTACCGTTAACCCTGTATTCCGCATTCTTATTTGTCTTTCCAAAATGGACAACCTCACACTTGGCAGGGTTGAACTCCATCTGCCACTCCTCAGCCCAGCTCTGCATCATATCTAAGTCCCTTTGCAGCCGACAACAGCTCTCCTCACTATCCACAACTCCACCAATCTTCGTATCATCTGCAAATTTACTGACCCACCCTTCGACTCCCTCATCCAAGTCAGTAATAAAAATTACAGGAGAAAGTGAGGTCTGCAGATGCTGGAGATCAGAGCTGATGTGTTGCTGGAAAAGCACAGCAGGTCAGGCAGCATCCAGGGAACAGGAGAATCGACGTTTCGGGCATAAGCCCTTCTTCAGGAATCAATAAAAATTACAAACAGCAGAGGACCCAGAACTGATCCCTGCGGAACTCCACTTGTAACTGGGCTCCAGGCTGAATATTTACCATCTACCACCACTCTCTGCCTTCGACCGGTTAGCCAGTTCTCTATCCAACTTGCCAAATTTCCCACTATCCCATGCCTCCTGACCTTCCGCATAAGCCTACCATGGGGAACCTTATCAAATGCCTTACTAAAATCCATGTATACTACATCCACTGTTCTACCCTCATCCACATGCTTGGTCACCTCCTCAAAGAATTCAATAAGTCTTGTAAGGCAAGACCTACCCTTCACAAATCTGTGCTGGCTGTCCCTAATCAAGCAGTGTCTTTCCAGATACTCATAAATCCTATCCCTCAGTACCCTTTCCATTACTTTGCCTACCACCAAAGTAAGACTAACTGGCCTGTAATTCCCGGGGTTATCCCTATTCCCTTTTTTGAACAGGGGCACAACATTCGCCACTCTCCAGTCCCCTGGTACCACCCCCGTTGACAGTGAAGACGAAAAGATCATTGCCAACGGTACTGCAATTTCCTCTCTTGCTTCCCACATAATCCTAGGATATATGCCGTCAGGCCCGGGGGACTTGTCTATCCTCAAGTTGTTCAAAATGTCCAACACATCTTCCTTCCTAACAAGTATCTCTTCTAGCTTACCAGTCCGTTTCACACTCTCCTCTTCAACAATACGGTCCCTCTCGTTCGTAAATACTGAAGAAAAGTACTCATTCAAGACCTCTCCTAAATCTTCCAACTCAATACACAGTCTCCCACTACTGTCCTTGATCGGACCTACCCTCGTTCTCGTCATTCTCATGTTTCTCACATACGCATAAAATGCCTTGGGGTTATCCTTGATCCTATCCGCCAATGATTTTTCATGCCCTCTCTTAGCTCTCCTAATCCCTTTCTTCATGTCCCTTCTGGCTATCCTGTATCCCTCCACTGCTCTGTCTGAACCCTGTTTCCTCAACCTTATGTAAGCCTCCTTCTTCCTCTTTACAAGACATTCAACCTCCCTCGTCAACCAAGGTTCCCTCACACGACCATTTCTTTCCTGCCTGACAGGTACATACATATCAAGGACACGTCGTATCTGTTCCTTGAAAAAGTTCCACATTTCCACGACATCCTTCCCTGACAGCCTATGCTCCCAACTTATGCTCCTCAGATCCTGTCTTACAGCATCGTAATTACCCTTCCCCCAATTGTAAAACCTACCCTGTTGCACGCACCTATCCCTCTCCATAACCAAGGTGAAAGTCACAGAATTGTGGTCACCATCACCATAATGTTCACCCACTAATAAGCCCATCACTTGTCCCGGTACATTACCGAGTACCAAATCCAATATGGCCTCCCCTCTGGTCGGACAATCTACATACTGAGTTAGAAAAGCTTCCTGGACACACTGCGCAAACACCGCCCCATCCAATCTACTGGATCTAAAGAGCTTCCAATCAATATTTGGGAAGTTGAAATCGCCCATGACTACTACCCTGTGGCTTCTGCACCTTTCCAAAATCTGTTTCGCAATCTGTTTCACCCTTTATAATTGACTCCAGCATCTTTCCCACCACAGACGTCAGGCTAACTGGTCTATAATTGCCTGTCTTCTTCCTCCCTCCGTTCTTGTAAAAGTGGGACAACATTAGCCACCCTCCAATCCTCAGGAACTGATCCTGAATCTATAGAACATTGGAAAATGATTACCAATGCGTCGCAATGTCTAGAGCCACCTCCTTAAGTACCCTGGGATGCATCATCAGGTCCCAGGGACTTATCAGCCTTCAGACCTAACAGTCTATCTAACACCATTTTCTGCCTAATATAAATTCCCTTCAGTTCATCCATTACCCAAGGTCCTTCAGCCACTATTACATCTGGGAGATTGCTAGTGTCTTCCCACGTGAAGACAGGACCAAAGTACCTATTCAGCTGTTCTACCATTTCTTTGTTGAAAATGTGTTGCTGGAAAAGCGCAGCAGGTCAGGCAGCATCCAAGCAACTGGAGAATTGACGTTTCTGGCATAAGCCGTTCTTCAGGAATGAGGAAAGTGTGTCCAGCAGGCTAAGATAAAAGGTAGGGAGGAGGGACTTGGGGGAGTGGCGTTGGAAACGCGATAGGTGGAAGGAGGTCAAGGTGAGGGTGATAGGCCAGAGTGGGGTGGGGGCTTTGTTCCCCATAATAAATTCACCCATTTTTGTGTTCAAGGGCCCAATTTTGGTCTTAACCATTTATTTTCTTTTCACACACCTAACAAAGCGTTTACGATCCTCCTTTATATTTTTAGCCACTTTGCCTTCGTACCTCATTTTTCTCCGCATATTGCCTTTTTAGTTATCCTCTGTTGCTCTTTAAAAGTTTCCCAGTCCTCCGGCTCCCCGCTCATCTTTGCTATGTTATACTTCTTCTCTTTTATCTTTATACAGTCCTTAACTTCCCTCGTCAGCCACGGGAGCCCCTGCATCCCCTTAGGATCTTTCTTCCTCTTTGGAATGAGTGAATCCTGCATTATATCCAGAAATACTTGCCATTGTTATTCCACTACCATCCCTGCTAGGGTACTGAACTATTGAACTTTGGCCAGCTCCTCCCTCATAGCTCCATAGTTCCCTTTGTTCAACTGCAATGCTGACACTTCCAATTCTCCTTTCTCTCTCTCAAACTGTAGATTAAAAGAGCAACCCATCCAGACCAACTCCCCTAACCTATTGCTCTACATTTCCCCTGACTAAAGTACATAAGCTACTCATTCTTGAACATTATGGGCAATTTAGCATGGCCAATTCACTTAATCTGCTCATCTTTGGACTGTGGGAGGAAACTGGTGCACCCAGAGGAAACCCACACAGACACAGGGAGAATGTGCAAACTCCACATAGGTTCTACACAGCCTGAGGCTGGAATTGAACCTGAGTTCCTGACACTGTGAAGCAAAAGTGCTAACCAAAGTGCCACCCTCCTAAACAGTTCTTCCCTCCTGAAGAGCTCTTGCAAACCTCCCACGCAGGATATTGGTGCCCCTCCAGTTCAAGTGCAACCTGTGCTTCTTGAACACATCCCACCTTTCCCAGAATGTATCCTAATGATCCACACATTTGAAGCTTCAGCTATGACTATCACCAATAACAGATAATCTAATCACCACCCCTGACTTTCAATGAGGTTATCATCACCGATATCTTTAATATCAACATCTTGGGGGTTACCATTGACTAGAAACTCATTGGACTCACCACATAGACACAGTGGCTGCAAAAGTAGGTCAGAGGCTAGGAATACTGCAGCAAGTAACTTATCTCCTAACTCCCCAAAGTGTATCCATCATCTGCAAGTCATCAGTCAGGAGGGTAATGGAATACTCCCCATTTGCGAGGATCAGTGCAGCTCCAACAACATGTAAGAAGCTTGGCACTATCCAGGCCAACGCAGCCTGCTTGCTGACGCTCAGTAGCAGCACTATGTATTATCTACAAGACACTGCAGAAATTCACCCAGGACACTCAGACAGCACCTTCCAAACCTAGAAACACGTAGAGGCATAGAATCACAGATGTACAGCATGGAAACAAACCTTTCGGTCCAACCAGTCCATTGTCGACCAGATATCCCAACCCAATCTAGTCCCACCTGCCAGCACCTGGCCCATATCCCTCTAAACTCTTCCTATTCATATACCCATCCAAATGTCTCTTAAATGTTGCAATTGTACCAGCCTCCACCACTTCCTCTGGCAGCTCATTCCATATACATACCAATCTCTGTGTGAACAAGTTGTCCCATAGGTCTCTTTTATATCTTTTCCCTCTCACCCTAAATCTATGCCCTCTAGTTCTGGACTCCCTGACCCCAGGGAAATGACTTTGCCTATTTATCCTATCCATGCCCCTCATCATTTTGTAAACCTCTATAAGGTCACCCCTCAGCCTCCGACGCTCCAGAGAAAACAGCCCCAGCCTGTTCAGCCTCTCCCGATAGCTCACATCCTACAACCCTGGCAACATCCTTCTAAATCATTTCTGAATACTTTCAAGTTTCACAACATCTTTCTGATAGGAAGGACACTAGAATTGCACGCAATATTCCAACAGTGGCCTAACCTGTACAGTCACAACATGACCTCCCAACTCCTGTACTCAATACTCTGACCAATAAAGGAAAGCATACGAAATGCCTTCTTCACTATCCCATTTATCTGCGACTCCACTTTCAAGGAGCTATGAACCTGCACTCCAAGGTCACTTTGTTCAGCAACATTCCCTGGGAGCTTACCATTAAGTGTCTAAGTCCTGCTAAGACTTGCTTTCCCAAAATGCAGCACCTTTCATTTATCTGAATTAAATTCCATCTGCCACTTCTCAGCCCATTGGCCCATCTGGTCCAGATCCTGTTGTAATCTGAGGTAACCCTCTTCGCTGTCCACTACACCTCCAATTTTGGTGCCATCTGCAAACTTACTAACTGCACCTCTTATGCTCGTATCCAAATCATTTATGTAAATGACAAAAAGTAGAGGACCCTGCACCGATCCTTGTGGCACTCCACTGGTCACAGGCCTCCAGTCTGCAAAACAACCCTCCACCACCACCCTCTGCCTTCTGTATCCAAATGGCTAGTTCTCCCTGTATTCTGAGAGATCTAACCTTGCTAATCAGTCTCCCATGGGGAACTTTGCCGAACGCTTTACTGAAGTCCATATAGATCACATCTACTGCTCTGCCCTCATGAATCCTCTTTGTTACTTCTTCAAAAAACTCAATCAAGTTTGTGAGACATGATTTCCCACACACAAAGCCATGTTGACTATCCCGAATCAGTCCTTGCCTTTCCAAATATATGTACATCCTGTCCCTCAGGATTCCCTCCAACAATTTGCCCACCACCGATTTCGGGCTCACGGGTCCATAGTTCCCTGGCTTGTCCTTACCGCCCTTCTTAAACAGTGGCACCACGTTAGCCAACCTCCAATCTTCCGGCACCTCACCTATGATTATCGATGATGCAAATATCTCAGCAAGAGGTCCAGCAATCACTTCTCTAGTTTCCCACAGAGTTCTCGGGTACACCTGATCAGGTCCTGGGGATTTATCCACCTTTAACTGTTTCAAGACTTCCAGCACTTCTTCCTCTGTAATATGGATATTTTGCAAGATGTCACCATCTATTTCCCTACAGTTTATATCTTCCATATCCTTTTCCACAGTAAATACTGATGCACAATTCTCGTTTAGTATCTCCCTCATTTCTGCAGCTCCACACAAAGGCCGCCTTGCTGATCCTTGAGGGTCCCTATTCTCTCCCTAGTTACCCTTTTGTCCTTAATGTATTTGTAAAAACTCTTTGGATTCTCCTTAATTCTATTTGCCAAAGCTATTTCACGTCCCCTTTTTACCCTCCCAATTTCCCTCTTAAGTATACTCCTACTTCCTTTATACTTTTTTAAGGATTCACTCGATCTCTGCTGTCTATATGTTTTGTTCTTTTTCTTAACCAAACCTTCAATTTAACATAGAACATAGAAGAATACAGCGCAGTACAGGCCCTTCGGCCCTCGATGTTGCGCCGATCCAAGCCCACCTAACCTACACTAGCCCACTATCCTCCATATGCCTATCCAATGCCCGCTTAAATGCCCATAATGAGGGAGAGTTCACCACTGCTACTGGCAGGGCATTCCATGAACTCACGACTCGCTGAGTAAAGAACCTACCCCTAACATCTGTCCTATACCTACCCCCCCTTAATTTAAAGCTATGCCCCCTTGTAATAGCTGACTCCATACGTGGAAAAAGATTCTCACTGTCGACCCTATCTAAACCCCTAATCACCTTGTACACCTCTATCAAGTCACCCCTAAACCTTCTTTTCTCTAATGAAAACAACCCCAAGTGCCTCAGCCTTTCCTCATATGATCTTTCTACCATACCAGGCAACATCCTGGTAAACCTCCTCTGCACCCGTTCCAGTGCCTCCACATCCTTCCTATAGTATGGCGACCAAAACTGCACACAATACTCCAGATGCGGCCGCACCAGAGTCTTATACAACTGCAACATGACCTCAGTACTCCGGAACTCAATTCCTCTACCAATTTCTTTAGTCATCCAGCATTCCCTATACCTACCAGCCCTTCCTTTCACCCTAACAGGAATATACTTTCTCTGCATTCTCATTATTTCATTTCTGAAGGCTTCCTATTTTCCAGCCGTCCCTTTACCTGCGAACATCTGCCCCAAATCAGCTTTCGAAAGTTCTGGCCTTTCGCAAATTTAGAATTTTATTTTTTAGATCTGGTCTAAGCTTTTCCATCATTATTTTAAATCTAATAGAATTATGGTCTCTGGCCCCAAAGTGATCCCCCACTGACACCTCAGTCACCTGCCCTACCTTATTTCCCAAGATTCGGTCAAGTTTTGCACCTTCTCTCGTAGGTACATCCACATACTGAATCAGAAAAAGTTTCTTGCACACACTTAAATTCCTCTCCATCGAAATCCTTAACACTATGTCAGTCCCAGTCTATGTTTGGAAAGTTAAAATCCCCTACCATAACCACTCTGTTATTCTTACAGATAGCTGAGATCTCCTTACAAGTTTATTTTTCAATTTCCCTCTGACTATTAGGGGGTCTATAATGCAGTCCCAATAAAGTTATCATCCCTTTCTTATTTCTCAGTTCCACTCAAATAACTTCCCTAGATGTATGTCTGGGAATATCCTCCCTCAGCAGAGCTGTAATGCTATCTATCTAGAATGACAAATACAACAGATATACGAGAACATCATCAACTGCAAGTTCCCCTCTCCTCCAAGTCATCCACCAATTCAAATCCCTACTGTGTGGCAACAGTCCTTTTGACCCAACAGGTTCAAACCAACACTGCAGAGTATCACACCCAGACCCAATTTAACTAATGCACATAGCCATGCTATGGACAATTTAGCATGGCCAATTCACCTGACCTGCACCTCTTGGACTGTGGGTGGAAACTCATGCAGGCAGTCGCCCGAGGCTGGAATCAAACCCAGATCCCTGGCACTGTGAGGCAGCAGTGCTAACCACTAAGCCGACATGCCGACTTGGAAATATATTGCCATTCCTTCACTGTCACTCGGTCAAGATCCTGGAATTCCCTCTTTATTGGCATTGAGAGTCAACCCAGCACGAATGGACTGTAATGATTCAAGAAGGCAGCTCACCATCACGGGACAAAACAATACATGCTGGCCAGCCAGCCAGCCACATCTCACAACTGAATTTTAAAAAGCGATGAAATTAGAGAACTTACGGAGATGGATCTGGAGAGTGGATCTAGTTGGGTCACATTTTTGGGAGCCAGTGCAGACATGATGGGTTGAATGGCCTCCTTCTCTACTTAAAATTCTATGATTCTAAAGTGAAATAAGTTGGGAGATTGTTATCAGGGATGTTGGTCTGAGGGTGGGTGTCAGAGTTACACTCAGAGGAGTCAACATGGGTTAGGATCAGGGGGTTGGTATCAGGTGTGAGAGTCACAAGTTGGACTCATGACAGGGGAAGGGAGCCAATAGCGAGTTCAAAAGAGTGTCAATTTAATAGTTAGCCAGGAGTTACAGCAGGTTTTAATTTCTCTCATCTTTCCTGGGTAACTCCTAAATTAAGTAGAATGGAACCCACCCAAGTCAATGATTCAATTATAGAGATGGGGTCTTTTTATTGGGCAATTACAGATGCTAGGAAATTTCCCATTGGATGTTTTAACTTGCTGCACAAGTGCCACAGAACCAGCTATGTCAGAAATTCTTCTTGATCCTAATTAACATCTCCAGTCCATGTTTCTGCAATGACTGTCTTCCTATCAGAAGATCTAGACCACAGTTTTTGTTAATGACACAGCCACAGTCAGTCACAAAAATGTGGGAAAATGTAAAAATTAGTTGCAAAATTCAATCCAAGACCCAGAAGCAAATAATGCAACAAAAATAATGCAGATACAGCTACATGAACAGAGTGGAGTGGTTTTAACTACAATTGTCCGCTTCTAATGATGTTGACATTGCTTTATTTCCCCAGTAGTATGCTCAAGTACAAGACTGTTTTTAGCATTGTGTTGTTCAGTGAGGTCCTGACAATTATAGTTCTGTCAGTTTGGTGCTGACATTTGTAAAATCATTTTGCTATCTTACATTAGGTCTGGAGTTGGGATGACCAACACCACCATCAGAAAGGAGCTTTCTCATAATCTTGTCATACATCATTTGTTTCTAACAATCTGAAATGTTCATATCTGTTGTACAAAACTTGAAAAACAAAGATATTTAGGACACATCTATTCTACAGCAACATGCCAGAAAGCTGAAAGCTAAAAATTGATCTTCTGTTGGAATTATTCAGACTCGATTTATGTCACTTTCACCTGAAGTACTGCAGCTTTGTCCTTGGGGAAAAGAAATCGATTTTCCCGTGATAGGCTTCTACTCATTTTGTTGTTAAAAATGGAGCTGTTCTGCAATTAAAATGACTCCTGAAATGCAGAGAAACCTTTTCTCTTATTAAAGCTTGCCAGTTATTGGTGACTTATGATTCCTACATTTTTAGTTATGCTATTTAACATATCACCAATGTGATTAAATTAATGGCCTCAATTTCAACACTGATTAATTTTCCACACTATGTGATGAGTAAGAACTATAAAACAGACAATTTTATCATTCTGTGGAACAATGCTCATTATTCTAGGAAGCTATTTTGAGTATAACTTTTCAACTATTCCCAAAAAAAGTCTTGACAGTGAGGAATAATAATATTGTCATACAAAATATGGATTAGAGCTCCAACTGTATCAATGAATGACTAGCTTTACATTTGATGGCCAACTTGCTGATGTCAGTATTGTTTGGGGTAGAGGGTTAAGCATTGCAGGTTTCATGGGAAGCTTCATTCTATCAAATAGTGGGCGGCACGGTGGCACAGTGGTTAGCACTGCTGCCTCACAGCGCCAGAGACCCGGGTTCAATTCCCACCTCAGGCGACTGACTGTGTGGAGTTTGCACATTGTCTGCGTGGGTTTTCTCCGGGTGCTCCGGTTTCCTCCCACAGTCCAAAGATGTGCAGGTCAGGTGAATTGGCCATGCTAAATTGCCCGTAGTGTTAG
This sequence comes from Chiloscyllium plagiosum, assembly GCF_037043375.1. Lineage (NCBI taxonomy): Eukaryota > Metazoa > Chordata > Chondrichthyes > Orectolobiformes > Hemiscylliidae > Chiloscyllium > Chiloscyllium plagiosum. Next base: position 68,248,377 of record NW_028270154.1, on the reverse strand, counting down.
GTAAGGGGTAAATGTAGGGGTATGGGTGGGTTGCGCTTTGGCGGGTCGGTGTGGACTTGTTGGGCCGAAGGGCCTGTTTCCACACTTTAAGTAATCTAATCAAATATATCTATTCCGAAAAGAAAACATAACCACTTGCAAATAATTAATAAATTTGGCATTTTCCTATAATGTAAAAGAAAAGGTTTTGAAGTTGACAGTGTAATTGAAAGAAGTGGGGAATTGAGTGGAGAATGCATATTTTAGATTAGATTAGATTAGATTACTTCCAGTGTGGAAACAGGCCCTTCGGCCCAACAAGTCTACACTGACCCACCGAAGCGCAACCCACCCATACCCCTACATTTTACCCCTTACCTAACACTACAGGCAATTTAGCATGGCCAATTCACCTGACCTGCACATCTTTGGACTGTGGGAGGAAACCGGAGCACCCGGAGGAAACCCACGCAGACACGGGGAGAATGTGCAAACTCCACACAGTCAGTCACCTGAGGCGGGAATTGAACCTGGGTCTACCACTGTCTACCACTGTGCCACCGTGCTGCCCACATTTTATAAAATGGTAAAATGTTCCCCTCCATCAATAACAACTTACGATGAAAGTGCAGGGGTTTTGAATGCTTATATGATGTTTGAGAATGCATACCTATTAATCTTAGAATATACAACTTTTTGAGATGATTTGTAGCTCATCATGCTAGATAACATCATCAGTGAGCCTCCGGTGAAGCGCTGGGGTCTGTCCCACTTTCTATTTATGTGTCTTGATCTCTTAAGGTGGCTGATATCATAACTGATTATGTTGCCTTGCATGGTGATAAAAAATCTGAGAACAAATCTATAAGCTCAGCGATCAAATTTACAACCTGAAGATACAACTATTCTGCTCATCTTCATGAAAACAAAGTCAGACTTACCTATGAAGGAATGACATTTAAATGTGGTAACAGGTCACAACCAGGATCTTAAGTGTATCCTCCAGCATGGAAGAACAAATGTTGAAAAATAACTGTGGTTCATTCATTATTTTTAAGCAAAAACGAGATACAAGTAATCTTGAATGAATCAGATTTATTTATTTAGAGGTTAAAATTCAGAAGTGAACTGCATGAAATTAAAGACTAACTGAAACTCAGCATTCGATTAGATTACATTACAGCGTGGAAACAGGCCCTTCGGCCCAACAAGTCCACACCGACCCGCCGAAGCGCAACCCACCCATACCTTTACATTAACCCCTTACCTAACACTACGGGCAATTTAGCATAGCCAATTCACCTGACCTGCACATCTTTGGACTGTGGGAGGAAACCGGAGCACCCGGGGGAAACCCACACAGACACGGGGAGAACATGCAAACTCCACACAGTCAGTCGCCTGAGGTGGGAATTGAACCCGGGTCTCAGGCACTGTAAGGCAGCAGTGCTAACCACTGTGCCACTGTGCCACCGTGCCGTCTTCAAAAAAATAAAGACTTTTCACAGAGCCCTGAGAACATAAAATACCTTGTGACAAATGGCAATATAAGCAATGTTGACTGAAATATTTAAAAAGGTGCTGGAAATTATTTAAAGAAGAATACAGAAATACTTTGTGATAAAACAAAAGTATAAACTTGAAATCAGCCCAGAGAAATTCAGAGCCCTACAGTAACCACCAGGATGAAGATTGATTTTGTTTTCTCAGTTTGCCATCTGAAGTTCTTGTTTTTAATAAAGTGAGCTGTTGAATATGCCAAGCGAATTATGCATCAACAGCTCCAGTGTATTGTGTAAATGAACTTGTGCTACTTAAAAATTCAGCTGATGTCAACAAAATCAAAGGATGATTTACCAGGCTCTGAACAGTGTGGGCTATGATGAGATGTGTGTTAGGATCAGGCGAGATAGTCTCAATGTCAAGATCATTTTACCACAGCTTCCTCTCTTTGCTCATGTGACTTGGCATGATCCTTACCAGTAAACAGAATTTTCAATTCATGCACCTTATTGCTTTATTGAGGCCTTGTTAACAGCCCAATTTATCACTTATTGCAAACTTACCAAACTCACTATTCAAACTAGTCATTGAGAATAATTATGCATTGAAGCCAGTATCGGTTCTTGATGGGATCAATTGGCCATTTGTTCCAGGATATCCATGTTGATCACACAAAAACTGGACAGCAGGGCATGATCCACCAACATCAGCTATGTGTACACTTCTATCACAAAGTTAAAAATCATGCAATACCAGGTTACAGTCCAACAAGTTTATTTGGAAGAACAATCTCAGTTATCTGAATGCCAATTATTCAAATTTCGGATTATTTGAACAAGATCTCAAGATCCTGTAAAAACATTATCCGTTATCTGAACAATCAGTTATCTGACCAAAATACTCCCCCTCTGTCTCATTTGGGAAAATGAGGTTGTCCTGTCCTAGTTTTAGGATTGCTGCTCCTTCATCAGGTAGCTGTGCAGCAGGATCATATGGCACAGAATTTATAGCAAAAGATTATAGTGGCATGCAATTGAAATAATCCATTGAACAAACCTAGCTCGCTGTTACGTTTTCCACATCTTCTATCACAGATATTGAAAATAGATTGCCGTTGCTTCTCTCCTGCTATCGTCCAATGCACTAACTCTGCGTTCTGCAAGCGTGGACAAGTCTAGGAGGGCACTGGTCAAGCTAGACATTGAGAAATTTCAACATGAAATCTGTCTGGGTACCTGGTGACTTCAGCTCACCATTGGCTATGGACAGTCTTCATTTTGCTCAACATTTTTAACCATTAACCACCACCTCCATGCATCCCTTCTTCACACACATTGGTATCCATTTGGCAATCTTTCAGGGTCCTTTTGGTATGTCTCTAATCTATTTTGTAGATTAGATTAGATTACTTACAGTTTGGAAACAGGCCCTTCAGCCCAACAAGTCCACACCGACCCGCCAAAGCGCACGCACCCAGACCCATTCCCCTACATTTACCCCTGCACCTAACACTACGGGCAATTTAGCATGGTCAATTCACCTAACCTGCACATTTTTGGACTGTGGGAGGAAACGGGAGCACCAGGAGGAAACCCACGCAGACATGGGGAGAATGTGCAAACTCCACTCAGAAAGTCATCCGAAGCTGGAATTGAACCTGGGACCCTGGTGCTGTGAGGCAGCAGTGCTAACCACTGAGCCACCGTGCCGTATCTTAAGAGATCTTAGGAGAAACAGGTGTATGTTGCAGGGCAAATCAGCAACTAACATTGAAAGGCTGCTGCAAGGACACTTTGCACACAAATATAGACTCCCAGCTCACAGATTGGACTTGCACACATCACAGGGCTGCATGCTTAATCTCAACATTTGCTCACTTAACATCTACTTGCATCTTGCAGCATCTATGCCTTGCCTGTTAGTGTAGTCACACATTCCGATAGCTCTCTTTGCTGGTCAGCAGCTCTCAGTCAATTGGATACACATTTTGCTGTATGGCACTGTGCCTTGTCAATCTTACATTTTCTGAACCACATGCTTATGCAGCAAACATGCAGCAAATATAGCAAGTAAGCCCCAAGTCACAAGCTTTACAGAATTAGTCTTTACCAAAGTCCACAACAGTAACATTCAGGCGGGGTGGGAGGTTCTCAGCACAGCAAATCCAGGACAGACTCCGATACCAGTCCAGAAGATTGGCCATGGTCAGGTATCTGCTCAGTGTGTTCTGAGGCTCTCTGTCTACATAGTTCAGTGAGTGGATCACAGTCAGTCTTATCCTCCATTGTCACCAGTCCAGAGTATGGGCTAATGTGGTCAGGGAAATGTACAGGCATCTGTAAGGAGGAACCTCTTGGGATCCATGGACATCGAGCCAATTGGATACAAAATTGATTTGATAGTAGAAGAGAAAGGGTAGAGTAGAGGTTTGTTTTCCAGACTGGAGGCCTGTTACCAAAGGTGTGCCATAGGGATCTGTGCTGGATTCAATGTTATTCATAATTTATATAAATGATTTGGATGAGTATTTCGGAGGTATGGTTAGTACGTTTGTGGAAGATACCAAGATTGATGGTATAGTGGACATTGAAGAAGTTTATCTGGGAATGCAGCGCGATCTTGATCAACTGAGCCAGTGAGCTGAGAAATTGCAGATGGAGTATAATTTAGATAAATACAAGATATTGCAATACAATATCAAACCAGGGCAGGAGTTACATAGCTAATGGCAGGGCCTGGGGGAGTATTAAAGAACAAAGAGAGCTACAGTTACAGGTTCATGCTCCTTGAAAGTGGAGTCACAGGTAGACAGGGTTGTGAAGTAGCTGAAAATGTGTTGCTGGAAAAGCGCAGCAGGTCAGGCAGCATCCAGGGAACAGGAGAATCGACGTTTCGGGCATAAGCCCTTCTTCAGGAATCTTTCGGGCTTATGCCCGAAACGTCGATTCTCCTGTTCCCTGGATGCTGCCTGACCTGCTGCGCTTTTCCAGCAACACATTTTCAGCTCTGATCTCCAGCATCTGCAGACCTCACTTTCTCCTCAAGGGTTGTGAAGTAGGCTTTCAGCATGCTTGCTTTCATCGACCAGACCATTGAATATTGAAGTTGGGATGCCTCATTGCAACTGTACAAGACAATACTCACATTTGGAGTATTGCATGCAGTTCTAGTCATCCTGCCATAAAAAGCATATTATTAAACTAGAAAGAGTGCAGGAAAGATTTACTAGGACACTACCTGAACTGGAAGAATCCAAGATGGAGGACAGGAGCTGATCTTTTTTTTGAGGTATTTTAGATGGTGGAGGTGATTTCCTCAAATTCCAGGAGCAGAAATTACTGTTTTATATGCTGTTGCATTGTTTTGGAACTTTGGAAAAAAAAATCAAAACAACAGCAGTTTAAAAGGGAGAAGAGCAGACAAAGGGTGCACATGGTGAGGACTGTGCAGGAGAGGGAGAGGGAGAGAGAACCTCCACAGTTACCGCCTTTGCTGTTTGAATTTGTGTATCGTTGGACATCGGAGTGCATCTGGGAAAATTAAGAAACAGTGAAATTCACAACTAATCTTGGAGGAACTGTTGGGCGAAGTTCACAGCCCAGAATCAGATAAGTTAATTGTTGTTTTAAGTCTGTCCAAGAGAAAGGCTGCTGTCGTGAGTATAGTGGATTCTTTCTTGATTATATGTTTTTGGAGATAAGTCTCTTGATTAAACTTAAAATATAAGCCATAACTATTAATTTAACCTGGGGCAGTGTTTGTAGAGGAATAAGACGGTGTTATTTTCTGGGTCTGTAGATTGTGAAGGAGCAAAAATGGCCTTTGCAGTGATATGTACTTCTTGTCAGATGTGGGAGTTGAAAGAGAGTTTAAGGGTTACTGCGGATTATATCTGCCATAATTGTTGTTGGATGTGAATCATATCAGATCGAATGGATCGGTTAGAGAGACAGATAGAAGCGATGAGGAATTTGCAACAGCAACAGTATATGATGGATGGCAGTTACAGGAAGGGGGGAAAGTCTCAGATACAGTCACATAGATGGGTTAACTCCAGGAAAGGTGAGAGAGGTCAGCACGAGGGGCAGGTGTCTTTTGTGGATATACCCATTTCAAACAGGTATGCTGTTTTGGAAAATGTAGGGGGTGATGGATTCTCAGGGGAACGTAGCATGAACAGCCAAGTTTCTGGTATTGAGACTGGCTGTAATGCAACGAGGGGTACATCGGCTTCCAAGAGATCAATTGTGTTAGGGGATTCTGTAGTCCGAGGTACAGACAGACGTTTCTGTGGCCAGCAGAGAAAAAGCAGAATGGTGTGTTGTTTCCCTGGTGCCAGGATCAAGGATATCTCAGAGAGGTTGCAGAATGTTCTCACGGGGGAGAGGGGCCAGCAGGAGGTCATTATTCACATTGGAACCAACGGCATTGGAAGGCAAAAGGATGAGACTCTGAAGGGAGATTACAGAGAGTTAGGCAGAAATTTTAAAAGGAGGTCCTCAAGGGTAGTAATATCTGGATTACTCCCAGTGCTATGAGATGGTGAGGGAGGATATTCCCGGAAATACATCCAGGGAAGTTATTTGGGTGGAACTGAGAAATAAGAAAGGGATGATCACATTATTGGGATTGTATTATAAACCCCCTAATAGTCAGAGGGAAATTGAGAAATAAACTTGTAAGGAGATCTCCGCTATCTGTAAGAATAATAGGGTAGTTAAGGTAGGGGATTTTAACTTTCCAAACATTGACTGGGACTGCCATAGTATTAAAGATTTAGATGGAAAGGAATTTCTTAAGTGTTAACAAGACAATTTTCTGATTCAGTATATGGGTGTACCTACTAGAGAAGGTGCAAAACTTGACCTACTCTTGGGAAATAAGGCAGGGCAGGTGACTGAGGAGTCGGTGTGGGAGCACTTTGGGGCCAGCGACCATCATTCTATTCGTTTTAAAATAGTGATGGAAAAGGATAGACCAGATCTAAAAGTTGAGGTTCTAAATTGGAAAAAGGCCAATTTTAACGGTATTAGGCAAGAACTTTCGAAAGCTGATTGGAGGCAGATGTTCGCAGGTAAAGGGATGGCTGGAAAATGGGAAGCCTTCGGAAATGAGACAACAAGAATCCAGAGAAAGTATATTCCTGTCAAGGTGAAAAGGAAGGCTGGTAGGTATAGGGAATGCTGGATGACTAAAGAAATTGAGGGTTTGGTTAAGAAAAAGAAGGAAGCATATGTCAGGTATAGATGGGATAGATCGAGTGAATTCTTAGAAGAATATAAAGAAAGTAGGAGTATACTTAAGAGGGAAATCAGAAGGGCAAAACGGGGACATGAAATAGCTTTGGCAAATAGAATTAAGGAGAATCCAACGGGTTCTTACAAACATATTAAGGACAAAAGGGTAACTAGGGAGAGAATAGGGCCCCTGAAAGATCAGCAAGGCAGCCTTTGAGTGGAGCCGCAGGAAATGGTGGAGATACTAAGTGAATATTTAGCATCAGTATTTGCTGTGGAAAAGGATATGGAAGATATAGACTGTAGGGAAATAGATGGTAACATCTTGCAAAATATCCAGATTACAGAGGAGGAAGTGCTGGATGTCTTGAAACAGTTAAAGGTGGATAAATCCCCAGGACCTGATCAGGTGTACCCGAGAACTCTGTGGGAAGCTAGAGAAGTGATTGCTGGGCCTCTGGCTGAGATATTTGTATCATCGATAGTCACAGGTGAGGTGCCGGAAGACTGGAGTTTGGCAAACGTGGCGCCACTGTTTAAGAAGGACGGTAAAGACAAGCCAGGGAACTACAGACCGGTGAGCCTGACCTCAGTGGTGGGCAAGTTGTTGGAGGGAATCCTGAGGGACAGGATGTACATGTATTTGGAAAGGCAAGGACTGATTCGGGGTAGTCAACATGGCTTTGTGCATGGGAAATCATGATTCACAAACTTAATTGAGTTTTTTGAAGAAGTAAGAAAGAAGATTGATGAGGACAGAGCAGTAGATGTGATCTATATGGACTTCAGTAAGGCATTTGACAAGGTTCCCCATGGGAGACTGATTACGAAGGTTAGATCTCATGGAATACAGGGAGAACTAACCACTTGGATACAGAACTGGATCAAAGGTAGAAGATAGAGGATAGTGGTGAAGTGGTGTTTTTCCGCCTGGAGGCCTGTGACCAGTAGAGTGGCTGGGCCCTCTACTTTTTGTCATTTACAGAAATGATTTGGATGCGAGCATGAGAGGTACAGTCAATAAGTTTGCAGATGGCAAACAAAATTGGAGGTGTAGTGGACAGCGAAGAGGGTTACCTCAAATTACAACAGGGTCTGGACTAGATGGGCCAATGGGCTGAGAAGTGGCAGATGGAGTTTAATTCAGATAAATGCAAGGTGCTGCATTTTGGGAAAGCAAATCTTAGCAGGACTTATATGCTTAATGGTAAGGTCATAGGGAGTGTTGCTGAACAAAGAGACCTTGGAGTGCAGGTTCATAGCTCCTTGAAAGTGGAGTCACAGGTAGATAAGATAGTGAAGAAGGCATTTGGTATGCTTTCCTTTATTGGTCAGAGTGTTGAGCACAGGAGTTGGGAGGACATGTTGCAGCTGTACAGGACATTGGTTAGGCCTTTGTTGGAATACTGCATACAGGTCTGGTCTCCTTCCTATTGGAAAGATATACTGAAACTTGAAAGGGTTCAGAAAAGATTTACAAGGATGTTGCCAGGGTTGGAGGATCTGAGCTACAGGGAGAGGCTGAACAGGCTGGGGCTGTTTTCCTTGGCGCATCAGACGCTGAGGGGTGACCTTATAGAGGTTTAAAAAATGATGAGGGGCATGGATAGGATAAATAGACAAAGTCATTTCCTGGGGTGGGGTGTCCAGAACTAGAGGGCATAGGTTTAGGGTGAGAGGGGAAAGATATAAAAGAGACCTAAGGGGCAACTATTTCGTGCAGAGGGTGGTATGTGTATGGAATAAGCTGCCAGAGGATGTGGTGGAGGCTGGTACAATTGCAACATTTAAGAGGCATTTGGATGGATATACGAATAGGGATACGAATAGGTTAGGAGGGATATGGATATGGGCTGGGTGCTGGCAGGTGGGACTAGATTGGGTTGGGATATCTGGTCGGCATGGACGAGTTGGACCAAAGGGTCTGTTTCCATGCTGTACATCTCTATGACTCTATGACTCTGTGAGACGTTGGATAGGATGGACTTTTTTCTCTGGAGCGTAGGAGATAGAGGGGTGACCTTATAGAGAACTATAAAATCATAAGAGGCATAAATAACGTAGATAGCCAACAGTTTCTCCCCGTGGTCAGGGAGTTTAAAACTAGAGGGTTCAGGTTTAAGGTAAGAGGGGAGAGATACAAAAGGATCCAGAAGGACTATTGTTTTCGCATGGAGCATGGTAAGTGTCTGCAATTGATTGCCAAAGGAAGTGATAGAAGAGAGTTAAATTTTGTCATTCAAGAAGCATTTAGACAGGTACACAGATAGGATAGATGTGGAAGGACATGGATGAAATACCAGCAAATAGGACTATTTTTATTGTGAAAACTAAGCAACATGGGCATGTTGTGCTGAAAGGCCTATTTCTATGCTGTGGACATCTATAACTCAATGAGTCTGGGCACTGCTCATCTCATGCTGTCAGGTTAAGGCATCCATGGACATGGGCCATGGTCAGTCTGTCACGTCGGCCCAGAGAAATATTCATCTTACCAGCTTATGGTGGATCCCATGTGACTTCATCTCTTGTATTTAGCAACCACAGGCCTTGCTAAAGTCCATATAGATAACATCTAATGCCCTGCCATCATCAGCTATTGTTATTACTTCCTCAAAAAATCACTCAAATTTATGAGACATGACCTTCCTCACACAAAGCCATCTGCCTATCACTAATAGGCCTATATTTTTCCAAATGTGAGTAAATCATATCCCTAAGAATCTTCTCCAATAATTTACCTCATATTGATGTAAAGCTTACCAGCTTGTAAATTCTTGGATTATTTCTATTGCTCTTCTTAGACAAAGGAACAATGCTAGATATTCTGCAATCATTTGGGATTGCTCCTGTGACTAAAAAGGATACAAAAAAAATCATACAGTGCCCCAGAAATGTTCTCACCTGCCTCCCTCAGCATTATGTAATAGATCCCATCAGGTCCTGAGGACTTGTCTACCTTTTGTTTTCAAAATACTCAACATGCCATCCTTTTACACATTAAAATACCGTTGAAATTCAAATACTGTTGCAACAGTAGTGGGCTCACCAACATTAAGGGCATTTAAATGGTTACTGGATAAACAAATGGATGAAATTTGAATAGTGTAGGTTAGATGGACTTTAGATTGGTTTTATAGGTCAACACATCATCTAGGGCTGAGGGGCCTGCACTGCACTGTAATGTTGTGTGTTCTACGTTCTCCTTTACAAGTACCGATACAAAGTATTCATTAAGCACAATACCTACTTCCTTTGGCTCCATACATAAATTCCTTCCTTTGTCCTCAAGTGGAGCTATCCTTTCCCTAGCTACCCTCTTGCTCCTAGTATAGATATGGAATGCCTTAGGTTTTTCCTTTATCCTGTTTGCTCAAGATATTTCATTGCCCTTTTAAACCCTCCTAATTCTTTGTTTGAGTTCCTTCCTGCCTATTTGTACTATTTGAGCTCTGTGTCTTCAGTTTCCACAAAGAAATGTGACCATTGGCTGATGCCTCATTATCCATGGGGATTTCCTTCTCATTTGTTGCACACATCCATGTTCTAGATGTTGCTGACCATCTCATTCACACAAACCGTTTTAGCTACACAGGATAGAGAAAGAATGTGTTTTACCATGAGAGGCAATGGAGTAATTCCATAATCCTCTGTACACCTGGTTCCTCTTGCTTCCACATGCTTCAGCAGGCTCTCATCACAGACATAGATCCATGGTATATCCTGTATGGACATGAAATTAGGCATCATGCTGGCACAGCCATATATGGGGCTACATTATACAAAAAGAGTATCAAGCATGTCTCTTGATGGAAGGTAGTTGCGAAGCAGAGGTAGAGTGAGTGTCAGATAGCAAAGAGAAAAGTGTGGAATATAGCTTGACAGAGTAGAGAAGATCATTGTGGCACCTTTGCGGCACTGCTGGCTCTTCCTCTGGACCATAGTGACCGCATTGACTGAGGTGACAACATCAGACCAGGCTTCCAACGTTTGACATTATCGTCCTTCATTAATGGTCCTCTGCACCTACCCCTCAAGTCTCTGTCAGAGAAACATGGCACCATCTTCTCTGGGAATTCTTTCAAGATGCCAGCAATGATCCCAGTGAGCCCACCGAGGAACCCGAACAGTCATCACAATGATCCGTAGAGGAGCGACCAAAGAAGGAGTCAACTTGAACCCCACGGACAGCCGCAGCCCTGGGCTTGACATATATATTCAAACCATCAGGAAATATATAAATGCCAATTTCATCAGCCGCACCCACAAGGTAGAGCAAAACATCACCCGATCACAATGCAACGCCATCCATGTTCTTAAACCCAATCACAACATTGTCATCAAACCAACAGATAAAGGAGGAGCCATCGTCATTCAGAATAGAACAGATTACTGCAAGGAAATGTACTGACAACTGAACAACCAATAACATTACAGCTGATGCGACCAAAGAGCACACCTGCGAACTAAACACATTGATCAGGACTTTGGTTCCAGTCCTTCAGAGTTCCCTATGCTCCATCATCCCACGTACTTCTCGGATAGGCAACATCCAAAGACACACAAAGCCAACATATCAGGACGTCTCATCGTATCAGGCAATGGAACCTGTGTGAGAACCTCCCTGGCTATGTTGAAGGCATCTTGAAACCTATTGTACAGGGGACCCCCAGCTTCTGGCGAGACACTACAGATTTCTTACAGAAACTCATCACCCATGGACCAGTCAAACCGGGAACATTCCTCGTCAAAATAGATGTTTCAGTATCCTACACTAGCATCCCTGACAATGACAGCATTGCGGCAATGGCCTCAGTACTCAGCACCAACAACTACCAATTTCAGGGCATCGTCCTACAATTCATCCACTTTATCCTCGACCACAACATTTTCACCTTTGACAACCAGTTCTTCAACCAGACACGTGGAACAGCCATTGGGACCAAATTTTCAAACCAATATGCCAATATTTTCATGCACCATTTGAACAAGACTTATTCTCTATGCAGGACCTCTAACCAACACTTAACACCAGGTACATTGATGACATTTTCTTCCTCTGGACCACTGAAAAGATTACACAATGATATCAACAAGTTTCATGCCACCATCAAACTCACCATGGACTACTCTCTACTAACTGTCTCAATCTTGGACACATGCATCTCCATCAAGGTTGGGCACCACAGCACCTCACTTTACTGCAAACCCACAAATAACCTCACAATGCTACACTTCTCCAGCTTCCACCCGAAACATATTAAAACACCCATCCCCTATGGACAAGCCCTATGCATACACATGATCTGTTCAGAAGAGGAGGAATGTGATGGGCACCTCTAGGTACTCATGGATGCCCTCACAAGAATGAGGTATGATGCTCTATTCCAATGTGCCATAGCAAGAAACCGTAATGACCTCCTCAGGAGACAGACACGTGCTGCAACCGACAGGGTACCCTTCGTTGTCCAGTTCTTCCCAGAAGCCAATAAACTTCGCAGCCTGAAACAAGTTATCAATGAGGATGAGCACCTCACCAAGAATTTCCCCACACCTCCACTTCTTGTCTTTAAACAATCACCAAACCTCAAACAGATCATTGCTCATAGCAAACTGTTCAGCTGTCAGGACAACACCATACAACCTTGTCACAGTAGACACTGCAAGACATGTCAGAGTGCTCACACAGATATCACTATTATGTGTGGGCACACATCCCAACGTGTACATGGCAGATATTCATGCAACTCAGCCAACTTTGTCTACCTCATACGCTGCAGATAAGGATGCCCTGAGGCATGGTACATTGGCGAGACCATGCAGAGGCTACGGCAGTGGATGAATGGACACGGCACAACAATCAATAGACAGAAGTGTTCCCTCTCAGTTGGAGAACACTTCAGTAGTCTGGGACATTTGACTATGCACCTTCAGGTGACTGTCCTCCCAGGCAGACTTTGTGACAGGCAATAACGCAATGTGGCAGAGCAAAGGCAGATGGCCAAGTTCGGTACCCATTGGGAGAGCCTCAACAGGGACCTTGGGTTCATCTCACGCTACAGGTGATCCCACTGCACTACACGCACACATACACACAGACACACACACAGATAGATGCACACACACAGACAGACACGCAGACACAGTCATTCCTACACACAGACACTCCTGCACATTCACACAGTCCTACAGACACACACACTCCGACAGACCCATACACTCACACTGACCCTCTCTCATATCTAAGCTCTCTCTCATACACCATCTCACAGACATATCCCCCTTTACATTCACACTCATACACACACTCTCTCAGAGACACTCATAACACCTCCCCCCCTCCCACCCCACACACACACACACCACACACAAATTTGTGGGGTGAATTTGTATTTGCAGAATTATATTTAATATTTCTGAAAAACTGTATGAATCCATGTAAGATTCTGTAAATCCCTTTTTTAGATTAGAATCAGTCTGAACATTGGGGCACAGACAGTCTCACACAGAGCACCTCACATCTTCATTATCTGGGCTGATATGGCACCTATTGTTAAAGTTCACTTGAGAACGCAACTTTAAAAATGTTCTGCGATTTACACATGAAAAAACTAAAACCAACATGTTCACTCTAAAAGATGTGAGACTTAATAAATAATCCAGGTCTTTTTCAATATATAATTTCATTTACATCCCACTGTAAACTTTTGCTATAAATTCTGTGTCTTATGATCTTATACTATACAACCACCTGATGAAGGAACAGCACTTCGAAAGCTAGTGCTTCCAAATAAACTTGTTGGACTATAATCCTGGTGTGAATCTTAACTTTGTACATCCCAGTCCAACACTGGCATCTCCAAATCATATCTCCTCCCTCTTCAACATCTTCGAAATGACTGTGTCTCATGGAGTGTGGCAGATTCAGAATTCCAAACCCTGGCTGTGAGCAATGTGACTTGGGCATCAGGGATAATGGTTATTCGTTAAGTGGCAAGTTCTTCAATCAACAGTTAGATGGGGATAGAATTAGATGCTAGAGATACCATAGGGTAGTTCCAGTCCACCAGGCAGTTTGTGGAACATTTGCCCAGTTGCAAAATATACCCTTTGGTCTCTCTAGTACCTGTACCATATGCTAGCAATTATAAGCCTGACTGCAAACTAATTATAACTGGCAACAAGCTGCATGTGTTTGGGCAAGTCAAAAGGAAGTAATGTAATGCTATTTTGTAAGGGTTGAATAGAGTGGAAAATTTCCTTTGAATGACAATAAACTATATTGATATGAAACAATTCTTCAACTGGTTTCCTGAATTATTTGCAGTGAATGCTCAATAAGCAACCAGCATGGACTGTTGTAAGAACATCTGCTATAGTTGAATTCAATCTGTTATCGATCAATTGTTTTGAATTGTTATGAAAAGGGAAAGCATTGAGATAGAATTAAGACCATTTATTCAAAAGAATTCAAAATAAATTTGGGTCTTCTAGATTTAATTTCTTGTATAGGTGTTTAGAAGTTTGATATTCAAAAGAAAGACTGTTTAAATGTACAATACCAATTACTTTGCAATTAATTTTGAAAACATTAATCAGCTTATCATCAGTTTTAACAGATTTATCTCTGAAAAGATAGCTGTCAACTACAAGAGAACACAATTGAAAGTGTATTGAATAATAAAATAAGATTATCACCAGGTACCTCCCCATGCCCCAAATTAATATCTCACTGAAAATTATAACATTAATATTTCACATTATTTGAAACAGCAATCTATATTTCAACTTTTTGAATTTAAAAACGAAACATTTATTGAAAACACGTACTCTACAGATATAGAATTAAACTTTAACACTTGCAGATTTAAGTACCAGTTTACAGACTGCATTGTACTGAATTGGTTTCATAGAATCCCTACAGTGTGGTAACAGGCCAGTTGGCCCAACAGGTCCATACAGACCCTTTGAAGAGCAACCCACCCAGACCAATTCCCCTATCCTACTATTCTACATTTACCCCTGACTAATGCACTAACCTACGCATCCATAAGCACCATGGGCAATTTAGTATAGCCAATTCACCTAACCTGCACATCTTTGGATTATGGGAGGAAACCAGAACACTGAAAGGAAACCCACACAGACGTAGGGATAATATGTAAACTCCACAAGACAGTCACGTGAGTCGAGAATCAAATCCGGGTCCCTGGCTCTGAGAGCAACAGTGCTAACCACTGAGCCACCTGTTTTTTAGACAAATTCATTTTTTAAAACTTCAAAGCAGTAAGACTTGGAACAGTGCGCTTTCACTCTGCCATTTCAGAAAATGCCAGTGGACTGAATCTTACAAACCTGATGCTGATAAAAAAAGATAAGTTTTTTGCAGAGTTTCCCATCACGGGACCAAATTAAATCTCTCATTGTATCTTGTCAAACTCGCCTCATTAACTACCTACACCATCCCTCTGGCACAGCTCTTGAACAATATTTCCCCATTTTACCACCCACCATAACAAAGAGAACTCACAACTCAGCGGAAAGCCACTGAAAAACCAGCATCCTTCGTGCCTGAAGCATCTTTAAAACGTTGCTGTGCACTCAAGCAATTATTGGCATTGCTCCTCACCAATAAAGTAATTACACAACAGCCACACTGCTCACAACACATGGCAACCCTATTACCTGCTTCACCACAGCCCTAGTTGAAGCATGGGTGGCATGAGTTCTGCATCAGTCAGGTTGTTATGAAATTGTGTCATGAATCATTCAACAGTAACAAACTCAATAAGACGCCTGGGCACTCAAACGCAACAGGGAAACAAAAGTGCCCCAGGATGTAGGAGCAGCTACCAGGGTATCTGGCAATGCCTCCAGAAAGTGGTATCAGTCATCCTAGATCAGCTTAACATTAATGGAATGGAAACCCCTTCACTTTGGTGAACTCTACAGTGTTGTGACATGGCTCTCTCAGTGCTGTGCCTATGCATTTGATGGAATTCTGCATTTGGGTAAAGCCAGACATGTTTCCAGATCCTACTGCCCGCAATACAGCACTGACCTCATCATGGGGGAAGCCAAATGAAAAGGTATGATTTTGCATGGATTTTATCAGTCACTGTACTGATGTATTTGCGGGTGCATGACTGCAAGATCCTACACAGGTTACCTGTCACTCTCTGGAAAGAGCAAGTAGCAGCAAAGTTCAAAGCAGATGCTACCTACACTGCCTCCCTCAACTGCAGTCTTCAGATCTTGCTCCAGCATCTGACAAATTTCTCTCACAGCATCTTGAGATAGATGAAGTCCAAGTCAACACTATGCCTCTCTCTTCTCCAGGAAATGGAGAAACCTTTGATTGTCCTGTGCACCCATGCATCCTGATGGGTCCTGTGGCTGTGACTTCTGCCTGAGTTGGGTGGTCCTCTGCCTCTGTAGCAGCCTGCTAATGCTCCTTGTCGTCATTCCTGATCATCTTTCATCCACTGTTGCTTTCTTAGGAAGGCAGCTTAAATGACCAAGATAACACCAGTGGCAGGGTGCAAGACTCTTATTGAAAATGACCTGTATTGTGAACACAAGAATCAAAACAAGTTCTTAGGTCTCAGGAGAGTCAGTAGTAACATGCCCTGCAGTTGATGGCTGAGCACAGTTCAACAAACAGTGAGATGTGCTGCAACCCGACAACAAGGGCCATGTCTCTAACATTCATTCAGTTTTAGCCTCAGCATGTGCACCATTTGGTAAAGGTGCTACATCAGCTGAGGGATGAGCACCTTTCATGCACAAAGATGAGAGTGGCCCGAAAGGAAGAGTGCTTAATTGGGGGAAGGCCAACTATAGCAAAATTCGGTAGGAACTGGGGAATGTGGATTGGGAGCAGCTGTTTGAAGGTAAATCCACATGTGATATGTAGGATTCTTTTAAAAAGAGGTTGCTCAGAGTGCAGGACAGACATGTCACTGTGAAATGAAGAATAGAAATGGCAAGATTAGGGAACCATGGATGACAGGTGAAATTGTGAGCCCAGCTAAGAGGAAAAAGGAAGCATGCATAAAGTTCAGGTGACTAAAACCAGATGAAGCTTTGAAAGAATATTTGGAAGTAGGGCCAATCTGAAATGAGGAATTAAGAGGACGAAAAGGGGTCATGAAATATCTTTAGCAACAGGGTTAAGGAAAATCCCAAAGTCTTTTATTCATATATAAGGAGCAAGAGGGTAATGAGAAAAAGGGTTGGTCTGCTCAAGGACAAAGGAGGGAAGTTATGTGTAGAGTTAGAGAAAATGGGTGAGATTCTTAATGAGTAATTTGCATCGGTATTCACCGAGGAGCGGGATATGATGCTTGTTGAGGTTAGGGATAAATGTTTGATTACTCTAGGTCAAGTCGGCATAAGGAGAGAGGAAGTGTTGGATATTCTAAAAGGCATTAAGGTGAACAAGTCTCCCCATCTATCCCAAGTTACTGAGAGAAGCGAGAGAAGAAATAGATATCTTTGCAGCATCCTTGAACACAGGTGAGGTCCCGGACGACTGGATAATTGCTAATGTTATCCCCTTGTTTAAGAAGGGTAGCAGGGATATTCCAGGTTCTTTATCGACCAATGAGCCCGATGGCAATAGTGGGGAAGCTGCTGGAGAATATACTGAGGGATAGGATCTATTTAGATTTGGAAGAAAATGGGCTTATCAGTGATAAAGGCAGCATGATTACTGCAGGGAAGGTCATGTCTTACCAACTTAATAGAATTCTTTGAGGAAGTGACAAAGTTGTTGATGAGGGAAGGGCTGTAAAGGTCATATAAGTGGACTTCTGTATGGCATTTGATAAGGTCGCCTGTGGTAGGGTAATGGAAAAAGTGAAGTTGCATGGGGTCCGAAGTGTGCTAGCTAGATGGATAGAGAACTGGCTGGGCAGCAAGAGACAGAGGATAGTAGTGGAAGTGAATTTCTCAAAACGGAGAACATTGACTAGTGGTGTTCCACAGGGATCTGTGTTGGGACCACTGTTGTTTGTGATATACATAAATGATCTGGAGGAGGGTATAGGTGGTCTGATTAACAAGTTTGCAGATTACATTAAAATTGGTGGAATAACAGATAATGAAGGAATCTATCAGAGAATGCAGCAGAATATAATAGATTGGAGATTCGGGCAGTTGGAATTCAATCCAAGCAAATGCGAGATGATGCATTTTGGAAGATCCAATTCAAGAGCGAACTATACAGTAAATGGAAAATCCCTGGGGAAAATTGATGTACAGAGAAATCTGGATGTTCAGGTCCCATTTACCCAGTAGCTAGCAACGCAGTTCAATAGAGTGGTCAAGAAAACATTCATCAGACAGAATATTGAGTACAAGAGTTGGCAGGTCATGTTACAGTGGTACTGAACTTTAATTTGGCCACACTTGTAGTACTGCATACAGTTCTGGTCTCCACATTACCAAAAGGGTGTAGATGTTTTGGAGAGGATGCAGAGGATGTGCATTAGGGAGGGCATTAGCTATGAAGAGAGGTTGAATAGATTAGAATTATTTTCATTAGAAAGATGGAGGTTGAGTGGGGTCCTGAATGAGGTCTACAAAATCATGAGAGGTATCGACAGGGTGGATAGCAAAAAGCTTTTTACCCCCCGGAGTGGGGGTTTCAATTACTAGGGTCACAAGTGAGAGTGGAAAAGTTTAAGTGAGATATGCATTCTTCACTCAGAGGGTGGTGGGTGCCTAGAAAGTGTTGCCAGCGGAGGTGGTAGAGGCAGGCACGATATTGTCATTTAAAATATATCTAGACAGACACATGAATGGGCCGGGAGCAGAATCCATAGTATCCCTACAGTCCACACTGACCCTCCAAAGAGTATCCCACCCAAACCCCAGATGCTTAGAAAATAGGGACTGGTTTAGATAGAGGATCGGCACAGGTTTGGAGGGCCAAATGACCTGTTCCTGAGCTGTAATTTTCTTTGTTCTTTGTTGTTCTGACCCCAAATCTATCCTAGGCCCACATCAACACAATGTATATAGTCCATTGTAATACTTGCAAAACAGATTATGAAGTAATGGTTTCCACCTCCCACCAGACCCTTAGGAGTTTCACAAGTTATGGAGTACTTTGACCAGCTTACCCCTGTTTTTTAGTCATTGCTGCTAGCTTCTACATCTCCAAGTTGCCAATGTTCAATTTGCAAGTACCAATGGCATGGTGTAAAATGAATGACATGAGATCCTCAGGGGATTCCAAATGTTAAACACAATTGTCTTTGTTTAAGGACTGTGTATGGCAGATGCCCGTGGATCATATCCTGCAATGCCATTTAATGCTGAATAATGTGAAGGCCCTTCCCAACTAGAGGTGAATTGAGATTGCCAGGAACCTGTTCTAACTTTCATGTTGAGAAATTCTCAGTGTCTTACATGCTTGTGGCAGATGATAGAACAGGGACTGTATGTAGTTAATAAGGTGTTTAAGAAGCTAAAATCCCCCTAAATAGGGAACTCAACACTCTCGAGTAAAAATCTCATCTAAATGAATGTAACATGCTTAAAAGATGCAACAATTTGCTGCGATGTCAGGATAGGTCTCACTGAACCTTTTGCACAATTTTGCCTCATTTCCCACCATCATCCCACCATTCAGGTTCCTATAAAATTTTGCCTGTATTATCTGGACTGATACATCAACAAGTGACGTGCAACAAAGTCAACTGTTCTAAAGTCCTTCACGGGTGCTGAACTGATCAAGATTTATAACAAGTGGGCGGCACGGTGGCACGGTGGTTAGCACTGCTGCCTCACAGCGCCAGAGACCCGGGTTCAATTCCCGCCTCAGGCGACTGACTGTGTGGAGTTTGCACATTCTCCCCGTGTCTGCGTGGGTTTCCTCCGGGTGATCCGGTTTCCTCCCACAGTCCAAAGATATGCAGGTCAGGTGAATTGGCCATGCTAAATTGTCCATTGTCCATAGTGTTAGGTAAGGGGTAAATGTAGGGTTATGGGTAGGTTGTGCTTCGGCGGGTCGGTGTGGACTTGTTGGGCCGAAGGGCCTGTTTCCACACTGTAAAGTAATCTAATCTAAAAAAAGATTTTAGGTAGATAGGTAATAAGGGCTCACAGATATTAATATCATTTCTTTCAAAAACTTATTTTTTGTTAGGTACTGCAAAATAACTGACATGTTTCCTATTTAAACACTTCTTTGACAGTCAAATATTAAGCAGGACATATAGAACTCCCCTACTCTTCTTTGTTAGCTCCAGTGAGTCTCGCTTGCAGAAAATACAGAGTGACCAGTTTGACAAGCTCTAAAATAGTTGAAGTCAATATGAAGTCCAGAAGGCTGCAGGGTTCCCAAGTGGAAAACAAGGTGCTATTCTTCCAGACTGAAAACAACAACTGCTGGAAGTCACAGTGGGTCAAAGAGCATCCATGGAGAGAGAGCATCCATGCCTGATCCAGTATGATCTCCAACATTTGTTGTTTTTATTACAGATTCCAGCAACTGCAGTAATTTGCTCCTACATGCTGTTCTTCCAGCTCACACTGAACTTCACTGGTGCACAGCAGCAAGTCTGAGATAGGGATGTTGGTCAGATAATATGGTAGTATGTCGAAGTAGCAAGCAATTGGAAGTTCAGTCTTTTTTTAATGGACAAAACGTAGCTATTCTGTGAAGCAGTCACCCAGTCTGGGCTTTGTTTCCCCAATATAGATGAGACTATGTCGTGACGAGCGAACTCAATAGACTAGTGAAGTAAAGTGTAGGTAAAGCATTGCTTCATCTGGCAGGTTTGCTTGGGACCTTGGATAGTGAGGAAAGACAAAGTAAACAGGCATGTGTCACACATTCTCAGATTATAGGGGATGGTGCCATGGGGGTGTGAAGATCTGTTGGGAGTGGAGGAGGAGTGGTATCCAGGAGGGATGGGTCCTTGGGAAGGCTGACACTGAAGAGGAGGAGAATGCATATCTGGTGGTGGCATCCTGCTGGAGGTGGCGGAAATGGCAGCTAATGATCCTCTGGATGGTAGGTGAGGACATGAACAAGGGAGACCTGATTGTTATTGGTGAGAGGGAATAGAGAATGTGAGGACCAAAAGAGAAGTTGTTCAGGATGAGGACCTGTTCAGTCAGGGGAAAGAAGTTCATAGTTGATGGGAACGGTTCTGGCCTTTATTCCAGGAAGAAGCAGAGAGCCCTGAGACCATTTGATGGGGGATGGATATAAAAAGGGATCGCTCTATCTGGCAAATCTCATCCTCACCCTGAACAACTTCTCTTTTAACTGCTCTCACTTCTTTCAGGTGAGTGGGAGGCCATGGGTACCCATATGTGCCCCACTTATGCCTGTCTCTTTATGAGATACATGGAACATTCTTTATTCCAGTCCTACATCAGTCCCGCCCGCAATTCTTTCTCTGGTATATCGATAACATCATTTGTATTGTTTCCCTCTCTTGTCCGTAATTGTAAACTATTAGCAATAAGGTCCCCTTATCCTCACCCAAGGTGCCTCCAGCATCCACACCCAGAAGATCATTACCTGCCAGTTCCGCCACCAGATGCACATTCCTTTCCACTCCCTTGTCAGATTTCCGCAATGACCGTTCCTTCTGTGACACCCTGGTCCATTCCTCTTTTACTCCCAACATATCCCAACACCCCCATGGCACCGTGCCCTTCCCTCACCCCACCTTCAGTAGAAAAGCCATCCTTTTCCTAGCTACCATTAGCTTTGAAAAATGGTCACTGGACCTGAAATGTTAACTCTGATTTCTTCTCACAGATGCTGCCAGGCCTGCTGAGATTTTCCAAGAACATCGGTTTTTGTTTCAGATTTCCAGCGTTCTTTTTTGTCTACACTTACAAAATCTGTGGCTTACTTTTTATGAGAGACAGCTTGCAGCTAAAGCTAAAATGAATAGGCTTTCTTCAGGTTTAAGATGGTTTTATCTGCAGAGAAAAGAGACACATCCTGCCCTCATGAAGATCCATAAGATCATGAGACATAGGACCTTGATTAGGCCATTTGGCCCATCGAGTTTACTTTGCCATTTCATCATGTTGGAATGGTTCTCAATTCCATTATCCTGCCTTTTCCCATAACCCTTGATCTCATTACAAATCAAGTACCTATCTGTCACTTTGTTAAAGACATGCAAATGACTTGGCCTCCACGGCCTTCTGTGGAAATGAATTCCGCAGATTCACCACTCTTTGGCTCAAGAATTTCCTCTTAATCCCAGTTCTAAACATCATCCAATCACTCTGAGGCTGTACCCTTGGGTTCTAGTATCTCTTACTAATGGAAATATCTTCATGTCCACTCTATCTAGGCCTCTCAGTGATCTGTAAGTTTTACTGAAATCCTCCCCCATCCTCTAAACTCTGTTGAGTACAGACCCAAGGTGCTCAAATGCTCCTCATATGACAAGATCTTAATTCCCAGAATAATTCTTGTGAACCTCCTCTGAACTCTCTACAAGGCCAGCACATCATTCCTTACATATGGAGCCTGAAACTGTTCACTTAAAAGCCTCACCCTATCGCCATTAATGTTCCATCAGTGATGTTAGGGTCATGCTATGTAAGCAAGCTGCTGAGTATTCATGCGACCTAGTTGGGGAGAGCAAGGGTCACTCCTGCTTAGACAGGCCATATCAAATGGAGAGACTTGCTGGAGGTGAGGACTGTTTATGAAAACCATGCCTGGGCTTAAAACTAACTCCCCATTTTTCCCATTACTGCAACAACCCTGTTGAGCCAACTCACCTACCTTCACTCCAAACTCCAGTAACAAACATGTAGCCTGGGCCCATTGCAGTACTGGTAACACTGCTGTTACTAGAGAAATATCAGTTTCTCTCATAGACATGATGTCTGCTCTGACAATGATAATGATTCATCATTGAGCAATTAGGTTCCTGACTGGTATTAACCCTGGACAAGGATGTTCAGATTGCCTGTACCAGCTGACCAGCGAGTAGACAAGTACATAATTGCAAGGAATACATTGTGTCTTGAATCTCAAGTCACTCTTGCAGTGTATCTGAGCATATTGATTTTGGAAATAGTTCTTTGTTCCAATGGAACGAATCAACATTTTTGCAGCCAAAGAAGCCTTGTTCTTTAATTGACAACACACGCACTGAAATAATGGTCCTGATATTTATTGAATGGGTGGAAGTGTTGAGAAATCACAGCCACGAAAAGCAGATGAATTTAGAAGGCTGGATCAAGAGGACTTAGGGTACTGGAGAGAAGAAAAAGACCTGGTTGGGTAAATATTGTGGCATCCGTGGGAAATTTGGACTGCCTTGGTGCAGGAAGGTACCAATTGCAGGTACCAATTGATTGACTGAAGGTGGGAGTGTCATTTGTCTCCTGGGCCAGAAGCACTGCTTGGCAAAGCACTTTCCTGCTAGATCCAGCAATATGCACCCCCCACCCCCCACCCCACCCCCTCTCAGCAGCCAGGTTAAAGCAAAAATGGAGAAGACAATCTGAGGAACACAGATTAACTCTAATATTTAAATTAGCAATTTCCAGAAGTGGCACAGTTTCTCTGCCCCAAATCACCTTACCTCTGTTAATGCTGCCAGTCAGCAAGTTTGGGTGGCTTGGGATTAAAATTTCTAATGTGTTTACATTCCACCTGAACTAAACTCACGTGTTTTGGTGGGGCGTAAAATTCTCTCCCCCCTGCAGGTCTTCTAGAATAGATAGACATTATATCTTTCCTCCCTGGTCCATTGCTTCTTCCCACCTTGAAAGCCTAGGCTGAAAACCTGTAAGGTGTGGATATGAATGTACCAGTCGTACATTTTAAAGTATAGAAGTTGAGCTGGACCAGTATGTCTCATTTGCAAGTTTCACTGTTGTCCCTTCTGGGAGGTACAGATTGTATCCCCACTGTATATTGTTTAGGACTACATTATCTAAATATTTCAGAATTTAAAAACAAAAGTAGATTTTAAAATCTGGATTTTAGCACCTCTCAACTTTATTTTCCAATGAAAACATAATGAATTAAGCAGGCAAGCATATTTATTCTAAGCTAAGGAGTCTAAAATTGTACACAACATTCAAGATGTGATCATGGTTCTCCATTGTCCTGTAAATTGTTGAAAGACTCATTTATTTTTATACACCAGCATCTTTGCAAAAAATTAAACATATCATTTGTCAATTTAATTGCTCATTACACCTATATGTTTGTGATTCATGTACAGGGATGTTCAAATCCCTTGAAATGCCAGCATTTACCAGCCACTTCTTTCTATTGATCTGAAGTTGATAATTTAACACTTGCCCATATATTTCCAATTTATACACCACAGCTCCTGTCTAATAGCAGGATAATTTCCCCTAACAGATATCCAGAAAACTTGGACAGTTTTTGTATATATGTGACATATCTCAATCAGTTTGTTAGTATAACTTCAATAAAATTGTTCATGATGTAATCACTATATCATAACATGTGAACTGATGCTATAAAGACTTCAAACACCATCTTAGTTGGATTCATTTGAATTTTGCTGTTCATTGTAACCTAATAGGTTACAATGTGAGCCCAGACACATTTTCATGTGGTCAACTCACATCATGGTCAACAATAAAGATCTATAAAGATCTCAGTGACAGACATTTTGAAAACTATTTGAAGACCAACAGAACAACATCTTTAGATATCAGAAAAATCATTAGCACCAGTTTCTATGAATACAGATAGCTGCAGAGATCTGTAGAAAGATCATTGACCACAGGGTACAAATATTCAGGCAGCACATGCCGTTCTATTCTTAGATCAAACAATCCTAAACAAATTGTGAAAATCTGGCTTGCCCTTGTCAATGAGGGATTCTGCAGAGTCAATATGATGTGACTTTTGATGAACAATCAGAAAGATTCAGAAAAAGTTTTAAAAGTTATTGAACATCATCTCAAGGTTGGAATTAACAACATCCAACTCATGACATATGGACAGCAACTTCAAGACCAGTTTGTCAGAAGATTCCTCAGAGCAGGGCATAAGTATGACTTTTCTGTAGAGAAACTGCTAGAGAGGTTCATTGAATTTGTGGATTATCTCCACACTAATGAAAGCAATAAGGAAGAAAGACAAAGAGCCATATTATTTATTGATGCATTAGTTGAGACGGACACAGATATGAAGCACTGTTGGCAGTCCGAAAATGATTACAAGCTACTTATGAAGCCAACACTAATGCTACAGTCAGCAAAGTGCACAAAAACAATAAAATCTATAACAGATGCATTTGTCACATATAAACAAAAACTGTCCAGGTTTTCTGGATATCTGTTAGGGGAAATTATCCTGCCAATAGACAGGAGCTGTGGTGCATAAATTGGGGAGAAAGTGAGGTCTGCAGATGCTGGAGATCAAAGTTGAAACTTTATTGCTGGAACAGCACAGCAGGTCAGGCAGCATCCTGGATGCTGCCTGACCTGCTGTGCTGTTCCAGCAATAAAGTTTCAACTGCATAAATTGGGAACAATGTTCTACGGGAAATGAACAACAGAAATATGGAAGCTGTTTATGAAGGACTTGTTGTGCATGTTGGATAACTTTGTCCCATTGTCCCATTGAGACAGGCAAGGAATGGTAAGGTGAAGGACCCTTACCATTGCAGCTTCTCGTCAAGAGGAAGAAGGAAGCTTACTTAAGGTTGAGGAATCTGGCAGAGCTTTGGAGGAATACGGGGTAGCTAGGAAAGAACTCAAAAATGGACTGAGTGGGGCTAGGAGAGGGCACAAAAAAAAGCCTTGGTGGGAAGGATTATGGAAAACCCAAAGGCATTCTACATGTACGTGAGGAATAAGAGAATGATCATAGAGAGGATAGGGCCAGGGATACAGGAGATAACTTGTGCCTGGAGGTGTGGGAGGCCCTAAATTAGTTTTTTGCTTTAGTATTCATCAAAGCGAGGGATCTTGTTGATAGTAAGAACCATGGACCACGTTAATAGCCTTGTATAGATTGATATTAAGAAAGTGGATGTGTTGGAAATTCTGGGAAGTATCAAGATAGATAAGTCCCCAGGGCCCAACCAGATATATCCAAAGTTACTACGGCAAGTGAAGAATGAGATTGTTATGCCTCTGGTGATGATCTTTGCATCCTCACTCTCCATAGGTGTCGTGCCAGATGACTGGAGGGAGGCGAATGCTATTCCTCTGTTCAAGAAAGGGAATAGGGAAATCTCTGGGAATTACAGACCAGTCAGTCTTATGTCTGTATCAAGCAAGGTACTGGAAAGGATTCTGAGAGTTAGGATTGATGACTGTTTGGAAAATCATAGTTTGAATAAAGATGGTCAGCATGGCTTTATGAGGGGCAGGTCATGCCTCACAAGCCTTATTGAGTTCCTTGAGGATGTGACAAGGCAAGTTGATGAAGTCAAGCAGTGTAAATGGATTTCAGTAAGGCATTTGATAAGGTTCCCCATGGTAGGCTCATTCAGAAAGTTAGGAGGTATGGGATACACGGAACTATGGTGTCTGGATACAGAATTGACTGGCCAAAAGACGACGGCGAGTGGTAGTGGATGGAAAGCATTCCGCCGGGAGGTCAGTGACCAGTGGTGCTCATGGGGTCTCTGCTCTTTGTAGTTTTTATAAGTGACTTGGATGAAGAAGTAAAAGGATGGATTAGTAAGTTTGCCGATGGCACAAAGGCCAGCGGTGTTGTAGATATTGTTGAGGGCTGTTGCAGGTTACAAGACATTGACAGGATGCAGAGCTGGGCTGAGAAGTGGCAGATGGAATTCAACCTGGATAAATGTGAAGTGATTCATTTTGGAAGGTCGAATTTGAATGCTGAATACAGGGTTAAAGATAGAGTTCTTGGCAGTGTGGAGGAACAGTGGGATCTTGGGGTCCATGTACATAAATCCCTCAAGGTTGCCACCCAAATTGTAGGATTGTTAAAAAGATGTATGGTGCTTTGGCTTTCATTAATAGGGGGATTGAGTTTAAGAGGTTTTACTCCAGCCTAATGAAATTCTGGTTAGACCACACTTGGAATATTGTGTCCAGTTCTGGTCACCTCATTATAGGAAGGATGTAGATCCTTTAGAGAGGTGCAGTGAAAATTTATAATGATGATACCTGGATTTGAGGGCTTGTCTTATGAAGAGCGGTTTTTCACACTGGAGAGAAAAAGGAAAAGAGGCGTACAAGTTAAGGAGAGGCATAGGTAGAGTAGATAGACAGAGAATTTTCCCCAGGGCAGAAGTGGCTGTCACAAGGGGTCATAATTTTAAGTTGATGGGAGATGTCAGGGTTAGGTTCTTTACGCAGAGAGTGGTGGGTGCATGAAATGCAGTGCAAGTTGTGGTAGGAGATTCTGAGACATTAGAGACATTTAAGTGACTGCTGTACAAGCACATGGATGGCAGTAAATTGAAGGAAGTGTAGGTCAGGTTGATCTTAGATTATGATAAATGTTCGGCACAACATCATGGGCTGAAGGGCCTGTACTGTGCTGTACTGTACTGTTCTATGTTAAGGCATGTGGCATTAAAGGATATTGGACAGCACACATATGCAGGAAATCTGAATTTATAGGCCATGTCTGACTCTAGAACCAAACATCAGATAAAAACTACTGGACTGGTTGTGTTAAGAAGGTGCACAAATACATCAAAGTGGTGAGCCAAACAAACAGAAAATTGCAGAAGACAACCAAGATGTCCATATTGTTAATGTAACATTGTGTTGATAGTATAAGATGATCAGCAGCTTTTATAACCATTAACAGATCTGTCCTGAAAAAAACGGGACAATAGCCTTTATAAGCTAAAATGAAAACAGGAACTAGCGTCAACATAGTACCACCATGCATTCTGAAAGAGATATAACTCAGCAAGTGGATTTTATTGGTATATTTTAAGAGAGACCTCTCACAATGTATAATGGCTCACCCTTGCCTTGCATTAGCACAATGATGATGTCGTACCAGTACACAAGCTCAAATTAGCTTTCTAAAATCATCCACCTGGTCAATGCCAACAGTTTAACAATAACAGAACTACCCAGTATGCTCAGATCTCAATACAAACATAGGAATCATAAGAATCAGTCAATGTTCTGTAAGGATATGACTTTGAAGTGAAAGGTAAGTCAGTTACCAAGATGATTATCACTGACACACAGAGCATAATAGCTCAAACAACATAAAGACCAAGGTAATTCTCTGCAGCTCCACATGGATGTTCTTCACTATAATTTTGTTTTCAAATTTAATCTGAGACATTTTGACCAGATGAGTGTGTACAATTGTAATCTGCATTGCTCAAAGATAAACAACTGCAAAAGTTACAAAGAAGCATTATTCAAGAATGGCCTGACGATGTTAAATGAATAATTTAGATATTCAAGCCATTTTGGCATACAGCGATGAAATTTATATGTTACACCAAATCATTTTCAAGGGCAAACAAGTCCTAATACCAAAAATATCACACCAAAGTACCATGTCAATGGTAGAGATGGACATTGAACACAATATAGTTAGCACATGAATCAGAGTGTGAGCAGGGAGGAATCACAATATATACAATAAAAAGTGAGTGAGGGAAATGTTATATCCTTGTGATGAGTTACATCTCCAAATTTTCCATTGCTTGATTAGTTAACATGAGCATCATCAATGTTGACATGATGTGCAAACAGTTAGGGTCTGACAATGGTCCACAATTCATTGACAAATCAATTCAAGACTTGTGTATCCACTGGGGAGTGACCATTTCATTGCCTTACAATTCATGCTCAAAACAATCTAGCCAAATGAATGGAATGCATTATTACAGCAGTGGTTGTTAAGTGTCAAGTAACAAAGCAAATTTTTACATTGCATTGCTGAATTTTCATGCATCACTGGAGAAGAGAGCACCGGCCCTAGAACAACTCCTTCTCAGAAGGCAAGTGTGAGTGATCTTGCTTAGTAAGAAACTGTTCTACCGTCCTGAGACACAGGACATTCTTCAGAATTGGTTGAAAAAATGTACAAAAAGGAGTGAGCAGTTATAAATACCAAAACTGCATAATGGACAGACAGTGCAAGTTCAAACTACAAATATTTGGACTGCAAGAAAAGATTTCTGAAACATGCAACAAGCCCGGGTTATAGGAAGTCATTTCTCAATATGGTGTTACATTATAAAACTAGCTCTGGTCAAATACTGTACAGCAATCATGTTTGATTAGGGAATAAGGAAGAAAACTGTAATGATGATTATTGCACTGTGATGTTCAGGGACAGTAACCAACAGAAACAACAAGCTGTCAAAAAGTGTGACAAAGAATACATTATGACGACAGATGATGGATATAGATCAGATTAGAAAGAGTTATCAAACCTGAAAAGCATGTCACTGAAGTTTGAAATGTTTGTGTTGTGAACTTCGTTTTATCTGTTAGTATATGTATAACTATCTGCTAGGGATTTTGTTTTATCCTTAGAGGAAAGTTGGATTTTATTGCAGTTAGTATATCAGTATGCCTTTAAGGTCCGTGCTCATATGAACAATGTATCATAGCAACTGAAAGAACTGCAGATGCTATAAAGCAGAAACAAAAACAAAAATTGCTGGAAAAACTCGGCAGGTCTGGCAGTATCTGTGGAGAGAAATCAGAGTTAATGTTTCAGGTCGACCATAAACATTAACTCTGATTTCACTCCACAGATGCTGCCAGACCTGCTGAGCATTTCCAGCAATTTCTGTTTATGTATCATAGCATGTGACCATAGGGTCATACTCCATCTTACTGAGGATCACTTAAAGCATGTCACACTATAGAACATAGAACATAGAAGAGTACAGAACAGAACAGGCCCTTTGGTCCACGATGTTGTGCCGAGGTTTAATCCAAATTAGTAACTTAATCTGCGCACCCCTCAACTCACTGCTATCCATGTGCATGTCCAGCAGACGCTTAAATATCACCAATGACTCTCCTTCCACCACCACAGCTGGCAACGCATTCCATGCATTCACAACTCTCTGCGTAAAGAACCCACCTCTGATGTCTCCTTTATACCTTCCTCCTAATATCTTCAAACTATGACTTCTCGTACCAGTCAATCCTGCCCTGGGGAAAAGTCTCTGGCTATTCACTCTATCTATTCCTCTCATTATTTTGTATACCTCAATCAGGTCTCCTCTCTTCCTCCTTCTCTCCAGAGAGAAAAGTCCGAGCTTATTCAATCTTCCTTCATAAGGTAAGCCCTCCAGTCCAGGCAGCTACCTGGTAAACCTTCTTTGCACCCTCTCCAAAGCCTCTGTATCTTTCCTATAGTAGGGCGACCAGAACTATACACAATATTCCAAATGTGGTCTCACCAGGGACATGTAGAACTGCAGCAAAACCTCGCGGCTCTTAAACTCTATCCCCCTGTTAATGAAAGCCAAAACACCATATGCTTTCTGAACAACCCTATCCACTTGGGTGGCAACTTTGAGGGATCTATGTACTTGCACACCCAGATCCCACTGTTCCTCCACACTATCAAGAATCCTGTCTTTAATCCTATATTCAGCATTTGAGTTTGACCTTCCAAAATGCATCACTTCACATTTATCCAGGTTGAGCTCCATCTGCTATTTCTCAGCCCAGCTCTGCATCCAGTTTATGTTGCGCTGCAGCCTGTAGTAGCCCGCTATACTATCGACGACACCTCCAATCTTTGTGTCATCTGCAAATTTACTAACCCACCCCTCAACATCCTCATCCAAGTCATTTATAAAAACTACAAAGAGCAGAGGCCCAAGAACAGAGCCCTGCAGGACCCCACTCAACACTGACCTCCAGGCAGAATACTTTCCATCTACAATCACTCTCTGCCTTCTGTCAGCCAGCCAATTCTGAATCCAGATAGCCAAATCTCCCTGTATCCCATACTGCCTGACTTTATGAATGAGCCTACCATGGGGAACCCTATCAAATGCCTTGCTGAAGTCCACATACACCACATCTACTGTTCGACGGACATCTACCTGTCTTGGCACCTCCTCAAATAACTCAATAAAATTTGTGAGGCATGACCTGCCCCTCACAAAGCCATGCTGACTGCCTTTAATTACACTATGCTTTGCCAAATACTCATAAATCCTATCTCTCAGAATTTTTTCCAAAACTTTGCTGACCACAGATGTAAGACTGATTGGTCTGTAATTGCCAGGGATTTCCCTATTATCCTTCTTGAAAAGAGGAACAACATTTGCCTCTTTCCAATCCTCCGGTACGACTCCTGTAGAGAGTGAGGAGGCAAATATCCTCATTAGTGGCTTAGCAACCTCCTTTCTCTCTTCCCAGAGCAGCCTAGGATAAATCTGGTCTGGTCCTGGACACTTATCAACCTTAGTGTTTTCCAAAATTTCCAGCACAGCAACTTCATCAATCTTGATCTGGTCAAGACTGTATCCCAGCTCCTCTAAGTTTTCATTTACAACAAGTTCCCTTTCCTTGGTGAAAGTCGAAGCCAAAAACTCATTTAAGGCTTCCCCTATCTGCTCAGACTCCATGCACAAGTTCCCTACGCTATCCCTGATCGGCCCTACCTTCTCCCTGATCATTCTCTTATTCCTCATGTACGAGTAAAATGCCTTTGGATTCTCCCTAATCCTTCTTGCCAAATCTTTTTCATGCCCCCTCCTGGCTCTCCTCAGTCCAATTCTGAGATCCTTTCTAGCTAGCCTGTAATCCTCTAAAGGCGTGCTAGATCCTTGCTTCTTCCACCTTACGTAAGCTGCCTTCTTCCTTTTGACGAGAAGTTCCTCTGTTCTAGTCATCCAAGGTTCCTTAATCTTACCCCTTCTTACTTGTTTCAGAGGAACAAATTTGTGCATCACTCGCAACAACTGCTCCTTAAATAGTCTCCACATGTCTGCTGTGCCCTTCCTGTGGAACAATTGCCCCCAGCCTGTACTTCTCAACTCCTGTCTGATAGTGTCATAATTTCCTTTCCCCCAATTAAATATCTTCCCTGGGTAACTGCTCCTTTCACTCTCCAAGGCTATGCTAAATGTGAGGCAGTTGTGATCACTTTCACCAAAGTGTTCTCCCACCACGAGATCTGACACCTGTCCTGGTTCATTGCAGAGCACCAAATCCAAAATGGCCTCTCCCTTTGTCAGTCTGTCTACATACTGAGTAAAGAAACCCTCCTGAACACACCTGACATTAACGGCTCCATCTAAACCATCTGCACTTAGGAGGTTCCAGTCGATATTGGGAAAGTTGAAACCACCCATAACAACAACCCTGCTACTTTTGCATTTTTCCAGAATCTGCTCGCCTATGAGATCATCAATCTCTCTACTGTTATTAGGTGGTCTGTAGAAAACCCCCAATGTGGTGGCTGATCCCTTGCTGTTCGTAACTTCCACCCATACTGACTCAGTAGACAAACCTTCCTCAACAACCTTAGTTTCAGTAGCTGTGATGCACTCTCTGATTAGCAATGCTACACCCCCTCCTCTTTTTCCACCCTCCCTGTTCTTTCTAAATGTTCTAAACCCTGGAACATCAAGCAACCATTCCTGCCCCTGTGAAACTCACATCTCTGTTATGGCCACAACATCATAGCCCCAAGTACTGATCCATACTCTTTAAGTTTGTCTCTGTTATTTCGGACACTCCTTGCATTAAAGCAGACACTCTTTAACTGATCCCTTTGTTTCATCGCGTGAGAAACCTTCCTGATAGATTCAATATATCCTGTCACTGTCCTGTCTGTAACGGACCCCCCCTCAGACATATGGCTCTGATTCCCACCCCAGTGCCAAACTAATTTAAACCCTACCGAATCACACGAGCAAATCTCCTACCCAGGACATGTGGGTCCCTCCAGTTCAGGTGCAACCCGTCCTTCATGTACAGGTCCCACCTTCCCCAGAAGGTATCCCAATGGTCAAGGTATTTGAAGCCCTCCCTCCTGCACCAGCCTCGCAGCCACGTGTTAAGCTGCATTCGCTGACTGTTCCTCATCTCACTATCTCGTGGCACCGGTAGCAAACCTCAGATCACTGCTCTACTCGTCCTGCTCTTCAGCTTCCAACCTAGCTCTGTGCAGTCACTTTTCAGATCCTCAATCCCTTTCCTGGCTATATCATTGGTGCCAATATGTACCACGATTTCTGGCTGCTTACCCTTCCCCTTCAGAATCCTGTAAACCCGATCGGCGACATCCCAGACCCTGGCACCGGGGAGGCAACATACCTTCCGGGAGTCCCATTCCTGATCACAAAATCTCCTGTCAATCCATCTAACTATTGAGTCTCCTACCACGAGTGCTTTTCTATTTCCCCCCCTTCCCTTCTGAGCTAGTGCCATGCTCAGTGTCAGAGACCTGATAACTATGGCTTTCCCCGGTAGGCTGTCCCCACCAGCAGTATCCAAAATGGTATACTTATTGCTATGGGGAATGGCCACAGAGGATCCCTGCTCTGATCGTCAGTTCCCTTTCCTCCCCCTGACTGTAACCCAGCTCTCCTTATCCTGTGTCTGGGGAGTGACCACCTCCCTATACATCCTCTCAATTTCCCCCTCAGCCTCCCGGATGAACCGTAGTTCATCCAGCTCCAGCTCCAGTTCCCTAACTCTGTTTTTGAGGAGTGAGAGTTCGGTGCACTTCCCGCAGATGTAGTCGGCAGAGATATGTGAAGTGTCTCTCACCTGCCACATTCTGCAGGAGGAACATGCAACTGCCCTAACATCCATATCCCTCTCCTCTGATAGCCCGCACAGAATTAAACAAGGGAAGAGAAGAAAAAAAAACAAATCTGAAAACTTACCTAGTTTATAGAGTCTTAGTCAGGTTAGAGGAGGTGGTTGGGAGGGAGGCCCTACGGTGTAGGGTCTCAGGTTTAGAGCTCACCCACTTAAAACCTTCCCAGAATTCCTTCGCTCCTCCCTCGCACCTCTCGGCAAATGGAGGCCCCAGCGCCTGAGGTAAGTCTTTTAAACAGTTAGACTCACCTTCCCAGAATTCCTTTGCTCTTCCCTTGCACCTCTCGGCAAAATAGGAGCTTGCTGTTGTTTGTAACCTAATAGCTTCAAGTGAGCCCAGACATTGATGTAAATGTAATATGTGTATATGTCAATGCGCTAGAATAAATATATCTTGGATTCTTCAATTCCATGTTATCCACACCATTGTTTCTTGGTGAATTATATTATGAATCATAACGTGTCAGATCAGGTAAAATTCTCTGGAAGCAAAACTGATACTATATTCCATTTGCCACCTTGCCCATTCACTTAACTAATCTCAACAACTTCTTTGCCTCTTTTCATCCTCCCAACAGGTGTTCAACTTTGTTTTGCACTGTCAGTAAATATGAAAATATTGCACTTGGCTTTTTCATCCAAGTTATTAATACAGATTCTAAATAGTTGAGTCAAAAGCATTGATTCTTTTTGGCATGAACATTATTGGTTATGCTACATTTTTAGCAATGCAAAACATGGATTATTAATTTAGAGAAATCCTTCCTGGCATTGAGGAACCCCTATATTCAGTTAAATTGAATAAATCTGGATTAATGTTTTTCAAAAATCATTAAAAAGTGTCCCAGAACTAATGGACTGTTGTAAAAAATTAAATCTGATTCATTGCTGTCTTTTAGCAAATCTACCATTCCTCACAACGATTTGGCTTATATCTGAGTCATGACCCAAAGGAAAAAAAATACCCACTGAAATGGCCTATAAAAATGTACTTATATATCCAACTTAATGGAAGTGCATGTAAAGAATAAAATTGGATGAACCACTTGAAACTGGCATCACCCAGGAACATCAACTCCTGTAAGTTCTTCAAATCATATACCATCCTGACACAGGTTATAACTCTCTTTCACTGTTGTGAGCTCAAATCTCTGGGGAGCCTTACCGAACATATTTGTGGAAATACCTTCATCAACCAGACTGCATCAGTTCAAGGAAATTGTTCACCACAATTTTCATGGAAAATTAGGGTGAGCCTTGTTATTAAAGCCTATGTTCCATGAATGAATACAAACATAACAATTATGATTTATGTCTATGGATCGGCAACAAAACCCACATGAACAGTGGGTGTTCTGCAAAATTACAACAAAGGTCTCGGGCATCAAACTGGATAAAACAGTCACTTATGCCCTCTAATAGCTGTAACTGTTGTAAGAGACATGCATCTCATTCACTGATCCAGTTGATCTGTTATGACCGTTAGTCATAGTTCAGGAGGCTCTTTTATGGGATAGAGCTTTAAACATGACCTCTTTGAGGCACCTTAGATCAGCACTTGATGTAGAAAGGTGCCATATTTTCAATGCAGCAATGCTGTAGTGCCATCCCAGGACTTGAACCATCAATTAGATGATGGTCACTCTTAACAGCTCATCTTGAGAGACAATAACCAGCCATTTTATATACAGATCTATACTCAGGTAAAATACATCAGAAGCACTAGATTACATTTGATGCAAATGTCATACACCGACAAAGGGGAAATTAATTATCAAGTTGTTGAGATTGCAATTATCATTTCAAAAGTACTAACCTGGGGATCATTGCTGCCGTTATTTCTACCAACATTAGAAGCTGATGACTTCAAGTCTGATGAATTGGAGCTGTGTGAGTTAATGTGCACAGTAGAAAGTCTGTGGCTAAGGGTATCTTTGTGATGTGGAAGGACCAATCTGGTTTTGTAGCTGCAAATGCCATGAGAATCCATCCCAAATCCCAAATTGTTTGAGAGTGTCAACATTTGCCTTGGGTTTTCCTCTGCACCTTTTTTTTCCTGCTTCTTTGTAGGTGCTGGGCCCTCTACTTTTTGTCATTTACATAAATGATTTGGATGCGAGCATAAGAGGTACAGTTAGTAAGTTTGTAGATGACACCAAAATTGGAGTTGTAGTGGACAGCAAAGAGGGTTACCTCAGATTACAACAGGATCTGGACCAGATGGGCCAATGGGCTGAGAAGTGGCAGAAGGTGTTTAATTCGGATAAATGCGAGGTGTTGCAGTTTGGGAAAGCAAATCTTAGCAGGACTTAGACACTAATGGCAAGGTCCTAGGGAGTGTTGCTGAACAAAGAGACCTTGGAATGCAGGTTCATACTCCTTGAAAGTGGAGTCGCAGGTAGATAGGATTGTGAAGAAGGCGTTTGGTATGTTTTCCTTTATTGGTCAGAGTATTGAGTACAGGAGTTGGGAGGTCATGTTGCGGCTGTACAGGACATTGGTTAGGCCACTGTTAGAATATTGCGTGCAATTCTGGTCTCCTTCCTATTGAAAAGATGTTGTGAAACTTGAAAGGGTTCAGAAAAGATTTAGAAGGATGTTGCCAGGGTTGGAGGATTTGAGCTACAGAAGAGGCTGAACAGGCTGGGGCTGTTTTCCCTGGAGCGTCGGAGGCTCAGGGGTGACCTTATAGAGGTTTACAAAATTATGAGGGGCATGGACAGGATAAATAGGCAAAGACTTTTCCCTGGGGTCAGGGAGTCCAGAACAAGAGGGCATAGGTTTAGGGTGAGAGGGCAAAGATATAAAAGAGACCTAAGGGGCAACGTTTTCACATGTATGTAATGAGCTGCCAGAGGAAGTGGTGGAGGCTGGTACAATTGCAACATTTAAGAGGCATTTAGATGGGTATATGAATAGGAAGGGTATGGAAGTATATGGGCCGGATGCTGGCAGGTGGGACTAGATTGAGTTGGGATATCTATTCGGCATGGACGGGTTGGACCGAAGGGTCTGTTTCCATGCTGTACATCTCTATGACTCTATGACTATGACTAAACTTTCTGCTGCCACTGGCTTCCTTTCTGATTCTTCCCTTGTGGCAACAGCAGTGACAGCACTGGTCATTGTGGGTGGAAGTCATACAGAATTTGTGGGTAGAGGTCATACAGATTCATTCTTCAACAGCAGAGGATCAGCTCTATGCTGGGCTATGTCAGTACACATGAAACACATAAGCAGCTTTCACGGTTTCTTAGTACCTTCAAATATTCTGATGAATGGCCTGTGATGAACTTGAAGGACTGCAACCTCCGGGTACAATTTATAAGAAATGGCATCAAGTTGCACAGTAGCAAATCAAACTACACTTTTATTTACAAAAATAGCTTTCAAAAAATTGTTGGCTCTCTTGAAGAGAAGCATAGCACAGAGTAATTAGTCCAAATAGCCTATACCTTTAACACATTGTCAGCAATTTGAAGCAATATACTTGCTGCTTTTCCTAGTCCAATATGAACAATCCAATTTTCTCAATATAAGAAAACTAATAAATTGTGCATCAAAATTGTCAATAAGCTCGAGACCTGATAGAGTTGGCCTTCATCATTTCTTTGGGCATTCTCTCTTTCGTCTTTGCTATTGCAATATTGATGTTACATTGTTTTTTTTGTATAGACTCCAAGAAACTTAAAAATAGTAAAACTGAATTGCATACATTCACAATTCAAGACAAGATTTGTTTCTCAATTATCCTGTTTTATATGCAATGAATTGGGAATGGATAGCTGTAAATTAAGAGCTCATAGTTTATACCAGCAATATTTTCCCATTATGTTGCATGCAATTGAAATCATTGTGTAACTCAGGAGCAAGTAAAATTATGACTTATCAGATAACACTATGTAATTGCAACTTCTGTCAGTCTTGTTCTTGCTGCTTCACACCAGCTGACAATTTTATTCAACAGGTCAATGGCAGAAAATAAAAGTTTATCACAGAATGCATTTCCCACATAAGCTCCAGGCTTTTCTTTTAAAGGACATTGGCTACTGCTTATTTTTATGTACAGATAAAATCCAATTACACAGAGACAGCACATCTTTTTTTACCAATGCCTCCACCTGACACGATCATATTTATGAAGAGAGAAGTAATAGGTCTATGCATTCAATAATTGCAAACGTCATTGACATTCATTACTTCAGTTGGCTATCAGAATGATGTGCTAATGTTGCAGTCTGCAGTCACTCTTTGTTCTGTCAGGTGCTGCAATAAAGTGTGATTCTTTCCTTCATTGTTCCTCTGTCAAGGAAGTGATGTCAGGAGCTCATTATCAAGAAGAGGGCTCCTGCCCGAAACATCGATTTTCCTGCTCCTCGGATGCTGCCTGACTTGCTGTGCTTTTCCAGCACCACTCTGGAGTATCTTTTTGTCTTACTTTCATTTTAGGTTTAGCTTCACTACTAAGTTGTTCTTAGTATTAAGTTCTGCCTAAATTGAATGTTATCAGCACATGCTACATTTTCTTTAACAATTATGCAATATAATAATACAAAATGTACCTTTTAATGAATAATTTCCAGTACTCCCTTGTATACAGTCAGTCACAGGAGTTCAATTCACATTTCTGAATATTTTTAGCATAAAAAGGCAGTCAAAACTGCATTTAATTTTCTATTTATTTAAAACTGCATTTTTTCATGGTGCTCAAATTGTATAATTAAAACTGATCTAGGAGAATGGGTTGTTAGCTAATTTGATTAGTTAAATTAGAAAGTGAATGTTTTATATTAATTTTCTCAGATACCCAGTACAGACACAATAACAGGAAAGGAACACAGAGGAGGACCATAAAGCAATCACCCCATAGGACCATAAGATTTAGGATCAATAGAATGCCATTCAGTCTATTGAGTCTGCTTCACCATCAATGAGATCACGGCTGATTTGATAAGCTTCAACACCACATTCCTGCATTTTCCCCATAACTCTTGCCTGCCTCCTGTTCAGAAATCTATCCATATCAGCCCTGAATTTTAAATCTAGAAATAGACCACAAGGTAAATTAGAAAAGGGAATACTTCATTCTGCATCCTTTCAGCAGCATTATTTCATCTCCAAATCTGGTCTTAGACTTCCTCTCTAATTCCCACCTCCAGGACACTTGACCCACTCTCTTAAAGGGACAACACACAACTAACCACATACATAAATACCTCTGCCTCTTTATTTCCATGCTTTCATTCTGTCTTCATCAACAATTATAACTATTATACAAGCATTATAGCTAATACATATACATCACGGATATATACAAAAAAAAATTGAAAAAGCAAAACAACCCTTCCATAGCCTACATTGATATGATCAGTCTCTCAGAAGGATGGTGATTCCTCAATGACCATCTCCTCATCTCAGAATCCTTTTCTAGTATAGTCTCCTGGGCTTCCAGAAACTCCTGCTGTTGTGCAAATACTTTCCTCTCTAATTGGCTATTGTTGCCTGTGATGCTGCTATTGTCTCCTCCTTGATATGGCTAACGTAAGTTTGGAGACACATAATTTATTTGGCAGCACAGTGGCTCAGTGGTTGGCACTTGCTGCCTCACAGCGCCAGGTACCTGGGTTCGATTCCAGCCTTGGGCAACTGTCTGTGTAGAGTTTGCACATTCTCCCCAAGTCTACATGGGCTTTCTCTGGGTGCTCAGGTTTCCTCCCATCATCCAAAGATGTGCAGTTTGGGTGAATTAGCTATGCTAACCTACAGGGACGTGTAGGTTAGGTGCAGTAGTCAGGGGAAATGTAGAGTAATAAGATAGGGGAATGGGTCTGGGTGGGATACTCTGTGGAGGGTCAGTGTGGACCTGTTGGGCCAAAGGGCCTGTTTCCACACTGTAGGGGTTCTATGATTCTTTGAACTCAGTCGACACCAGTTGACCCACCTGGGTTAGCTCAGCACCCTAAATAACATCCCCCCACTAGTAAGGTGCAGTGATCTCTATGCCATTCATCTCAAGTCAGCACTATATGTGACAATGATCCTGGTTGAGCCAAAATCACCACTGATGTCAATTTATCCTCAGATGTATGATTCAAGACAACACATTCATAGAACATAGAAGAATACAGCGCAGTACAGGCCCTTTGGCCCTCGATGTTGCGCCGATCCAAGCCCACCTAACCTATACTAACCCACTATCCTCCATATACCTATCCAATGCCCGCTTAAATGCCCATAAAGAGGGAGAGTCCACCACTGCTACTGGCAGGGCATTCCATGAACTTACGACTCGCTGAGTGAAGAACCTACCCCTAACTTCAGTCCTATATCTACCCCCCCTTAATTTAAAGCTATGCCCCCTTGTAATACCCGACTCCATACGCGGGAAAAGGTTCACACTGTCAACCCTATCTAACCCCCTAATTGTACACCTCAATCAAGTCACCCCTAAACCTTCTTTTCTCTAATGAAAACAGCCCCAAGTGTCTCAGTCTTTCCTCATACGATCTTCCTTCCATACCAGGCAACATCCTGGTAAACCTCCTCTGCACCCGTTCCAGTGCCTCCACATCCTTCCTATAGTATGGCGACCAAAACTGCACACAATATTCCAGATGCGGCCGCACCAGAGTCTTATACAACTGCATCATGACCTCAGGACTCCGGAACTCAATTCCTCTACCAATAAAAGCCAGTACGCCATATGCCTTCCTCACTGCACTATTTACCTGGGTGGCAACTTTCAGAGATGACCTCTTTGGAATACCCTTGACTATGACATTCCCATCCTCCTGACTATCCGGTCATCTTGATTTCGCTCTACCACCACTCTGGACCTTTGTGGCCACATAAGTCAAACATGGTTCTTAGCTGGCAGTTGAATATTAAGGACACTGGCAATCATTGGGTGTTTCATGTGATGTGTTCCTGTATATGCTGAGGAACCTTGTTGATTTGCCATCCTAGCAACCTCTCCCCTTATGAGGCCTCTCAAGCCTGCTTCAAGGTTTGAACAAATCTTTTTCTACCTGGCCATTTGTCACAGGGTGATACAGAGCTGATCACAAATGTCTGACCCCATGATTTTCCTGGTAATCTTGCACCACAAACTGTGAACCCATTGTCACTTACGACATGTGTGGGAATTTCAAAATTGGCAAATATTTCATCCAGTCGATCTATCATTGATTCCGCTGATATCAACTTCATGACTGCCACCTCAGGCCACTTTGAGTGAATGTCCATGACCACTATTAACATCCATCCCACTACTAACACACTGGTCTCACGGAGTCAATGCAAATCTGCTGCTACAGTGATTGAGGTCAGTCTCATGGATAAGGTTACTATCGAGATGTCATCCTATTAATGTGCAGAATTCGTACGGTCCTGCTTTCTCTTCAATCTGGGAGACCACAATCAGCTACCAAAAGTGGTTTCTGGCTATTTCTTTCATTCTCATGCTGCCAGGGTGCTCTTTCCTTTTAATGGGGGAAGAATAACAAATCTAATTTCCCACATTTATCACCTGTCATATACAGATAAGAGGGCAATTCTGTTCGGTTTCAATGACAAGTTCTTCCTCTCAGGACACCAATGCCTTGTCTTCCCAGGAAAATTACATTACTTTCAAGTTCCAGTCTGGACTATCCTTATTCCTCTGCAAGCCTGCTGACGCCATTGATGGTATTCCCATATATGAGTCAGAAATAGATGTTAACGGACTATGGTCTGTCGGCATTACAATGTGCCTGCTGTAAAGGAAATGGGTGACCGTCTTAACACCAAACACTGTGCCCAATCCTTCATTTTCTAGTTGGGCATAGATCTTCTCCTTCTTCATTAATGACCTCGATGCGAATGCAATCGGCCTTTCCTCCTCATTTGGCAAGATATGTGATAATACAGCACCAATCCCATAAGGTAGAATGTCATGTGCCAATTGCAGTGGCAAATTTGGGCTGAAATGGCCAAGGTGCTAATCAGAGTCTTTAAAAACCTCACAGTTCTCTTTTTTTATTTGTAAGCCTTCTTCCTGAACATTTTTTTGCGTTTCTCCTAGGTTTTTCAAATGCTTCTCTTCGGTGGATGCAGTAGCTGAAATATCATCCAGATAAAACTGGACACCTGGCAATCCATTCAAAATTTGGTCCATGGATCTTTGGAATCAAACCAACAAGGCAGTCATTTGTTGCAGAACAGTATCCATGTGTCACTATAGTCAACAGTGGCTGGGACCTTCATCTACAACTGAAACTGACCTATTTTGGAGAATTTCTTTCCCCTAGCCAGTCCACTGAACAAGTTCGCGATGCATGGACAGCAGGTTATTGATCAACACACAGAGCTGGGTTCACTGTGATCTTCAAGTCATCATAAATCCTCAATATGCCATCAGTTTTTATTGCCTGGAGTGGCCTATTCACTGGTGGTCTTTGATTTCAATATTCCCAGGTTCACCAGGCATTCAAGTTTGACAACCGGATGGCATAAGGTACTGAATGCACCTTCAATCTCCTTGGAAGAGCCTCTTACTTCAACTATAGTTTAATTTATTTTCCTTTGTTTCTCCCAGCATTCTCTTGAAGACATCATTATACCAGCGTTATGTCCAAAATCTCTTAGAGACTCATTTTTGAGTCTGTAAGCCTATTAACCACATCCTAACTTAATTTCTGTAACCAGGAACATCTGAATGATCCAGTGTCGTTGCCTGTCATTACATACAGAGACAGTTCAGTATACCTGTTACTTAGCTGTTCTCTTATCTGTGATACTAGCCTTTCAGTGACACTACTTATTCCATGTCTATTCATAGTGTAACATTGACAAGCTTCAATGGCATTGCTTCTAACTTCCCCCTATATGTTGATTCAGGGCTCACAGACAATGCTGCACCCATATC
Organism: Chiloscyllium plagiosum; assembly: GCF_037043375.1. Taxonomy (NCBI): domain Eukaryota; kingdom Metazoa; phylum Chordata; class Chondrichthyes; order Orectolobiformes; family Hemiscylliidae; genus Chiloscyllium; species Chiloscyllium plagiosum. The sequence goes on along the minus strand of NW_028270154.1, from coordinate 68,205,996 downwards.
CACTTCTAACTTTGCTGTCTTTCTCTCTTATGCGAGGACAACACAGAAACAATAGCTTCACCCCATACTGAAACGGTTTAACCAAAATTTTGCTGATTCTGGGCCTTTTGTTTCTCCCACATACCCGTGAGATTTTAGTCTAGTCCCTGGCTCAACACTTCAACTCTGCATTTTGCAGAGTTACATTGCACTTTGCTCAAAAACTGCATGCATTCATGTAGAACTCTGAGCTCAAAAACTGCATGAATTTATGTAAAACTCTGTTATCTCACTTTTTAGATTAGAATCAATCTAAACATCAGGTCATAGACAGAGAACCTAGGGGGCTAACACCTTCAACATATTGTCTAGCTATCACCATTGTTAACAGCTAACCCGAGAATGCAACTTTAAAAAAAGGGTTTTGTGATTTACACATGAAAGAAGTGAAACTATCACTGTATTCTAACAGATGAAAGGCTTAACAGACAATCAATTCTTCAATGAATAATTTCAGTTACATCACACTGCAAATTTTTGCTATAAATTCTGTGTTACTATCGAGCCCTCCACAATCACCTGATGAAGGAGTGTTGCTCCGAAAGCTAGTGTGCTTCCAATTAAACCTGTTGGACTATAACCTGGTGTTGTGTGATTTTTAACTTTAAACTCTTTAAGCTGGCCACAAATCGGACAATGGACTTTCCTTCGTGCTGTATCTTTTAGAAAAGCAGAAACATTGTGACCAGTGGCTTTGGTGTAAAATAACTTCTCAACACTTCACATAGTACTTCGTATGTCTTCTGTGTTGGTTTCTCTTAGAATCATGAAGGTCCTGCTCCCAGCGATACTCAAGAAAACCAGTACTGTTATGTCTTCAGCCAACTTAATTGCTACAATTGGTGTACAGCATCCAATATTCTGTCTCTTCATTAAATGGTCCTGTTATTCCACATTGTCTTGCTATTTTGTTTTCTGTGTTCTTTATTCACTCATGGGATGAGAACATCACTGGCATTGCAGCATTTATTGCCCATTCCTGATTGCCCAGAGAGCAGTTAAGAGTCAATCGCATTGCTGTGGGTCTGGAGTCACATGTAGGCCAGACAGATAAAGATGACAGTTTCCTTCACTAAAGGAAGTTAGTGAACCAGATGGATTTTTCCAACAATCAATAATGGATTCATGGTCATCATTAGATTCTTAATTCTAGATATTTATTGAATTCTTAATCCCACCATTTGCCGTGATGAATTTGAACCCGGGTCCCCAGATCTTTACCTGGACCTTTGGATTGACAGTCCAGTGAAAATACCACTAGGTCATCACACACCCCTCCTACTTCTCCCCCTGCCAACCATCCCCTCCCCCCACCCCTGCTTCAGAAGCTGAAACAGGAGGACACTTTACAAAAAGAAGTACAATGCTAGTCTGAGGCAGTAGAAGACCATCTCTGGGATTGCTTGGAATTAGTAGACTGCATCGTATTCAAATACTTAGAAAATTACGTCTCCTATGTCATAAACTTTATTAACAAATGCATGAAGGACTATGTCAATCCGAGTGTCCCCCAATTGGAAACGTTTGATTAACCAGGAAATCCACTAGGAGATAATGAGGACGGCAGATGCGGGAGAAGTCAGAGTTGATAAAGTGTGATGCTGGAAAAATCTCAGCAGGTCAGGCATATCTGAGGATCAAGAGAGTTGACACTTCAGGCTTGACCCTTCATGAGGACTGGAGAGGGGTAAGGTGGCTGATAATAAATAGGTGGAGGGGTTGGGGCTGAGGTAAAGGTAGTTGGAATGGCGATAGGTGAGTGGAGGTAGATGGTGATTTTGGTAGGTCAGTGGGAAGTGCAAAGCAGATCGGTTGGAAAAAGGATGGGCGGGCAGGCAGGTCAGGTCAAGAGGGCAGAGCCGAGTCAGAGGTTTGGATCTGGGGTGGGGTTGGGGCAGGGGAGATTTGGAAACTGGTGGATTCAGTGTTGAGGCCGTGTGGTTGTAAGCTCCTGAGATGGAAGATGAAGTTTTCCTCCTCTGGTTTGCAGGTAGCCTTATTTATGTAGTGGAGCAGGCCCAGAATGGATACGTCATCGGGGGAGTGGGTGGGGGAAATGGATGACTACAAGAAGGTGGGGTTGGTTGGTATATATGGACCAGAGACCCTGAACCATTCTGCAAGTTTTCACTCAGTCTCTCCGATATAGAGGAGGCCACATCAAGAGCAATGGATGCAGTAAATGAGGGTCAAGGATGTGCAAGTCAATCTCTACCAGATATGAAATTATCTTAGGAGCCTTGGATGGAGGTGAGGGGCGAGGTGTGGGTGCCAGTTTTGCACCTCTTACGGAAGTAGGGGACGATAGGGTTGGTGGAGACAGGGTTGGTGAACCTAATGAGGGAGTCACGGAGGAAACAATCCTAATAGGGGTGGGGAGGGAAATATGTTTTCGTGGTGGGGTCTGACTATAGGTGGCAAAAATGGTGGAGGATGATATACCGGATATGGAGATTAGGTGGGTGGAATGTGAGGAGCGGGGGATTATGTGCTTGGGGTGTATGGTTCAAGGGCAAAGTTGAGAAAATGGAGGAGATGCAATAGAGGGCATCATTAATAACAGGTGAGGGGAAATTATGGTCCTAGAAGTAAGAGGACATTGAGATGTCCTGGAATGGAATCGCTCATCCTGGGAGCAGATACAATGGAGGCGGCGGAATTATTACAGGAGTTGGGATAGGAGGAGGTGTAGTCAAGGTAGCTGTGGTGTGAAGTGGGGCAAGACTTCCCATCTGATACCCTGGACTAAAAGCCTCTGAACATGAGACATGGGTTTGTGGAATTCACATGTGAACTAAGAGTCACTGAGCTCTCTAGCTGAGACAGACTAGACATTATGTAAATCTGGAGACAGCTATCGGAACAGGGCTTTAGCTGAAGGAAGACCCTCACAAATGCCTCAGCTAAAAGATAATGAACATCAGACTGCAGAGCAAACAACCAAGACATTCTGGAGCATACAAAATTAAGAAACCATTTGACTTTTAATTATTTGCTCGGATACAGAGATACTGAACATTCCATACTATTGTACAGCATGCAAACTTGTTTTCCTTGAATGAGAAGACCTTCACACTATCTGCAATACCTTAACCTACACCCATCTAATAGAAGTAATGGACATTCAAAACTTTCGGAAACCCACTCACTTTAAGTGGAGAACCATGCGGAGCCGATGGCTGAGTGATATTATCACTGGACTGTTAATCCAGAGATCCAGGTAATGTTCTCAGGACTAGGGTTCGAATCCACCATAGTAAAAGGTGGAATTTAAATTCAATAAATATCTGGAATTAAGGAATCTAATGACTCCTATAAATCCTTTGCCAATTGTTGGAAAAAGACATCTGGTTCACGAATGCCCTTTAGGGAAGGAAACTGCCATTCTTACCTGATCTGGCCCACATGTGTCTTCAGACCCACAACAAAGTGGTTGACTCTCAGTTGCCCTCTGGGCAATTAAGGATGGGCAATAAATGTAGTCTAGTTAGTGATGCCCTCAGAATAAAGAACAAAGGAAAAAAAAATCACACCTCATCTAATACTCATGCAGATCATTCAGCCCGAAAGGAGCAACAGCAGCTCAGTGATCAAATCTGGATTTGGCAGGAGATAAGGGAAACCGACAGTCAGTACAACTGACCTTTGGTGTCGTTCGGCAAGAGGTCCAGCCAGCATCAAGAGGATCAGCCACAGCCAGTCACAGACTCAAGAAAAGAAGGAGAGTGAGCAATCTTGTCATTCATGAACCTCCACGTATTGATGAGAAGTGGCTGGAGAGGCGAGCCGAGAGATCGACTGGGGGCAGCGCCAGTAACAGCCACCACTGTCTAAGCCAAGCCACTTTGTGAGTGAGCATAATGTCATCGAGACCTTATGTCTCAGCTCAGTAAGGTAGGGTAGGAAAGGTAGGCTTCAGGGCCGAAGGTACAGGGTATTCCTCAGGGAAGGGAAACAGGATTAGACACTTGGATTCATTTCCTCTGTCACCCAGTAATTAACTGCTCTCTGTAATTCAAAACCCACTGTACCAAGTTGGGGCTGCAAGGGTTAACTGGAGTGTCAGTAGCTGTCAGATAAGTCTCATTTCACTTGATGCAAAGCATTGTTTTTTTTCTAAATATTCATTTCCTTGTCAGGGATTTTATATATTCACAATTTTGCTTGTTTTATTAAAATCAGAGTTTCCTTTGCTTCGGAAGAATCTGCCTCCTGTGTTTTTCATCACACCACATCTCACTAAGCCTAGTGTCAGAATCAAGGAGCTGTTGTACAATAAACCATCCAGCATTTCCTACAGTGGGTTTGAAGTAGATAACAGTGTTAGGTTGGTCACTGGAGATGGAGATAGAGAGGTCCAGAAAGGGGGAGGGAGTTGTCGGAAATGGTCCAGTTGAATTTGAGGTCAGAGTAGAAGGTGTGGTTGAAGTGGATGAAATGTTCAAGCCCCTCGTGGGAACATAAGACTGCTGGTACAGTCATCGATGTCACAGAGGAAAAGCTAGGGGATGGTGCCAGTGTAGCTATGGAAGAGGAAATGTTCCATGTGTCCTATGAAGAGGCAGGCATAGTTGGGACCCATATGGGTACCCATAGCCACCCCTCTGGTTTGGAGGAACTGGGAGCATTGAAAGGAGAAATTGTTCAAGGTAAAAACCAGTTCCGCCATTCAAAGAGTGTCAATGGAGGGTGACTGGGTGGGTCTGTAGGAGGGGAAGAAACGGAGGACTTTGAGGTCTTTCTCATGGGGGATGCGGATTTAGAGGGACTGGGTATCCATGGTAAAAATGAGGTGTTGGGAGCTGGGGAATCTGAAGTCCTGGAGGAGGTAGAGGACAAAGGTGATGTCCTGGACATATGTAAGGCGTTCCAAGACCAAGGGGGACAGGACGAAGTCGAGATGAGCGAAGATGAGTTTGGTAGAGCAGGAGCAGGCAGAGAAAATTTGTCAACTGAGGCAGTCAGGTTTGTGGCTTTTTCTTCATTCCACTATGCCCCTATGCCAGTGAATTCTGTACATGCCATGGTGTTGAACTCTTTTTCCATTGCCTCCACCTCCATGCCTACTTTTTCAATTGTGACTCCCATCCACCCTCCAAAAACCTTTTCTCCAGCCTCTAACACACTCCATCTTCTTGGACACCCCATGCTGGCCTCTTACCCTCCTTTGACCTCTTCATCTCCAACTGCCGTCATGACATTAATTGTCTTAATCTCTCCACCCCTCTCACTCACTCCAACTACCAAACCTTGTGTACACAACCTTCCACTCCCTCCACTCCAACCCCAACGTCACTATCAAACCACCCAACAAAAGAAGTGGGAAGGTTTTATGGCACACCGACCTTGACATCGCTGAGGCTAGATGCCAACCTGTTGACACCTCCTCCTACTGCCCCCTTGATCATGACCTCTCTTCACCAAACCATCATTTCCAAGACCATCCAAAATCTCATCACCTCTGGTGACCTCCCATCCTCAGCCTCCAAGCTCATCGTGCCCCAACCCCACACCCCTGGTTCTCTCTCTTACCCAAAATCCATAAACCTGACTGTCCCAGTCGACTGATTTTCTCTGCCTACTCCTGTCCTACCAAACTCATCTCTGCTTATCTCAACTCAATTCTTGACCCCCTTGGTCCAGGAATTCCCCAAATACATCTGGGATACTACCCACACTCTCCACCTCCTCCATAACTTCAGATTCCCTGGCCCCTAACACTTCATCCTCACTACAGACATCCGGTCCCTCTACACTGGCATCCACCATTAGGAATGCCTCAAAGCCCTCTTTCGTCCTCTCCCATCAACCCACCCAGTAACCCTCAACTCCTATTCGATTGGCAGAACTAGTCCTCATCTTAAATAACTTCACCTTTCAATGCTCCCACTTCCTACAAACCAGAGGTGTTGGCTATGGGTATCCACATGGGTCCCAGCTCTGCCTGCTTCTTCTTAGAATATGTGGAACAGTTCCTCTTCCACAGCTACACTGGCACCATGCCCCATCTTTTCCTCTGCCACATCAATGACTGTATCAGCGCTACCTCATACTCCCACGATGTGCTTGAATAGTTTATCCACTACACCAACACCTTCCATTCTGACCTCACCTGGACATCTCCTCACCTCCCTTCCTTTTCTGGACCTCTCCCTCTATTTTTGGCAACTGACTTAACACTGACATCTACTTCAAACCAACAAACTCCCACAGCTACCTTGACTACACCTCCTTCTGTCCTGACTCCTGTAAAAACGTGATCCCCTACTCCCAATTCCTCTGCCTCCGTTGTATCTGCTCCCAGGATGCGTGATTCCATTCCAGATGTCCTTCTACTTCCAGGATCATAATTTCCCGTCCCCTGTTATCAACGATGCCCTCAATTGCATTTCCTCCATTTCACACAACTCGAACCCAAACCCCCAATCACATCAAGGATAGAGTCCTCCTAGTCCTCGCATTCCACTCTCCAAATCCAGAGTACATTCTCTGCCATTTCACCACCTACAGTTAGACCACCAAAAATATATTTCCCTCCCCATCCCTATCTGCATTTCGTAGGAACCATTCCCTCCATGACTCCTTTATTAGGTCCACACTCCCCACTAAGCCCCTCTCCACACCCGGCAACTTCCTCTATCACTGTAAGAAGTGTAAAACCAGCGATCACTGACCTCCATCCAAGGTCCCAAAAGAACATTCCATATCCAGCAGTGATTCACTTTCAAACCTTGAACCTCATTTACTGCATCCGTTACTCTCGATGTGGTCTCTTCTACGTTGAACAGATCAAGCACAAACTCGCAGAATGGTTCAGGAACATCTTTCGTCCACATGCATCAACCAACCCCACCTTCCTGAAGCCATCCAATTCAACTCCCCCTCCCACTTCCCCCATGACATGTCCATTCTGGGCTTCCTCCACTATCTAAATAAGGCCAACTACAAATCGGAGGAGTTTGTCATGTTCTACCTCAGAAGCCTACAATCATGTGGCCTCAACATTGAATTCACCAGTTTCTAAAATTTACCCTTCCTCAATCCCATCCCAGATCACAATCACCTCCTACCTTCGCTTACCTATCACCATTCCACCTACCATTCCCCAGCCCCACCCTCCCCAATTATTTCTCAGTCCCCTTCCTCCTCCCCAGTTCTGTGAAAGCATTAAGTCCAAAATGTCGACTGTCTTGCTCCTCAGTTAGTGCGTGACCTGCTGTGCTTTTTCCAGCGTCACACTTTATCGACTCTCCTTCAGGAAATCCAATCCCTACTTGAAGACCAGTGTTCAAGTTGGATGATCCAGATTTGTACAAAAAATCCAGATATGACCTCTGCAAAGCCATCAGGGGTACCCAAGAGGCAGAAACGGACCAAGTTAAAGGCCCAAACCAACCAAACTGACTCCTGTCACCTATGGCAAGGCTGAAACAGCATTACAGATGGCAAAATGAAGCAGAGCAAGTTTGCAAATAAAGCACACCCCTCTCTGATGTGCTCAATGCTTTCTCTGTCTGGTTCGAGCAGAATGCCAGCAGGGCAGTGTCACATGCCCCAACTGCCCACTGTCACTACTGCAGATGTCAGATCGATCTTCCTCGGAGTCAACCCAAGGAAAGCAATGGACACAAACAAAGTCCCCAGACGAGCACGTAGATCCTGTGCAAACCAACTATGGAGGTATTCACCAACATCTTCAACCTCTCCCTCCTACAGGCTGAGGTCCCCCCCTGCTTCAAGACCACCATCATCCCAGGAACTAAGAAAGCACATGCAATATCCCTTCATGACTACTGCCCAGTGGTTCTGACCTCCATAATCATGAAGTGCTTCGAGAGGCTAGTCATGGTCCACGTCAATTCTAATCTCCCAGCCTGCCTCAATCCCTTACAATTTGTCTACTAATGTCACAAGTTGACAGTGGATGCCATTTCTTTACAACTGCATTCAACCCTGGAATATCTGGACAACAGGGATACCTATGTCAGACTCCAACTCATTGACTACAGCTCTGTCTTCAACACCATTATCCCCCTGAGATTGATCTCAAAACTCTGAGACCTTGGTTTCGGCTCTGCCTCTACAACTCAAACCTCAGCTTTTTTATCCATAGGCCGCAGTGAAGACAGACAACCATACCTCCTCCACAAAAATACTCAACACTATAACCCTCAAGGATGTGTCTGCAGCCCCCTAATGTACTTCCTGTACACCTATAACTGTGTTGTCAAATTCTGAATGAACGCCATCTACAAGCTTGCTGACCATAGGAATGAAATCTAACAAAAACATTAGATTATAGAAGGGAGATAGGGGGCTTGGTGACAGTGTAGTGAGAATAACCTCTTTCTCAGTATCAGCAAAATTAAAGAGCTGACCATTGACTTCAGAAAGAAAGGAGGAGAACATGCCCTCATCTACATCATTGGAGCTGAGGCTGAGAGGGTGGAGAGTGTCAGGTTCCTAGGAGTGACGATAACTGACAACCTGTCCGGGACTTCCCATGTGGATGTGATGGGCAAGAAGGCACAACAATGCCTCTTCTTCCTCAGGTGGCTCGGGAAATCTGGCATGTCCAGAAGGATCTGCACCAACTTTTACAAATATATCATTGGAAAGCATACTGACCAGGTGTATGCTGGACATGTATGGCAACTGCTCTGCCCAGAGCTGCTAGCTGCCAGAGAAAGATTGCCAACATTATCAAAGACCCATCGCATCCCAGTAATGCTCTCCTACAACCTCTTCTGTTAGGTAGAAGATATTGAAGCTTGAACACATGTAGTAGCAAGTTCAGGAACAGCTTGTTCCTGGCTGTTATTAGACTGATGAATGGATTCTCTAGCTTCAAATAATGCTGATCCTGCTAATGTTGATCTAGTGCTCCACCTGTGCAACGTAACTTATATGCCTCTCAGTTTTTTTCTCAGTCTATGATCTGTATGTCCTTGTTTATTACGATCTGCCTGTCCTGCTAGCAAACAAAACTTTGCACTGCACTTAGGTACATGTGACAATAAAATTTTCCCGCTGGCAGGAATCTTTCCAGCCATTTGAGTTCAGTAGCTATTCGCAGCCCAAGTCCCCTTAGTGCCAGTTGCTCCCTCACTGATGGTGTCAAAGCATTGCTCTTCCCTGGCATCACCAGCGCCCGAGTCCCCTCGCAATCATTTTCCACAGTGATTTTGGTAAGCTCCTGGGTGAATACTCCCCACTTCAATATCGGCTGTGGCTCAAGTCTCTCATGAATGCTGCTCTTGGTCCACTTCCCGGTGTGTACCATTCTTCCCTGGCATCAAGTGAAGCCCAAGGTCCCTTGCAACTGCATCTCTCAACATTACCTCCACAATCCTGTGCCATTTTTGAAGTCCAGGCAATTTCCTTTCTCCCAACTTCAAAAACATTGTTTCCACAAAGGTTTGTGGGCTCGATCCCACTCTTGTTGCACTAATTATGTGTGTGGTGTGCTGAAACCATAAATAGAACACTAGGTAGATGGATGGAAAATTAGAACAAGGAATATTTTATTAAGTGTCATCTCAGCTCCAGTCAGTCTTAGATGGCCCCTCTAGAACCTATCCCTGCATCACATGACCCACTCTCTGAAAGAGATAACGCACACAGACATAATACCCTCTGAGAATCTTATATGTTTCAATAATATCCCCCCATTCTCCTAAACTGCAATGAATACAAGCCCAACCCTCTGTAACCATTTTCCCAATGACAAATGTTAAACTAATTGACCTATAGTTATGTGTTTTATATCTCCCTCTATGCTTTATAACACTGTTATTCAAAGAGAGGCATTGTTTTCCAATTCTTTGAGATTTTTCCAGAGTCGAAGACTACTTGGAAAGATTATTCCATAATCTGTATAGCTACTTCCTTTAATGGCATGGAATGTAACCCATCAGGTTCAGAGGGCTTATCGTCTTTTAGCCCCCTTAGTTTCCTAGCACTTTTTTGTTTGTAGTAATAGTTATTGTATTTATTTCCTCTCAGACAGATATAAGTACTAAATAAAAAGGGGCAGAAGACACTATTACAAATATATTGGCCCCCAACAGTAGCTATATGGTGAGCCAGAGAATAAATCAGGGGAAAATGAGAATTGTTAAAAAAGTACATTAATAATGGTGAACTTTAATTTTTGAACAGATTGGAAAAATCAAATTGCAGAGATAGCCGTAAGATGGAATTCATAGAGTGTATTCGGGACAGTTTCCCAGCACAATATGCTGTGAATCCAAGCCTGGACTAGGATATGTTGAATCTGGTAATGTGAAATGAGGCAGGTTTAATAAATTATCTCAGAGTAAAACATCGTTGAGGAAAAAAATGACAAGAACAAAGTAAAATTTAGCATTCAAATTGAGAGAGAGAACTTGGCTTGGAAACAACTGTACTGAACTTAAATAAAGGTAACTCCAAAGGAATAAGTTCAGAGCTGGTTGAAGTGGACTGATGAAGCAGCTTAGTGGCAAATTGAAAGAGTCCCAAGATCTCAGTTGCTGGTTGTGCTATAGTGAGCTCTAGAAATAAGGGAGTGGAGAGACAATGGAGAGATTTGAAAATAAGGATAAGATTGCTAAAAATAATATGTTGCTGAACATAGGTTGGGGTGTTTGGCTGAATGGGACTTGTACAAATTTGGATTCAGGTAGCACAGTTTTGAATGTACTCAAATTTATGTAGTTCTGCAAGAAAAAGGGTACTAACAAGTACCTTTTAATTAAGATGAGAGATAACAGGCAGAATTTGATGCAATCTACCCCTTTCCTAAGGTGAGTTAGAGGTTTAATTAGTTAGAAGCCATTTAATTGGACTTAAAAACCTGAGGTGGAGAGCCTGCTGCCTTCTAAATGAGGTGGTAGTGGGGAATGTTGAGGTCAGCCTTCATGCACAAGGCATGTGTGACAAATTAAATGCCACTAAAGTTCATAATTGAGCTACTAATGGTATATTCTACAAGTGGCACTGCAGGGAGAACATAGGAAAATAAGAAATAGGACTGGGAAGCTGTGTCACAATTCTATAAAATTCATCTCTGATCTGCCTCATAACATCTCTTTCATATGACCATTTCACAGTTAACTACTGAATATCTCTTTAAAAAATCTTTCAATGATCTGGGTAGCCTCCACAACTCTGTTACAAATTCTAGATGTTCACTACCCTCTGAGAGAAGTTCTGTCAATTCTCAGTTTTAAATGAGTGTCCCCTTATTCTGGAAATATGTCCCTGGTTCAAGATTCCTCCACTGTGAAAACATCTTCTCAATATCTACCTGTCAAGACCCATCAGAATGGTTCAATTAGATTCCCCTTTATTATTCTAATGAATGAAGGTCCAACCTTTAACTATTTTTCATAAGTCAAACCCTTCACCCAGGAAACATCCGAATGTACTAGTTTTGAACTAGTTTCGATGACTTCCTATCTTAAATGCAGGAACCAAAACTGTACACAGTACTCTAGATGCATCCTCAGCAACACACTGTATAGTTGTTTCAAGACTTCTCTATTTTTAATTTCCTAATTACTACACCTGCATGCTGATTTTTTTATTTCATACACAAGAACACCTAGATCCTTCTATGCTGCATTTGGAGTCTCTCTCCAATTAAATAATAATCTGCCTTTTGAATCTTTCAACACATTCTTGTGCACAGATTTGGTAGAAAAAAAAATCATAGAATTCCTGCACTGTAGAAAGATGCCATTCAGTACACTGAGTCTGCATTGACCATTCAAAGAGCATCACACCCAGACCCACAGCCCCATATCGCCCAACCCTATTGCTGAAACCTCAGATTGAACATAGCTGATCCACCTAGCCTGTATATCTTTGGATTGTGGGAGGAAATCAGAGCACCAAATGGAAACTCATACAGCTGTGTGGACAATGTACAAACTCCACACAGACAAGATTGCAATTGAATCCATGTCCCTAGCACTGTGAGGCTGCAATGCTAACCACTGAGCCACCATGTACCCATGGTCAAACATTTGAGAGATAAGGGAGGTTGGAGATGGGTAAAATTGATCAGAGGAATCTTTTTTTTTAAATGAGTGAGGTGCAGGTTTTGAAGGGCTGGGGGGCAGTAACTGATATCCATAAACTTTGCATGTATATCTTTCTTCAGTTTTTCAACATAGTTCATGCTAATAAACAGATGAAGTGAATTTGAACTTTTTAAAATTCATTCATAGGATTTAGACATCATTGGTTAGACCAACATTTATTGCTCACCTCTAACTGCTCTCAAGAAGGTGATACCTTCTTGAACTACAACTGTCCTTGTGTGTAAGAACCCACAGCTGGAAGTGACTTTTAGGCTTTGGTCCAGCAACTGTAATATAGGTTCCAAGTCAGGATGCCGAGTGTCTTAGAAGGGAACTTGGTGGTGCCCCCACACAGCTGCTGCCCTTCTCTTTCGAGATGACAGCGATCATAAGTTTGGAAGATTCCAAGGATACTTGGTGAGTTACTGCAGAATATTCTGGTTCAACCATATAAAGATTGTGGCTACCAAAGCAGATCAGGGCCTGGGAAATCTGTGGCACATAAGTCACCACCTGTCTCCCCAGTACTTGTCTTCAAACTATATGACACAAGTCATGAGTGTGATGAAAAACTCCCAACTTGCTTTGCTGACTGCAACTCAATACCACACAAGAAACCTGACACCATCCAGAAGAGAGCAATTGCTTGAGCACATGCACTCTTTTCAGCACTGATGCTTAATGACAGCTCTGATGTCTTTTGGTAGCCACAGTATTTATATGGTTAACCCAGTTCAGCTGCAGGCTAATAGTAAGCCCCCAAGATATTGATAATGAGTGATTTAATGATGATACTGACATTAAACATCAAGGGGTGATGGTTAGATTCTCTCTTGCTAGTGATGGTCATTACCAGTATTTGAGTGGTACAAATGTTACTTACCACTTAACAGCCCAAAAATGGATATTATCTCAGTCTTATTGCATATAGATAAGAATTGCTTCAACATCTGAGGAGTTGAGATTGATGCTTATCACTATGCAATTGTAAGTACACATCCTCACTTCTGACTTAATGTTTGAGGGAAGGTTATCAATAAAGCACTTGAAGATGGTTGGGCCAAGGACATTATTCCATAGAGATACCATGGAATACCTATTGTGTGGAAAAAAGTCATTTGGTCCAACAAGAGCACATTGAACCTCCGAAGAATATCTCAGCCAGAATCCACCACCCCCATCCCCCACAACCCCCAATCCTATCACCCAGTATTTCCCAAGGCTAATGTATTTAACTGACACATCCATGCACACCATGGGCAATTTAGCATGGCAAATTCTTTGAACTTGCACACCTTTGGAATTGTGGGAGGAAACCAGAGCACCCGAAGGAAAACTACACAGATAATCAGAATGTCAAAGAACAAAGAACAAAGAAAATTTACAGCCCAGGAACAGGCCCTTCGGCCCTCCAAGCCTGAGCCAATCCAAATGTACTGTCTAAACCTGTCGGTCAATTCCTAAGCATCTGTATCCCTCTGCTCCCCACCTACACATGCATCTGTCCGAACGCATCTTAAATGAATCTACCGTGCCTACTTCTACCATCTCTGCTGCAACGCCTTCCAAATGCCCAACACCCTCTGTGTGAAGTACTTGCCACGTGTATCCCCCTTAAACTTTCCACTTCTAACCTTGAAAGCATGACCTCTCACTATTGAATCCTTCACCCTGGGAAAAAGCTTGTCTCTATCCACCCCATGCTATACATCTTAGAGATGTACAGCACGGAAACAGGCCCTTCGGTCCAACTCGTCCATACCAACCAGATATCCTAACTAATTTGCCAGCTGTTGGCCCATATCCCTCTAAACCCTTCCTATTCATATACCCATCCAGATGCCTTTTAAATGCTGTGTTTGTACCAGCCTCCACCATTTCCTCTGGCAGCTCATTCCATACACATACCACTTTCTGTGTGAAAATGTTGCCCCTTAGATCCCTTTTATATCTTTCCCATCTCACCCTAAATCTATGCCTTCTAGCTCTGCACTCTCCCACCCTAGGGAAAAAAACTTTGTCTATTTATCCTATCCATGCCCCTCATGATTTTATAAACCTCGATAAGGCCACCCCTCAGCCTCTGATGCTCCAGGGAAAACAACCTGAGCCTATTCAGCCTCTCCCAATTGCTCAAATCCTCTAACCCTGGCAACATCCTTGTAAATCTTTTCTGAACCCTTTCACATTTCACAACATCCTTCCAATAGGAAGGAGACTAGAATTGTATGCAATATTCCAAAACTGGCCTAACCAATGTCCTGTACATCCACAACATGTCCTCCCAACTCCTATGCTCAATGTTCTCACCAATAAAGGAAAGCATACCAAACACCTTCTTCACCACCACCTTCTGTCTTCTACCTTCAAGTCAGTTCTGTATCCAAAGAGCTAGTTCTCCCAGTATTCCATGAGATCTAACCTTGCTAACCAGTCTCACATGAGGAACTTTGTTGAACACCCGACTGGAGTCCAAAGACCGTTCCCTCCGTGACTACCTGGTCAGGTTCACGGTCCCAACAACCATCCTCCCCTTCTGGCACCTTGCTCTGCCACTGCAGGAATTGCAAAACCTGACCCACACCTCCCCCCTCATCTCTATTCCAGGCCTCACAGAAGCCTTCAACATCCATCAAAGTATCACTTGCACTTCCACAAATGTTATTTATTGTATCCGTTGCTCCTGATGCGGTCTCCTTTATATGGGGAGACTGGACACCTCCTTGCAGACCGTTTCAAAAAACATTGATACCCGCACCAATCAACCCTGTGGCTGAATTTGTGGCCCTTGGAGCCTTGGAGGGAAGTAAGGGGGGAGGTGTGGGCGCAAGTTTTGCATTTCTTGCGGTTGCAGGGTTGCGGTTGCGGTTTGCATCCGTTGCACCCGATACACACATCATTTACTGCATCCACTGAGCCTGATGCAACCGCAAAAAATGCAAAATTGTGTCCACACCTCCCCCCTTACTTCCCTCCAAGGCCCCAAGGGATCCTTCCATATCCGCCACAATTTCACCTGCACCTCCACACACATCATTGACTACATCCGCTGCACCCGATGTGGCCTCCTGTATATTGGGGAGACAGGCCGCCTACTTGCGGAACATTTCAGAGGACACCTCTGGGACACCCGGACCAACCAACCCAACCACCCGTGGCTCAACACTTCAACTCCCCCTCCCACTCCACCAAGGACATGCAGGTCCTTGGACTCCTCCATCGCCAGACCATAGCAACACGATGGCTGGAGGAAGAGCGCCTCGTCTTCTGCCTAGGAATCCTCCACCCACAAGGGATGAACTCAGATTTCTCCAGTTTCCTAATTTCCTCTCCCCCCCAACTTGTCTCAGTCCTAACCCTCGAACTCAGCACCACCTTCCTAACCTGCAATCTTCTTCCTGACCTCTCTGCCCCCACCCCCACCCTGGCCTATCACCCTCACCTTAACCTCCTTCCACCTATCGCATTTCCAACACCCCTCCCCCAAGTCCCTCCTCCCTACCTTTTATCTTAGCCTGCTGGGCACACTTTCCTCATTCCTGAAGAAGGGCTCATGCCCAAAACGTCGATTCTCCTGCTCCTTGGATGCTGCCTGACCTGCTGCGCTTTTCCAGCAACACATTTTCAGCTCTGATCTCCAGCATCTGCAATCCTCACTTTCTCCACCTATTACACTCCCAGCAATCTTCTCCCCAGACCCACCCCCTCCCATTTATTGCTCCAAACCGTCCTGCCCGAAAAGTCAATTTTCCTGCTCTTCGGATGCTGCCTGATCTGCTGTGCATTTCCAGCACCACGAATCTTGAGTCCATATAGATCCTACCACTTCTCCCTCATGAATCCTGTTTGTTACTTCTTCATAAAACCCAATCAAGTTCATGAAACATGATTTCCCATACACAAAGCCATGCTGACTATCATTAATCAGTCCTTGCCTTTCCAAATACATGTAAATCCTATCCTTCAGGATTCCCTCCAACAACTTGCTCGCCACCGCTGTCAGGCTGATCGGTCTATATTTCCCTGACTTTTCCTTACCAGCCTTCTTAAATAGTGGCACCACATTAGTCACCCTCCAGTCTTCTGTACCTCACCTATGATACAAGTATCTCACAATCGCCCAAGGCTGAATTCAAACTCGGGTTGATGGTGCTGTGAGGCAGCAGTGCTAACCACTGAGCCATCATGCTGCCCACTTTTTCATAGAATTCCTAGAGTGTGGAAACCACTGCACTCCAAGTCCACACTGACCCTCTGAAGATCATCACACTCTGACCAATCCCCTTACCCTATCCCTGTAAACCTGCATTCCTATACATTCCTGAACACTTTGGGGTAAGTTAGCATGGCAAATCCACCTAACTTTAAAATAGTTATGGAGAGGGACAAGACTGATCTGTAGGTTCAAGTTTTAAATTGGGGCAAGGCGAATTTTGATGAAATTAGACAGGAGTTTGCAGGGCTTGATTGGTATAGTTTGTTTGCTGGGAAAGGGACCTCTGGCAAGTGAGAGGCCTTTAAAAGTGAGATAGCGAAAGTTCAAGGTCGATATGGTCCTGTGAGGGTGAAGGGCAAGGTTGGCAAGAATAGGGAATCCTGGATGACATGAGATATTGAGGCTTTGACCAGAAAAAAGAAGGAAGTGTGGCTCAGGTACAGAAACTGGGATCAAGGGAATCCTGGAAGTATACAGGGAATACAAGTACTTACTGAAGAAGGAAATCAGGAAGGTGAAAAGGGGGCAAGAGGTAGCCTTGGCTGAGAAGATTAGAGTGAATATAAAGAGATACTTTCAGTATATTGAAGGAAAAAGAATAACGAGAGAGAAAGTAGGACCTCTCAAGGACCAAAGTGGATATGTAGAACTGCAGGAGATGGGTGAGGTTCTCAATGAATATTTCTCCTCTGTGTTTACCATGGAGAAAGACATGAGGACTTGGGAACTTGGAGAAGTTAGTGGTGATATCTTGGGGACAGTCCCCAAGCATCACACCTGTGATAGGTAAGTTACTTTAAGAACATTCTGAGAGATAAGATATATATGAATTCATAAAGACAGGGTTTGATTCGAAGTAGTCAGCATGGCTTTATGAGTGGGAGATCATGCCTCACAAATTTATTAGAGCTCTTTGATGAAGTGAACAGGAACGTTGATGAGGGAAGGACAGTAGACATAGTCTATATGGATTTCAGTAAGGCCTTTGGTAAGGCTCCACATGGTAGGTTGCTCTGGAAGGTTAGATTGCAAGGAATCCAGGGCAAGCTGGCAAATTAGATACAAAATTGGCTTGATGGTAGGAAACAGAGGGTAAAGTGGAAGGATGCTTATTGGACTGGAGGCCTGTGACTAGTGGAATGCCTCAGGGGTTTGTGCTGGGCCTGTTACTGTTTGTTATCGATATCCATGATTTGAATGAGAATGTACAAGGTATGATTAGTAAGTTTGCAGATGACACTAAAATAGACAACTTCGTGAACAGTGAGGAAGGTTATCAGAAATTGTAGTAGAATCTTGATCAGCTGGGGAAATGGGCCAAGAAATGGCAAATGGAGTTTAATGTAGATAAGTGTAAGGTCTTGCATTTTGGAAAGTCAAATCAAGGTAAGAATTTCATGGTGAATGGTAGGGCCTTAAGGAGTGTAACGGAATGGAGAGACCATGGAGTTCAGGTTCACAGTTCTGTGAAAATGGAGTCACTGGAAAAGAAGACAGTGAAGAAGGCTTTTGGGCACAATGATCTTCATCAGTCAGAGCATTGGGTACAGAAATTGGGAAGTTATGTTGCACTTATGTAGGATGTTGGTTAGGCCACACTTCGAGTATTGCGTTCAGCTTTGGCCACCTTGTTATAGGGGAAGGAATGTATTATGGCAGCACGGTGGCTCAGTGGTTAGCACAGCTGCCTCACAGCACCAGGGTCCCAGGTTTGATTCCAGCCTCGGGTGACTGTGTGGAGTTTGCACATTCTCCCTGTGTCTGTGTGGGTTTCCTCTGGGTGCTCCGGTTTCCTCCCACATT
Organism: Chiloscyllium plagiosum; assembly: GCF_037043375.1. Classification (NCBI taxonomy): domain Eukaryota; kingdom Metazoa; phylum Chordata; class Chondrichthyes; order Orectolobiformes; family Hemiscylliidae; genus Chiloscyllium; species Chiloscyllium plagiosum. The sequence goes on along the minus strand of NW_028270154.1, from coordinate 68,187,870 downwards.
CCAAAGATGTGCAGGTCAGGTGAATTGGTGATGCTAAATTGCCCCATAGTGTTAGGCCAATTAGTCAGAGATCTGTGTGGGTTACTCTTTGGAGGGCTGGTGTGGACTGGTTGGGCCAAAGGGCCTGTTTCCACACTAAAGGGAATCTAATCTAATCTAAACTTCTTAAACTGGAAAGAGTGCAGAAGAAATTTACAAGGATGTGGCCTGGAGTCAATGGTCTGTGTTATAGGGAGAGGTTGGACAAGTTAGAGCTTTTCTTTTTAAAGCATAAAAGACTGAGAGGGGTCCTTATAGAGGTATATAACGTCATGAGAGGCATGGATAGGGTGAATGCACTCAGTCTTTTTCCAAGGGTTGGGGAATCAAAGGTTAGAGGGATCAGTTTAAGGTCAGAGGGGAAAGAATAAAAGGGAACCTGAGGGACAACATTTTTACACAGAGATTTGTATGCATATGGAATGAACTGCCATTAACACCTTTTAAAAGGCATTTGGATTAATGTGTGGATAGGAAAGGATTAGAAGTTGGCCAAGTGCAAGGAAATGGGGCTAGTATTGATGGACGTTTTGGTCAGCATGGACCAGTTTAAGCCAAAGGGCTTGTCTTCAAGCTGTAGAATTCTATTGCTCTATGTCTCTAATTTGCACATCTTTGGACTGTGGGAGGAAACTGGAGCACTCAGAGGAAACCCATGCAGACATGGGGAGAGTGTTCTCCTTGCAGTGGCGTACTGAGGTTGAGGTGATTGACTTCTAACAATCATTACAGTCCGTTATGCTCAGCATACCTAAAACCAGGAGACAGTTTTCCTCCTGGTGCCCACTGACTATTTCCTTGATGTCAAGGGCTGTCACTCTCAACTCAACTCTAGAATTTAATTGTTTTGCACATGCTTGAATCAAGGTTGTAATAAGTGTGGCCTAGCAAAACTCAAACTGAGCATCAGTGAGTAGGATATTGCTTTGCAAGTGGTATTTGAAAGAATGACTGATGACCCCTTCCATCACTTTGCTGATGATCAAGAGAGGATTGGCAGCGCAGTAATTGGCCAGGGTGGATTGTCTGGCTTTTTTTGTTCATTTCATATACCTGGACAGCTTTTCACGTTATTGATAAATGATAGTGTTTTAACGGCACTGGAATAGCTTGGCTAGGATCAGTGCTTATTCAGGAGTAAATATCTTTATTTCAATTGCCTAAATGTTGTCAGAGCCTCGATACTTTGGAGTAAAAGAAGTGATTTCAACTGCTTTGACAAGACATTAAAATCATCAAATTGTTTGAAGACTAGCATCTACAATCCTAGAGACCTCAGGAGGAGGCAACGTTTGGCACTTCTGGCTAAAGGTGGATGCAAATTGTTCTGACATGGAGACGTGCAGCTGAACCAAATCAACTTTTTTTGTCTCTATATTCACAATACAGTAACATTAAAACCTTCAAGCACTTTCAAAATTGATCGCAATGGCTACTAACCAGACTTTGTGAATAACCAATCTCAGGCATTGCAAAATAGTCATTTCTCAACACCAGTTTTTACCTTAAACAAAAGACAGCATTTTATTAACAATATATTAACTTTAGTAGAGCAAAATTAAACAAATTAATTGAAGTGTTTTAAACCCAGTAGCTTCTGATTTCAGTCCCATTCACACAATGGACAGACAAACAAATAGTTATAGGATAAATAAAAGAAAATAACAAAATTGGCCAGATTACTTAAGTTATTTTCAAGATGCATTGTTCCACAGGCATAAATGATGGTTTCATGTTTGATATTCTGAAGATGTCAATCACGGTCAACTTTACAGTTCACTCAGAGAAAAACAGCAATGCTTATAACTTGGTTTTCTATTCTCTGAACTTCCAAAACATGATAAGGAAGGTTAGGAATGATGTTTTCAATATCTTTATGCTATAGCATCAACAATCAGATTCCTTCCAAGAAAACACAGTCCAAAACCCAATTCAAACTCTAAACCCATCCTAGGAGAAAGTGAGGACTGCAGATGCTAGAGATCAGAGCCAAAGAGTGTGGTGCTGGAAAAGCACAGCTGGTCTGGCAGCATCTGAGGAGCAGGAGAATCAATGTTTTGAGCATAAGCCCTTCATCAAGAATCAGGCTCATTCTTGATGAAGGGCTTATGCTCAAAACATCGATTCTCCTGCTCCTCGGATGCTGCCTGACCAGCTGTGCTTTTCCAGCACCACACTTTTCAACTCTAAACCCACCCTGAAAGGTTGACCATCTCCTCCACAAGGTACCATTCAACATTTCCCTTCTGCTTGAGCATAAGGTCTTTCCAGACTTACTGAAAACAATTCCCAAGTGCTGACCCCATTAATATCTAACTTCTGCTATCTAATCAAACATAATTCTGTTTTACACTGTTTCCCCAGTGATGAAACATCTGCAGAATCTTTTGATCAGGAAGCAACCTCCAATTAGCTTCAAGGTCCAGCCTCACAAATAAGTAAAAGCTTGATTGGTCTGTTTTCCTTTTAACACAAGCTGTTACCCATTGTCCAAAAGTCGTATTTAAGTCACAGTACCCAGTTCACATCTCCAAGCCAAAATTGACAGGAGAACTAAATAAAGATATTAAAAAATCAGCAAGGTTCTAACAAAGTATTTGACCCTTTTCACTTTTACTCAAATTCCATTCTTTCCATGATTTAGAATGGGTGTATTTTTAGATTCTCCATCAACTGTTAGTTGTTTAATGATCTTCACCATTCACAAACAGATAAAGCAGGAATACATAGCATAGATCTGGTTCACTGGCCTGAACTATAAGGCATTTCATTTCACAATATGTACAAGCAATAAAATATTTAGTATAGTTCAGGGTTCAATTCACACAATTTGTTTTCACATAATGATATGGAAACAATATATACACCACACAATCTCACTTTGATGAGCCACCTTTCTCGATTTATACAGAATAATCCGTCTGCTAACATTCCAATTACCAGCAATTTTCTGTCTTTCCTGCTGAACAGTCCATCTATAAAGATATTTTTGGTGCTGTCTCTGGACAAAAGCCTCAGCTTTTAGATAAGGTAGACAACGCAATGGTGAATATCACCATTCAGAATTGGAAATAGCCCCAGCTGAATTCATACATTTAGTTTTAATGAAGCAGGGAGCATGGAATAAAACATGACAAATCATCCTTTAAAGTCTGTGAAATATTGACTTCAGACAATCCAAATTTCTTCATACATTTAACAGCTTTGCTGTTCTATACATTTTATCATTAACTTGGAAGTAAAATTTAAGTTGTCATAATAATATCCTTTCCATGAAGGGTCAAAAAGCAGAGAAATACGCATCATGTGTTTTTGATACTATGTATTTTTAGCAATAGCATGTTAAATTTAGTTGCTTAAGCACTCTTCCTTGAGTGACAAGTTTGATAAGAGATTATACAAATTAACCTTCTCTTCTTTTGAATGATCAATTAAATCTCCTGCTATTATTTCATCCATATCCATGCCATTTTTATATTGTAGACCTTTCTCCCAATGCCCAATCAGAGGTCTCAAATTGTTTATTTCAATCTCACCTGGCATCTCCTTTACAAATATTTTAATACAGGCACACCGACTTATTCTATATTTTCATGGGATGTGGGTGTCTCTAGCTAGCCCAGTATTTCATGCTCACCCTTAAATGCTTTTGAGAAAGTGGTGGTGAACTATCACTTGCAGTATTGCAGTCCATGAAGGTGTAGGTACCCAGACTCTTGGTTGGACCAACATAATAATGAAGGTACTTGTGAAACCAAAACTGAGCATCTATGAACATTTTATTGAAACATCCTAATGTTTCACAGCTAGAGATGTTAGCAATGCTTGTGGGACTTCATCAATAAGTCAAAATATTCTTATTTAAATATTGTTAAAGGTGACCTGAAGATGAAACTTATCATTTTGTACATATCAGAACTAGGAGACAAGAAGCAGACTTGAAAAGAGAGATACCATATTAGAGAACATCAGAAGAGGGTACTGATTATTTGAAATATGACTCATCATTGAAAGCTGGAAGGAATGTTAGATCAGAGAAATGGAAGGGAAGGGGAGCGGCAGGAAAGGGAAATGCTGCAAGAACGGTTAACTGTCAATCTTTGTTCTTAGTTAGAGACAAAAAAAACTGCAGATATTAGAAACCAAAGTAGACAAGCAGGAGGCTGGAAGAACACAGCAAGTCAGACAGCATCAGAAGGTGGAGAAGTCAACATTTTGGGTGTAACTCTTCTTCAGGACTGAAGCATGGGTGTAAGTGGAGCTTCAGATAAAAGGGTGGGGGTGTGGGTGAGGGTTTTGGGTAGGGAGAGGGAAGGGTGATGTATAGAGGTAGGGATAAGAGAACCCGGGTAGAGGGTATGACCTGGTTGGTTAATGGGAGGAATGAATGCGGTTGATAGCTGGAAGGAAAGGTCGATCAGAGAAATGGAAGGGGGGTGGGGGGGGGGGGGGTGCGTGAGAGGCTGGAAAGAGAGTCGAGGGAGAGGATGGGAGATTATTTGAAATTGGAGACTCAATGTTGAGTCCTCCGGGCTGCAGGCTGCCCAGGTGGAAGATGACACGTTGTTCCTCCAATTTGCAGTAATTTCCAGCTATCAATTGCATTCATTTCTCCCATCGACCGACTAGCTCATACCCTCTACCTGTGTTCTCTTATCCCTAACTCACTACTGCAGCCTGCCCTCTCCTCACCCAAAACCCTTACCCATCCCCTACCTTTTTATCTGCACTCTACTTCAACCCACTTCCAGTCCTGAAGAAGAGTTACACCTGAAACATTGACTTCTTCTCCTGCTGACGCTGCCTGGCTTGCTGTGTTCTTCCAGCCTCCCGCTTGTCAATCTTAATTCATAGGCAAGCAGGTAAGTGATTGAAATGGGGTTGCTAGCCTGATATGAAAATATTAATGCTGGCCTGGTATGAAAATTAAGATTGGCTGTTGATTGGGGGTGGATATTCACAGGTAAAAAGATGGCTGGAAGTGAGAAGTCTTCAAAAATGAGATAATGGGAATCCAGAAATAGTATGTTCCCTGTTAGCATGAAGGGCAAGACTGGTAGGTGAAGGGAATGCTGGATGTCCATAGAAATTGACGTTCTGTCAAGAAAAAGAAGGAAACATATGTTAGGTCAATAGAGATAGAGATAATAGAGATCGAGTGAATCCCGAGAAGAGTATAATCAGAACGGCCGAAAACATAAATGTTTAACGGCAAATACATTAATGACAAATGAGTAACTAGGGAGAGAATAAGGCCCCTTAAAGATCAGCAAGGCTACCTACGTGTGGAACCACAGGAGGTGAGTGAGATACAAAATGAGTGTTTTGCATCAGTGTTTATTGTTAAGAAGGACATGGAAGTGAGAGAACTTGGGGAGAAAAATAACGATATCTTGAAAAGTGTCCATATTAGAACACAGAACAAAGAAAATTATAGCACACGAAAAGGCCCTTTGGCCCTCCAAGCCTGCACCAATCCAAATCTTCTATCTAAACCTGTCACCTATTTTCTAAGGACCTGTATATCTCTGCTCCTTGCCCATTCATGTATCTGTCTAGATACATCTTAAATGACGCTATCATACTCGCCTCTACCACCTCTGCTGGCAACATGTTCCAGGCATCCACCACCCTCTGTGTGAAGAACTTTCCATGCATATCTCCCTTAAACTTTTCACCTCTCACCTTGAACTCATGACCCTTTGCAATTGAGTCCCCCACTGTGGGAAAAAAGCCTCTTGTTATCCACCCTGTCTAGACCTCTCATGATTTTACAGACCTCAATCAACCGCTGTATTTCCAATGAAAATAATCCTAATCTATTAAACCTCTCTTCGTAGAGAGTGCGCTCCATACCAGGCGACATCCTGATGAACCTCCTCTGCACCTTCTCCAAAGCATCCACATCCTTTTGGTAATATGGCAACCAGAACTGTATGCAGTATTCCAAATGTGGCCAAACCAAAGACTCATACAACTGCTACATGACTTGCCAACTCTTGTACTCAATACCCTGTCTGATGAAGGAAAGCATGCCCTATGCCTTCTTGACCACTCTATCAACCTGCATTGCCACCTTCAGGGGACAATGGACCTGAACACCCAAATCTCTCTGTAAATCAATTTATCCCAGGGCTTTTCCATTTACTATACAGTTTGCTCTTGAATTGGATTTTCCAAAATGCATCACCTCTCATTTGCCTAGATTGAACTCCATGTGCCATTTCTCTGCTCAACTCTCCAATCTATCTATATTCTACTGTATTCCCTGACAGTCTTCTACATTAACTGCTACTCCACCAATCTTAGTGTCATCTGTAAGCTTGCTAATCATACACTATACCTTTTCCAGATCATTTATGCATATCACAAATGACAGTAGTCCCAGAACAGATCCTTGCGGAACACCACTGGTCACAGTTCTCCATTTTGAGAAACTCCCTTCTACTACTTACTCTCTGTATCCTGTTGACCAGCCAGTTCTCTATCCATCTAGCTAGTACACCCGAATCCCATGTGCCTTCACTTTCTCCATCAGCCTACCAAATGCTTCATTGAAATACATGTAAATGCTATCTGCACCTCTTCCCTTATCAATCAACTTTGTCACTTCCTCAAGGAATTTGATGAAGTACAGAGAAGAAGGTGCTGGATGTCTTAAAATGCATAAAGGTGGATAAATATCCAGGACGGGATCATATGTATCTAAGAATCTTGTTAGAAGCTAGGGAAGTGATTGATGGCTGCCTTGCTGAGATAATTGCATCTGGAAGGAGGCTGGAAGAACACAGGTAACCAGATGGTATGAGGAGGTGAAGAAGTCGACATTTCAGGTGCAAACCTTTTTCAGAATTGGGGGTGAGTATTGGGGGACAAAAGGTAAAGGCATTGGTAGGAGCAGGGTGGTGAAGTGGAATAGGTGAAGACAGGTAGAGGGTACGACCTGGTTGGTCGTGGGAGGAATAAACATGGTAGGTAGCTGGGAGGATGGGGAGGGATGGGGAGGGGCTGGGAAGGGAGTCGAGGGATAAGAAGGGAGATTATTTGAATTTGGAGAACTCAGTTTTGAGTCCTCTGAACTGTAGGCTGCCCAGATGGAAGATGAGGTGTTGTTCCTCCAATTTGCGGTATGGTTCATTGTGGTAATGAAGAAGGCCAAGGATGGTCATGTCAGAAAGGGACTGGGAAGGGGAATTAAAATGGGTGGTGACTGGGAGGTCCAGTCAGCTTCTAAGGACTCGGCTGTGATGCTCATCAACCATTCCCTAAGTTTATGTTTGGTCTCTCCGATGTAGGGAAGACCTCATCGGGAACACCTAATGCAGTAAATTAGGTTAGAAGAGAGGCAGGTGAACCTCTGTCTCACCTGGAAGAACTGTTTGGGGCCCTGGATGGTGGTGAGGGGCTGGTGTGCCGGCAGGTTTTGCATCTTGTCCAGTTGCCAGAGAAGGTACCTGGGGGTTCGGAGGGTTGGTTGGGAGAATGGCGCAAACCAAGTACTGTTGGAGGGAAATGGTGCTTGTGGAAGGCAGAGAAGGTGGGGAGGGGAAGATGTTCTTGGTGGTGAGGTCTAGTTGGAGTTGGTCGAATTGTTTAAGGATGATGTGTTGGATGCAGAGACTGGTGGGGAAAAGGAGGACTCTTTCTTTATTGCGTTGGGGTGTGTTTAGAGCAGTGAAACAGAGAATGGAGGTGGTGCAGTGGAGTGCTGTCTGGATGACAGAGGGAAGAAAAGCATATTGTTTGAAATAGGTAGACATCTGGGATGCTTGGAAATGAAATGCCTTATCACAGCAGATGCAACAAAGGCAGAGGAATTGAGAGAATGGGATAAAGTTCTTGCAGGATACTGGGTGGGAGGAGGTGTAGTCCAGGTACTTATGGAAGTCAGTGAGTTTGTAGTAAATGTCCATCTGGAGACTGTTGCTGGAGATGGAAATGGAGAGGTCAAGAAAGGGGTGGGAGGTGTCCGAGATAGAACAAGTGAATTTGAGAGCGTAGTGGAAGTTGTGGGTGAAGTCGATGAACTGCTCCAGTTCAACCTGGATACAGGACACTGCATTGATGCAGTCATTGATGTAACAGTGGAAGAATTGGGGTACAGTGCCTGTGTAGGTACTGAAGAGGGACTATTCGACATAGTCAACAAGGAGACAGGCATAGCTGGGGCCCACCCCGGTGCCCATGGCCATCCCCTTGATTTGGAGGAATTGGGAGGAGTTAAAGGAAAAGTTATTAAGGGTGAGGACCAGTTTGGTGAGGCGGATGAGGATATTAGTGGAGGGGGACTGGATGGGTGTGATTAGGGATAGTCAACATGGCTTTAAGCGTGGGAAATCATGTCACACTAACTTGAGTTTTTTGAAGAAATAATGAAGAAGATTAATAGAGACACAGCAGTAGACATTGTCTATATGTGCTTCAGTAAGCAGCTTGACAAGGTCCCACGTGATATACTGGCTAACAAGGTTAGATCACATGGAATACAGTGAGAACTAGTCATTTGGAATCACAATTATCTCGAAGGTAAGACACAGACAGCAGCGATGGAGGATTGCTTTCCTTAGAGTGGGCAGTGAATCAGAAGATGCACTCTGCTGCTGCTGTAATTGGAACTTGGAGAGAGAAGGAGCAACATCTGTTGCAACTGACAGCAGCTGGAGCTCATTGAGGCTGAGAGCCTGGGGTCCCTGCTTTTGCAGCCTGTCTGGAGGCATTTGGACCAAGGGTTCTTTATTGCTGCTGCTGCTGTCACCACTGCCACCTTTGGAGGCTTGATGGCTTACATTTTTCCTCAGTGAGTTGGAAACTGTCATAATACCTGCTGTGCTGGGGAGAAGCTGCTGATTGGGATCCAGAAATCACCTATTTCTACCTAGATTGTGTCTTTGAGCATTGGTTCCTGAAGCCTGTACTTTTCTGTTCTATTCTGTCTGCTGCTGGGGATACTTGTTTATGGAGCATGCACCTTTTCTTCAGTCAGGGGATTCATGCCTAGACACTAACGGGTTGGTGTCTGAACACGTTTTTGTGAGTGACTGCATTCTGGAGCCTGGGCCTGGAACTGTTTGGAATCTGGGCTTTTTCCCTGTTACTGCTTCTAGACAGTAGTCTATACCATCTTCTAGTGACTTGCTTTTGGGCTTTGTACAACTTCTGCTTGGAACCTTTGGGGTAGAACATAGTCGCCTAAGGGACTGTGCTGGCTGCTGAGACTGAACAAGGTTTTTTTTTGTTCTGTGATTTGTGTGAGTGGTGGTGGTCCTAGTTTGGGGGCAATGGTGGCCACAGGGAGCTTCTAAAACAACATCAAGTTGGGGGCCCAATGATTCCTATGCAGAAATGGTTGCACCCTCAGCATTCCTCCTCCTCCACCCCCCAAACTGGGCACATTGTCACCTTTTAATTATTTAACAAAAAGCTGGGAATGAAATAATATAATCATTGAGGTGGGAGTAGACGGCACCCCCACCATTGTCACTGCACCAAAGGTGTTCTTCCTGAAGACTGAGTTGGTGGTACACGGTGACCCGGAGAAGGTGCTTACTGTCATACTCTCATATGGGACATATTTACCTGTCACCCCTCTGGAGGTAGATGCTCAGAAAATCATTTTTTTTAAATTAAATGGCCCATATTTTGTTGCATCTGAGCACTTTCTCCTCCACCCCTACCAGCTCCAGGAGGTGAGGCAGGTATGGTGCCACTACTCCTTCAGAGCAAGTAGACCTGTCTGAGACACATCTACTTCTTCATCTGCCTGCCATGGGAGGAGGTCATGTAGGGCACTTTCACAATGGAGCACAAGGATGATGCATAGTAGGTGCTCTGGTAAGTGGAGGGTATGCAATTTCATGTCTGCAAGGGGTTAGCACATCTGTCCTGCCTCCAAGGCTGTTGCCAACATGCAAGTGGCAGCAGCTGGCACTCAGCCATACCCTCGGGACAGCCCCTGCAGGAAGGAGGTACAGGTCTCAGGCCCATCAAGAAGAGGTGGGATTTGTCACCTGTCCCAGAGTACATTGATATTGTGCGAATGGACAAATGTGCCACCAGTTTTCCCTGGTCCCCCATATACACCAAAACCTGTGAGGGACATGGAAGGAGGGAGTACAGTTGGAGGGGAGTTGCAATAGGACAGTGGAGAGATGGAGGTGTCACTTCTTTCCCCACCCCTCGGAAAAGGTGCAACTCTTCAGAATTGGAGAGATGGGGAGAGTCCAGTACTAATGACACCATGCTCTGGGATGAGGGACTAGTGCTCCCGAGTGCTCCCCCTCCCTTCTCGCTAGGGGAAAGGGCTGTTCCTGCGCCACTTGCATAAGCAGCTCTACATTGGTCAGGCTGGAGGTGGTTCTTTCAGCATTTGCTGTCATGTTCCTTAATTTCACAGACAGTTGTTCTATGGAGGATGCATGAGTGCCAGGAAGTCTACCCTGTGGCACTCCCCACTAGGGTCAACTCACACAAATGTTCAGGTCTTCAGTCAATGGCAGATAGACTCCCGGCCGGAGGAGCTCCAGTGCTTCATGTGGAGTACCACTCACTACCTCTACCTGGCCGTCCATCTTTGCCCTGGTTGATGAGTTGGAAACCAAGGTGACCACTTGTCAAGCACACTGTACAGGACTGCTCCGAGTGTTTGGAAAAAAAACTAGGAGAAAGTGAGGAGATCAGAGCTTAAAAATGTGTTGCTGGAAAAGCGCAGCAGGTCAGGCAGCATCAAAGGAACAGGAGAATCCTCATTTCGGGCATAAGCCTGAAGAAGGGCTTATGCCCGAAACGTCAATTCTCCTGTTCCTTTGATGCTGCCTGACCTGCTGCGCTTTTCCAGCAACACATTTTATGCTCCGAGTGTTGTCCTACAAGGTGCAAATGCTAGTCATAAATCAGCTGGTGGCCACCATGTTGTGGTACTGACTGGTTACTTAGGTCCCTTCCCTGGCTTTGTCACCATCATCCAGAAAAAGCTCAGAGTTTTTCTGGGACAAGAGGCAACACTGAGTCACTGCTGTGGTTCTGTGTCTCCTGCTTGAGGATGATGGTCAGGTGCCGGTCTACCTTTGCACACAGGTAGTGACTTTCTGCCTTCAGACACTTGCAGCAATACCTTTGACGAGCCTCCTCCAAGTTGGTGCACCTTTGATGTATTTCATCTGTCAGGTTCACAGCCTCCTGTTCATGGAGTGGTCTGGGCCTTGGATCTTCTTCCAGCTTGGGAAGCAGGGCTGACCAGAGTTAGGAAAGCATTGGATGGAAGGGGAGTGGGCTGGATAATGCTGCTACAGTTGACTGTAAGGGTGTCTCCGTCCCCTTCCAGTTCACATTCTGAGCCATCAAGAGCCTACTGGACAAAGCACTCGGCCCTGACACCTCATGTGCATTTGAGGCAGCTCAGGCATTGGTGGGCTTTAGATGAACTGCTTGTTCAAAATTCAACCATGGTCCCACACCATGGTCCTTCCCCATGACATGGTCCCCCATAATCTGAGCTGTCTCAGGAATATCAGCACAGTCGCACAGTGGTTCAATTCCTGCCTCAGGCGACTGACTGTGTGGAGTTTGCACGTTCTCCCCGTGTCTGCGTGGGTTTCCTCCAGGTGCTCCGGTTTTCTCCCACAAGCCAAAGATGTGCAGGTCAGGTGAATTAGCCATGCTAAATTGCCCATAGTGTTAGGTACGGGGTAAATGTAGGGGTTTGGGTGGGTTGCGCTTCGGCGGGTCGGTATGGACTTGTTGGGCCGAAGGGCCTATTTCCACACTGTAATATAATCTAATCTATCCTCCCAATGACCTTTTGAATGGCATGGCAGCATTATTTGAATGGGTTGATGCTAACAGCTCTCCTCTGCTGTGCCTTCATCCGTTGTCTGGATGTACCTTGGCATGGCATTTTACCCAATGGCATTGATGATCCCAAGTGGCGGGCATCTATGAAGAGGTCTTCACCTCTTACACTGAGGTGGAGAGTTCTGCTTGTGGCAGTCCTGTGCAACAGGTCACTAAGCTAGGTTACCAGGTGCCAGACCATATGCAAGTTCTGTGGCCTGGAGTAGGTGGTCTTCCATTTGTACGTGAAGTGCATTGTCTGAAGATCCTTTTTAGTTTTTTGGAGGGGTTGCTTGTAAAATCTTGGTTGCACTTCAGCCTTCTCATGCCTTTGCTCCTGGGCCTGGCCATTAATAGATCCAGGCAGCAGGTCAAAGAAGGGCTCTTTGTTCCTGCCTGACTGCCTGCCCCTCTTTTGCAGTTCTGTCCATGCTTGAGTGTTCCTGGCAGGGAACACACAGTTCAGGCATTTTGAGATCTCTGGTTGCCATGTGGGCTGCAGTGCTTTATCAATCTGGATAATGATATTCTGACTTAATTAATTGTTTCTGTGGTATAAGTTTCTATTTTGTCTTTTGAGTTTGCTTTTATTTTCGGTTTAGTGCATCAGGAAGTGGGCCATTTTATTTTATTTCTTCCAATTTTGGAACCGTTGGAAGAGTCAAAGGGTCTTTTATTTTAGCCCTATACTGTCCATATCTCAGATGAGCTTGATGGGGATTGGTGAGAGGGAAGTTTTATTTTTTGTTGAAATGAGCAGCAGAGCTTCCTCTGGATTTTACGCCATTGTTGGCCCTGTATCAGGAGTATTTGAAAGGAATGGAGCAGAGGGGATTTGTTTATTTGTTTGTTTAGTTATTTGTTTTTTTGATTTTACTTGATTTTCTTTTTACTCTGGCCCCTTGTTGTGCCTGCCCAAAGAGGTGGTGGAACAGACTCAAGGGAGATCCATTTTCCTTTTTTTTTGTTGATTTTGTTTTTGTTTTTCCCACAGTAATAGTCTTTAATTTTGTTTTAAAAAGTCAATGAAGCTTTATTTTCCATTTTGAACCACAGAGTGGGCTTTGCTCTGTATTTCATTCGATGCCGTCCATGTACGGCAGTGACTGGAGTTCTTGGGCTTTTGTTTCTGTTTCTACCTTTTGTTTAAGAGTGGAGGGTTGCTTTCTGGACTGGAGACAGGTGACCAGCAATTGCTACAAGGATTGGTGTGGGATCCACTGACTTTTGTCATTTATATAAAATATTCTGGAAGTGAAAAAAGGAGGCATGGTTAGTAAGTTTGCAGATGACACCAAAATTGATAGTGTACTGGATAGCAAAAAATATTACCCCTTGATCAAATGGGCTGAGGAGTGGCAGATGGAGTTTAATCGAGATAAATCTGAGGTGCTGCATTTTGGAAGGCAAATCAGGGTAGGACTGATACACTTAATGGTAATGACCTGGAGAGTATTGCCAAACAAAGAAACCTTGTAGTGCAGGTTCATAGTTTCTTGAAAGCGGAGTCACAGGTAGCCGAGGTAGTGAAGGAGGTGTTTGGTAATCTTGCCTTTACTGGTCAGTGCATTGAGTATAAGAGTTGGGAGGTCATGTTGAGGCTGTACAGGACATTGGTTAGGTCACTTTAGGAATACAGCACTCTATTCCAGTGTCCCTGCTATAGGAAAGATGTTGGGAAACTTGAAAGAGTTCAGAAAATATTTACAAGAATGTTATCAGGGTTGGAGGATTTGATCTATTGGGAGAGGCTAAATAGACTGGAACTGTTTTCTCTGAGCATTGAAGGCTGAGTGATAATGTTATAGAAGTTTAATAAAATCATGTGGAGCATGGAGAGGGCGAATAATCAAATCTTTTCCCCGAGGTAGGGGAGTGCAAAACTAGAGGACATAGGTTTAAGGTGAGAAGGGAAAGGGACCAAAGAGGCAACTTTTAATGCAGAGGGTTGTGTGTGTATGGAATAAACTGCAAGAGAAAACTGTGGAGGCTTGTACAATAACAATATTCATAGGAAGGGTTTAGAGGGATGTGGGCCAAATGCTAGTAAATGAGACTAGATTAATCTTCAATATCTGGTCAGCGTGGGTGAGTTGGATCAAAGGGTTTGTTTCCATGGTGGACATCTCTATGACTCTAAGTAATGACCAAGTTTCAAAAGTACTTATCTGGCTGTTCAATGTTTTATGACCCAGAAAGGTGATTTCGTTCTTGATTTTTAACAGGCTAATGTAGCAACAAAAGGCAACAGAGACATTTTAAACAAGAAATTGCTCTCTCCTGATAATCACTCTAACAGTTGTTGCGAGTAAACAAAGATACTACACAGCATATCTTCTATTTCATAATTTTTCACTCAGATTGTGGGCATCGACCTAGACACCAGAAATGACAACAGCAAACACAGCCCTGTCAGCATTTGGGGGCCAGTGGCAAAATGTGGGAGCTGTCCCACATTCACATTCTCAGTCATGCAAAAGTTTCATATTATATTATGTTATATTAGATTAGATTACCTACAGTGTGGAAGCAGGCCCTTCAGCCCAGCAAGTTCACACCGACACTCCAAAGACTAACCCACCCAGACCTATTCCCCTACATTTACCCCTGACTAATGGACCTAAACTATATAGTCATACTCACAGAATCAAACCTTATAGACAATATTTCAGACACCATCATCACCGTCCTTGGCTATATCCTGTCCCACCAGAAAGACTGACCCAGCAAAGGTGGCGGCACACATCATGTCAACTATGAGTGAGGAATCTCCTGCTGATTACAACAAAATTAGTTTTTCTCATTGAAGCAAAGCAGGATGAGAGGTGACTTGAGAGAAGTGTACAAAATGACGACAGGCCATAGATGGAGTGGATAGCTGAATGGCCTGCTTCCACACTGTAGGCATTCTATTCTATGAGGGTCCACAAATACTCCCATCTTCAATGATCCATTCACACCCATTTTCATCCAAAAGTGTATGATCCATCTCAGCCTTGTCCAGAGATCCCCAGCATCACAGATATCAGTCTTCATCAATTCGGTTCACTCCAATGATATCAACAAAGTGCTGGAGACATGGCATACTGCAAAGTCTATGGACCCTGACAACACTCCAGGAATAAATAGAAATTGCTGTTCTACTACCCCAGCTCTTTCAGAATAGCTAAAATACTGGCATCTATCCAACAATGGCTCAGTGGTTGGTTGGCACACTGCTGCCTCATTGCACCAGGGACCCAGGTTCGATTCCAGCTTCAAGCAACTGTCTAGATGGAGTTTGCACATTCTCTTCATGTTGGCATGGCTTTCTTCTGGGTGCTCTGGTTTCCTCACACACTCCAAAGATGTGCAGGTTAGGTGAATTGGCCATGTGAAATTGCCCACAGTATTTGGAGGGTTGGTGTGGACTTGTTGGGCCAAATGGTCTGTTTCCGCAGTGTAGGGAACCTGAATTAATCTTGCCTAATCTATTGTCAATCATTAGGAAAGTGATGAAAGGTATTAACAGTACTATCAAGCAAGACATGCTCAGCAATTTTTATTTGTTTAGATGTAGATTTATTGTCATAAAAATAGTGGGGTTTTGTACATGCAAAACAGTGTTGCCATGTTCAAGTACCATCTTGACACACTATATAAATGTAAGATTTTACTGAAAAGTCATAATGATACACAGCACAGAAAACAGACTTTGGTCAAACTTGTCCATGCCTACCAGACATTCTAAGTAAATCTAGTTCCATTTGCCAGCATTTGGCCCAAATCCCTCTAAATCCTTTCTATTCATATACCCATACAGAAGATGCCTTTTTAAATATCACAAATGTACCAGCCTCCACCACTTCCTCTGGCAGCTCATTCTGTACACACACCACCTTCTGCATGAAACGGTTACCCCTTAGGTGTCTTCTAAATCTTCCCCTCTCACCTTAAACTTATGTCCACTAGTTTTGGACTCCCCTACCCAGGAAAAACACCTTGTCTATTTACTTGATTCATACCCCTCATAATTTTATAAGTCTCTATAAGTTCACCCTGTAACCTCTGAAGCTTCAGGGAAAATAACTCCAGTCTATTCAGTCTCTCCCAGTAACTCAAATCCTCCAACCCTGGCAACATCCTTGTAAATCTTTCTGAACCCTTTCAAGTTTGACAACATCCTTCCTAGAGCAGGGAGACCAGAGTTGCACACAGTATTCCAATTCTGGCCTAACCAATATCCTGTGCAGCTGCAACATGACCTCCCAGCTCTTATGCTCAGTGCACTGATCAATAAAGGAAAGCATGTCAAATGCCTTCTTCACTGTCCTATCTCCCTGCGACTCCACTTTGAAGTAACTATGAACTTGCACTACAAGGTCTCCTTGTTCAGCAACACTATCCAAGACATTGCCATTAAGTGTGCCATTACATCCTGCCCTGATTCGCCTTTCCAAAATGTAGCACCTCACATTTATCTGAATTAAACTCCGTCTGACATTTCTCAGCCTATTGGCCCATCTGATCATGGTCCCATTGTATTGTGAAGCAACCTTCTTTGCTGCCCATTACACTATAAATTTTGGTGTCATCTGCAAACCTACTAACCATACCTTCTAAGTATCCAAATCATTTATGTAAATTACAAAAAGCAGTGGACCCAGCACCAATCCTTGAGGCACACCGCTGGTCATAAGCCTCTGCTCTGAAAAGCAACCCTCCACCACCTTTGAGCCAACTCTTTATCCAAATAGCTAGCTCTCCCTCTATTCTGTGTGATCTGTATGGTGTATTGGAGTTGTATGGTGTATTAGAGTATACGCTTGACCCTGATGAGGAATAACTATGCTTACATCCATGACAAAGTATATAAACTGTGTGCATAGTGTATGTCACATCTCATTTGCATTTACAAAGTTGGATATAAGGCTTCCAATTTGTACCCTGATGTTGCACTGTGGACTGTTTAAAATGTAAATTGACAAAATTTGTTTTTTAGTTTGTCAGTTGACAGTTTTGTCTTTAATTGACAGAATTGAGGTTGTTGGCTGTGTTATGATGCAGCAGGCCTCTGATATATATCACAGCCACTGATCACTCCCATCATTAACGTCATGGTGTTCCAGAGGTTTAGCAGTTTATCTGTGCAGTTGGTGCAAGTTATGCCCTTCAGTAGAATTATGGCTGAGTGGGCAATTTAGAAAAACCCAACAATCTTTATTTTCAAAGAATAAGACAAGCCTCAGCCAAGACATGATGCAGGTCTTTCAAATAATGAAAGATAAGAATAAAAATTAAATTTAAAAATGATTTACCATAAACAATAAACGCATCACAGGAGATAACCAGCACAAAATTCAGAAAGCTTTAAACAAGGTTAGAGATTTGAAAATATAAATAAAAATCAATTTTCTCACAGGGTACCCCCAGAGAGTGTGGTTGTGGTTGGGAGCTGGATCAATATGTATTGAGGACGGAATTGACAATGAAATATATTAACAACTGTGTATGTATGTGCTTTATCTTCAGGAAGAAAGAGAAATTAACTCAGTGTTACTTAAAAGTAGAATATCAATTGGTGGCATGGGAGAAGAGACTGTCTGTGATAAAATAACCCTGATGTATAGACATTTTGTGACATGGCCTTTCTTTTATAGACTTTACAGAGCCACAAAGCATCTCAGAATTATTACAGTGTAGAAGGAGGCCACTCACTCCATTGTGCCTGTACACGTTCTATTCCCCAATGCCAATCTCCCCCTTTTTCCGATATCTCTGCACATCTTTTCTGTCCAAATAATCATCCAATGCCCTTTTGAATGTCTTATTGGTACTTCTGCCACCACATTTCCAAGCAGTCATGACTTGGAGATGCCAGTGTTGGACTTGTGTGTACAAAGTTAAAAATCACACAACACCAGGTTACAGTCCAACAGGTTTAATTGGAAACACTAGCTTTCGGAGCACCGCTCCTTCATCAGGTGATTGTGGAGTACATAATTGTAAGGCACAGAATTTATAGCAAAAATTTACTGTGTGATGTAACTGAAATTATACATTGAAAAATACCTTGATTGTCTGTGAGTCTTTCATCTGTTCAAATACCATGATTGTTTCACTTCTTTCATGTGTAATTCACAAAAAATTTTTAAAAAGTTGCATTCTCAGGTTAACTGTAACAATTGGTGTTAGCTAGACAGTATGTTGAAGGTGTTTGCTCCCGTATGAAAACTCGCTTTATAAGACCATAGGAAATAAGAAATGGGCCATTCAGCCTATTAAGCCTGCTCTGCCACTCAATTTAATTTGGAACCTCTTTTTTTTCTCTCTGACCTTGACCAGTTCAAAAAAAACGAACACTTACTTACCTTCTGATTTTTCCAATTGATCTTCTAATCTGGGATCCTGCCAAATACTTTCAAGACAACTTCTTTGAAAAGCTACGAAGGTGAAATATGAAAAGAAGGTATACCAATACAGATATGCTTATTTTTGTAACAAATTTTAGAATGTTGCTTCCCGTTAAAGAGTTACTATTTTGTTTGATACAAAGTAACTCCAACATTTGGCTCCAACTTTGGATCTGTGATATCTAGCTATTTGCTAATAAAACTGCTCACTGAAAGTGTAAATGAGCATGCCATAATTAATTGTTACTTTGGAATATGGACTTGAAAATATGGACATTAACCTAAAAGATGTGTATAATTATTGTCATATGTGATGCAAAAAATGATCAATGTTTACAAAGCTTTGCTGATAATCGTGTTAAGTTTTAAATGTACGAGTCAAAGGAAAATTTCTGAAATCCTCAAGCATCTACTGATGATCTTGAAAACAAAAAATGCTGGATGTTACAGGGGGTCAGGCAGCATCTATGAAGAAAAAACAAGCTAACATTTTGAGTCAAGATGAATCCTCATCAGCGCAGAAGTGAAATGTGGAGGGGACAATGTTAATGCAATGGTGGAAGGCAAGGGGTGGTTGGAGTGCTGGGGGAGAAAGTATGTTGATAGTTCAGTCTTATTGTAGAACAATGGTATGTCTTACTGCCAGACTAGAAAGAAAAGATGGTCCCACTGGGGGTAGGGGGAAGGGGAGAGACAAAGACAAAGAATCTAACAAGCAAAACTAAAAGAAAGGGAAAACATCGGTTCACAATTTGAAGGTGTTGAACTCAATATTGAACCCAGAAGTTTGTAAACTGCTAGGTTGAAGATGAAATTAGATTCCCTACAGTGTGGAAACAGGTCCTTTGGCCCAACCAGTCCACACCGACCCTCGAAAAGTAATCCACCCAGACCCATTTCCCTCTGACTAAAGCACCTATGACTATGGGCAATTTAGCACAGCCAAATCACCTAACTTGCACTGTGGGAGGAAACTGGAGCACCCGGAGGAAACCCATGCAAACACTGGGAGAATGGCAACTGTCTGTGTGGAGTTTGCACAGAGGCCAGAATTGAACCTGGTGCTGTTAGGCAGCAGTGCTAATCACTGAGCCACCATGCCAAATGTTACTCCTCCAACCTTCTGGGCTCAATATTATTGAGTTCAACGCATTCAAATTTTGAATCCATTCCATCCCTTTCTTTTTAGCTTTGCTTGTTACATTCTCTCTCTCTCCATCTCTCCCCTTCCCTCACCCCATTTGGACTGTCTGTTCTTTTTGGTCTGGCAGTTTACACACCATTGTTCTGCCATTCTCACGTTCAAATCACTTAATCTGAACTATCAACATCCTTCCTCTCCCAGGAGAATTCACCACAAAGGTATACAGGAAAGCCACACACACAGACCAAGTCCTGAACTACGAAAGCAACCACCCCAACACACACAAAAGAAGTTGCATCAAGACACTGTTCAAAAGGGCCACAACACACTGCAGTACACCAGAACTGCAAAAAGAAGAAGAAGAACACCTCTACAATGTATTTACCAAAAACAGATACCCACGCAATTTCATCAACAGATGCCTAAGGGAAAGACAATGAAATGAGGACATGCCACAACCCAAAGGACTAGCCACGTTACCATACATCAAGAACATTTCTGAACTGACAGCCAGACTACTACGACCACTAGGATTCATAACAGCACACAAACCAACAGCCACACTCCAACAACAACTCACCAGTACAAAGGACCCAATACCCAGCATGAGCAAAACCAACGTAGTGTACAAAATGGAGAAAGTGAGGACTGCAGATGCTGGAGATCAGAGCTGAAAAATGTGTTGCTGGAAAAGCGCAGCAGGTCAGGCAGCATCCAAGGAGCAGGAGCGAGATTTCTGAAGAAGGGCTTATGCCCGAAACGTCGATTCTCCTGCTCCTTGGATGCTGCCTGACCTGCTGCGCTTTTCTAGCAACACATTTTTCAGTAGTGTGCAGTCCTTGCATGGGATTTTGTACAAAACGCTACATAGTACAAACAGGAAGACAGCTAACGATCCATATCCATGAAACCAACTAGCCACAAAACAACATGAACAGCTATCCTTAGTAGCCACACACACGGATGACAAGCAACAAGAGTTCGACTGGGACAACTACTATTATAGGACAAGCCAAACAGAGAACAGCCAGGGAATTCCTAGAGGCATGGAATTCCTAGAGGCATGGCACTCATCCACAGATTCTATCAACAAACACATCGACCTGGACCCAATATACCGGCCACTGCAGCGGACAGCTGGAACTGACAACCGGAAGCGGCAGAGACGAACCACTATAAATGCTGGAGGAAACATCACAGAAGCGCTTCACAGGAGGGTCCCAAGCACTGAGGATGTCACCTAGACAGGGGATGAAACATCTGGAACACAAATTCCCAGCTCGGCGAACAGAACCACAACACCACTCTAATCTTGACTATGATCTCCAGCATCTGCAGTCCTCACTTTCACTTATTGCATGAATGCAGCCCTTCCACACTCTAAAGAATCATCTAGACTCAATGCTAGCTTGCTTATTCTCCATGAATGCTGCCTACTGTGCTGTGTTTTTTCCCACTTTTGTTCAGTTCAGATGCCAGTATCTGCAGTAATTTGCTTACTATCGGCCCTGGTTGTTTGTGTGTTTCCTTGAGATACCTTTAGCCTGTGGTACAACAGTTTAGTATAAAGCAAATCTTCAAACAGATGGAGAGCAGGAAAGTGGGTTAATTAGAAGTACAACATAGTGAATGCTTGCTATGGTTAGAAGTTTAGCATTTTGAGAAATGTTATGAGCTAACAAAATGTTTGTGTCTTTGTTTCTATAAAACAGACCCACCTTTTGTCATGTATTATTGTTAAACATCATAGACTCATTCCACGTTTCTTGTGAATCATGTAATTCTGCACCCAGCTGTGTTGTGTGAATGATAAATGCAAATGAATTGAAAATGGTTAACTCTACATTCTGCACCTGAACGATAACATTTATTCAACTTTCCCTGCAAACCCAAAGTGATCAAATGAAGCGGTGACTTCAATTGATAGTGGATTTAGCTGCCATGATACTACAGGAGTGGAAATAATGTGAAACTCTAGTATCATTTGCAATGATTATTCTTCGCATTCTTAAAATAAAAATGGCATTTGTAATGAGGTTGAGTGATTAGCACCTCATGCAACTTTACAAACCTGTCAGAGAGCAATGATTACACTTCCAATCTAGACCTTACGATTTGAATGCCATCAACAAATTTTACAAATTACCGATATTTATATTAGGATTTTTCTGATTAACATTTTCTGAATAGCTATTCCATTCAAAACCTCTAACTTTCGAGATACTTTTTCGAAAGATCCCCTGGGAACAGAGGAATTGGCCATCGGAGGTTCAAGCTTCCTGGGTAATTTTCATCCGCCAGATTGAAACTAGATGCTGAGAGTGTGGTGCTGGAAAAACACAGCACGTCAGGCAGCATCCGAGGAGCAGGAGAGTCAATGTTTCGGGCAAAAACCCAAACTTGCTGTGCTTTTCCATCACCACCCTCTCACCATCTAGTTTCTATCTGGAGGATGGCAAAATGGGAAACTGCATATTAATGGGATGAGATTAGGTAACAATAGCATGTTAATGTATGCAAACTGATGCAGTATGCCCCTTTCCATTCAGTAGAGAGATTCTCATCCAATCAATCAAAACAAAGTAGAAGAATTTGAGTATTT